>NC_091990.1:120327541-120656449 GCF_044704955.1 Pristiophorus japonicus
TAAAATAAACTTTGGGATTTTAAAAGATACATGGGCCTGCAAGAAAAAAGGGCTGCAAACCAGGAGACCATTAACCTCTAAAAAGCCAGTTTTTGGGTATTGGAGCTGTCTGGGATATTGGAGCTAAACTGGGATATTGGAACTGTGTAAACTCCAAAACTCTGTTCCCTAGGAGACATTAACATAGCAACAATCGACCAAGAGATAGTCAGCCATAGCTCTAAGCATGAAACCCATCCAGCACATGCATAATGTTAATCACCTATCCGGCCTGCATGGAAAACCCAGGCCTAGGCAGACAACGTAAACACCAAAAATAATTGTCGCAATCGCAACTTGAATTCAACAGATCGACACATCCTAAACAACTTACCGTTAACGAGCCCGCTAAAATCCAACAAAGAATTATCAAGCCCGCCAAAACTAAGACAAAGAATCGGGTTTGATTTGGCGCGCAGATTAGAAAGACTCTCAAGGTATAACTGAGGCCCTGTTTTACGGGTTAGGCAGAGCTTGCTACACAGCCTTCTACGCAGCCTTCTGGAGCCTTCTGAGCATCAGCATCTTCAACCTCGACGGCACGCCTGGGTTACATTGCTCTGCTACCGAAGAAGAAGGAAGAACATCATCAAAATGGCAGAGAAAGCAGTTCCCAGTGACTTCGGACCTCACCAACATCATCGCGGCAACAACTGACCACAGAACCACCTTGATCGACAAATTCTAAGAAAGAAACTCCTCGAGAAGAAACCGAGGATTCAAAAGTTTTCCACTCTACAATCTGTTCCTAGTTACCAACAGGTGAAACATTACCTAAAAGAACTTTAAAACCTACTGCTGAAGGAAGAAAGTGGGTACTCACCCCATAAATCCAAACCGTGCCTTACCGCATCAGCAGACTCAACCCAACTGAAGGCTATGCAGCAAGAAGTCTTCCACAACGTTCATGATACAGCAAGCAGAACCTACAGGGTCCAGCGAACCCCGAAACCGCGAACCACCGCCAACTGTCAATAAGAGGATTGGTGAGCATTATCCCTGTTGCCCTAGAGTTTAACCTAGTCAGATTTAGGCATTGGGAGGTGGGAGGTGTATTATTGTCTGTAACCCCTTTTGAATGTGTGATAAAGTGTCCCTTATTCTAGAGATTGTAAGTTTTGACATTGTACTTTCTTTCCTGAATAAAATCAAAGCTTCCTGCACCAAAACCAGTTGTCTGCTGCACTTTGTCACATCCCCAAATAAATCCAAAGTCTAGAACCCAGGGAGTGGGAGCGATTCGAACCGCTCAGAAGTCCGGAAGAGAACCTGACCCCGAGACCACCCCCTACATCCAGGCCCACGTGACTCCAGCATATGCGTACGTACCACAAAGACATCTTCCCGTGCGCTGCACAGCGAATGAAGGCCTCCGACCGGAATCCTACGTTCCTCTGGGACTGCCAGTATTTTTGTAGATTTTTTGGGGATTGGAGATGTTCATCCGAAGGAAGCCTCTGACCAAAATTTTCCCCCCATTATCTGGTTGTTATCACATTGCTGTTTGTGGGAGCATGCTGAGCGCAATTTGGCTGTTGCATTTCCCATATTACAACAGTGACTACACTTCAATAGTACTTAATTAGCTGTAAAGTGTCTTGAGATGTCCGATGGTCATGAAAGGCGCTATATAAATCCAAGTCTTTTTTTATATATATATGTATATACACACAAAACCGAATAAAATATCACTGTGTGAAATGATAGCTCTGCTTTTGGGTTGTAGCTGATAATGTCTTTCAGAGGATTGGGGCAGGACTTCCTGGGAATGTGCTAATATTTGTAGAATCATCCCCAATATTTGCAGGGGATCAATGGAAGAGTATCAGTCTATTCAGGGGGTCCCTGTGAGTGTGTCAGTATATTCAGAGGGTTCCTGTGAGTGTGTCAGTATATTGAGGGTCCCTTTGAGTGTGTCAGTATATTCACGGGGTCCCTGTGAGTGTGTCAGTATATTCAGAGGGTTCCTGTGAGTGTGTCAGTGTTTTCAGGGGGTCCCTTTGAGTGTGTCAGTATATTCAGAGGGTTTCTGTGAGTGTGTCAGTATTTTCCGGGGGTCCCTTTGAGTGTGTCAGTATATTCAGAGGGTTCCTGTGAGTGTGTCAGTATTTTCAGGGGGTCCCTTTGAGTGTGTCAGTATATTCAGAGGGTTCCTGTGAGTGTGTCAGTATTTTCAGGGGGTCCCTTTGAGTGTGTCAGTATTTTCAGGGGATCCCTGAGAGTATGTCAGTATTTTCAGGGGATCCCTGTGAGTGTGTCAGTATATTCAGAGGGTCCCTGTGAGTGTGTCTGTATTTTCAGGGGGTCCCTTTGAGTGTGTCAGTATATTCAGAGGGTCCTTGTGAGTGTGTCAGTATATTCAGAGGGTTCCTGTGAGTGTGTCAGTATTTTCAGGGGGTCCCTTTGAGTGTGTCAGTATATTCAGAGGGTTCCTGTGAGTGTGTCAGTATTTTCAGGGGGTCCCTTTGAGTGTGTCAGTATATTCAGAGGGTTCCTGTGAGTGTGTCAGTATTTTCAGGGGGTTCCTTTGAGTGTGTCAGTATTTTCAGGGGATCCCTGTGAGTATGTCAGTATTTTCAGGGGATCCCTGTGAGTGTGTCAGTATATTCAGAGGGTCCCTGTGAGTGTGTCTGTATTTTCAGGGGGTCCCTTTGAGTGTGTCAGTATATTCAGAGGGTCCCTGTGAGTGTGTCAGTATTTTCAGGGGATCCCTGTGAGTGTGTCAGTATTTTCAGGGTGTCGCTTTGAGTGTGTCAGTATTTTCAGGGGGTCCCTTTGAGTGTGTCAGTATATTCAGAGGGTTCCTGTGAGTGTGTCTGTATTTTCCGGGGGTCCCTTTGAGTGTGTCAGTATATTCAGAGGGTTCCTGTGAGTGTGTCAGTATTTTCAGGGGATCCCTTTGAGTGTGTCAGTATATTCAGAGGGTTCCTGTGAGTGTGTCAGTATTTTCAGGGGGTCCCTTTGAGTGTGTCAGTATATTCAGGGGATCCCTGTGAGTATGTCAGTATTTTCAGGGGATCCCTGTGAGTGTGTCAGTATATTCAGAGGGTCCCTGTGAGTGTGTCTGTATTTTCAGGGGGTCCCTTTGAGTGTGTCAGTATATTCAGAGGGTCCCTGTGAGTGTGTCAGTATATTCAGAGGGTTCCTGTGAGTGTGTCAGTATTTTCAGGGGGTCCCTTTGAGTGTGTCAGTATTTTCAGGGGGTCCCTTTGAGTGTGTCAGTATATTCAGAGGGTTCCTGTGAGTGTGTCAGTATTTTCAGGGGGTCCCTTTGAGTGTGTCAGTATATTCAGAGGGTTCCTGTGAGTGTCAGTATTTTCAGGGGGTCCCTTTGAGTGTGTCAGTATTTTCAGGGGATCCCTGTGAGTATGTCAGTATTTTCAGGGGATCCCTGTGAGTGTGTCAGTATATTCAGAGGGTCCCTGTGAGTGTGTCTGTATTTTCAGGGGGTCCCTTTGAGTGTGTCAGTATATTCAGAGAGTCCCTGTGAGTGTGTCAGTATTTTCAGGGGATCCCTGTGAGTGTGTCAGTATTTTCAGGGGGTCCCTTTGAGTGTGTCAGTATATTCAGAGGGTCCCTGTGAGTGTGTCAGTATTTTCAGGGGATCCCTGTGAGTGTGTCAGTATTTTCAGGGTGTCGCTTTGAGTGTGTCAGTATTTTCAGGGGGTCCCTTTGAGTGTGTCAGTATATTCAGAGGGTTCCTGTGAGTGTGTCTGTATTTTCCGGGGGTCCCTTTGAGTGTGTCAGTATATTCAGAGGGTTCCTGTGAGTGTGTCAGTATTTTCAGGGGATCCCTTTGAGTGTGTCAGTATATTCAGAGGGTTCCTGTGAGTGTGTCAGTATTTTCAGGGGGTCCCTTTGAGTGTGTCAGTATATTCAGGGGATCCCTGTGAGTATGTCAGTATTTTCAGGGGATCCCTGTGAGTGTGTCAGTATATTCAGAGGGTCCCTGTGAGTGTGTCTGTATTTTCAGGGGGTCCCTTTGAGTGTGTCAGTATATTCAGAGGGTCCCTGTGAGTGTGTCAGTATATTCAGAGGGTTCCTGTGAGTGTGTCAGTATTTTCAGGGGGTCCCTTTGAGTGTGTCAGTATTTTCAGGGGGTCCCTTTGAGTGTGTCAGTATATTCAGAGGGTTCCTGTGAGTGTGTCAGTATTTTCAGGGGGTCCCTTTGAGTGTGTCAGTATATTCAGAGGGTTCCTGTGAGTGTGTCAGTATTTTCAGGGGGTCCCTTTGAGTGTGTCAGTATTTTCAGGGGATCCCTGTGAGTATGTCAGTATTTTCAGGGGATCCCTGTGAGTGTGTCAGTATATTCAGAGGGTCCCTGTGAGTGTGTCTGTATTTTCAGGGGGTCCCTTTGAGTGTGTCAGTATATTCAGAGGGTCCCTGTGAGTGTGTCTGTATTTTCAGGGGGTCCCTTTGAGTGTGTCAGTATATTCAGAGGGTCCCTGTGAGTGTGTCAGTATTTTCAGGGGATCCCTGTGAGTGTGTCAGTATTTTCAGGGTGTCGCTTTGAGTGTGTCAGTATATTCAGAGGGTTCCTGTGAGTGTGTCAGTATTTTCAGGGGATCCCTTTGAGTGTGTCAGTATATTCAGAGGGTTCCTGTGAGTGTGTCAGTATTTTCAGGGGGTCCCTTTGAGTGTGTCAGTATATTCAGGGGATCCCTGTGAGTATGTCAGTATTTTCAGGGGATCCCTGTGAGTGTGTCAGTATATTCAGAGGGTCCCTGTGAGTGTGTCTGTATTTTCAGGGGGTCCCTTTGAGTGTGTCAGTATATTCAGAGGGTCCCTGTGAGTGTGTCAGTATATTCAGAGGGTTCCTGTGAGTGTGTCAGTATTTTCAGGGGGTCCCTTTGAGTGTGTCAGTATTTTCAGGGGGTCCCTTTGAGTGTGTCAGTATATTCAGAGGGTTCCTGTGAGTGTGTCAGTATTTTCAGGGGATCCCTTTGAGTGTGTCAGTATATTCAGAGGGTTCCTGTGAGTGTGTCAGTATTTTCAGGGGGTCCCTTTGAGTGTGTCAGTATTTTCAGGGGATCCCTGTGAGTATGTCAGTATTTTCAGGGGATCCCTGTGAGTGTGTCAGTATATTCAGAGGGTCCCTGTGAGTGTGTCTGTATTTTCAGGGGGTCCCTTTGAGTGTGTCAGTATATTCAGAGAGTCCCTGTGAGTGTGTCAGTATTTTCAGGGGATCCCTGTGAGTGTGTCAGTATTTTCAGGGGGTCGCTTTGAGTGTGTCAGTATTTTCAGGGGGTCCCTGTGAGTGTGTCAGTATTTTCCGGGGGTCCCTTTGAGTGTGTCAGTATATTCAGAGGGTTCCTGTGAGTGTGTCAGTATTTTCAGGGGATCCCTTTGAGTGTGTCAGTATATTCAGAGGGTTCCTGTGAGTGTGTCAGTATTTTCAGGGGGTCCCTTTGAGTGTGTCAGTATATTCAGGGGATCCCTGTGAGTATGTCAGTATTTTCAGGGGATCCCTGTGAGTGTGTCAGTATATTCAGAGGGTCCCTGTGAGTGTGTCTGTATTTTCAGGGGGTCCCTTTGAGTGTGTCAGTATATTCAGAGGGTCCCTGTGAGTGTGTCAGTATATTCAGAGGGTTCCTGTGAGTGTGTCAGTATTTTCAGGGGGTCCCTTTGAGTGTGTCAGTATTTTCAGGGGGTCCCTTTGAGTGTGTCAGTATATTCAGAGGGTTCCTGTGAGTGTGTCAGTATTTTCAGGGGATCCCTTTGAGTGTGTCAGTATATTCAGAGGGTTCCTGTGAGTGTGTCAGTATTTTCAGGGGGTCCCTTTGAGTGTGTCAGTATTTTCAGGGGATCCCTGTGAGTATGTCAGTATTTTCAGGGGATCACTGTGAGTGTGTCAGTATATTTAGAGGGTCCCTGTGAGTGTGTCTGTATTTTCAGGGGGTCCCTTTGAGTGTGTCAGTATATTCAGAGGGTTCCTGTGAGTGTGTCAGTATTTTCAGGGGGTCCCTTTGAGTGTGTCAGTATATTCAGAGGGTTCCTGTGAGTGTGTCAGTATTTTCAGGGGGTCCCTTTGAGTGTGTCAGTATATTCAGAGGGTTCCTGTGAGTGTGTCAGTATTTTCAGGGGGTCCCTTTGAGTGTGTCAGTATTTTCAGGGGATCCCTGTGAGTATGTCAGTATTTTCAGGGGATCACTGTGAGTGTGTCAGTATATTTAGAGGGTCCCTGTGAGTGTGTCTGTATTTTCAGGGGGTCCCTTTGAGTGTGTCAGTATATTCAGAGGGTTCCTGTGAGTGTGTCAGTATTTTCAGGGGGTCCCTTTGAGTGTGTCAGTATATTCAGAGGGTTCCTGTGAGTGTGTCAGTATTTTCAGGGGGTCCCTTTGAGTGTGTCAGTATTTTCAGGGGATCCCTGTGAGTATGTCAGTATTTTCAGGGGATCCCTGTGAGTGTGTCAGTATATTTAGAGGGTCCCTGTGAGTGTGTCTGTATTTTCAGGGGGTCCCTTTGAGTGTGTCAGTATATTCAGAGGGTCCCTGTGAGTGTGTCTGTATTTTCAGAGTGTTCTTGTGAGTGTGTCAGTATTTACGGGGTTTCCCTGGGAGCTTTTTTTATTCGTTCTTGGGATGTGGGCGTTGTTGGCAAGGCCAACATTTATTGCTCATCTGTAATTGCCTTTTGAGAAGTTGGTGGTGAGCCGCCTTCTTGAACCGCTGCAGTCCTTGTGGTGAAGGTACTCCCACAGTGCTGTTAGGGAGGGAGTTCCAAGATGTAAACCCAGCGACGATGAAGGAACAGCGATATATTTCCAAGTCAGGATGGTGTGTGACTTGGAGGGGAATTTGCAGGTGATGGTGTTCCCATGCGCCCGTTGCCCTTATCCTTCTAGGTGGTAGAGGTCACGGGTTTGGGAGATGCTGCCGGAGAAGCCATGATGAATTGCTGCAGTGCAACTTTTGGATGGTACACACTGCAGCCATGGTGCGCCAGTGGTGGAGGGAGTGAATGTTAAAAGTGGTGGTTGGGATGCCAATCAAGTGGGCTACTTTGTCATGGATGGTGAGAATTGTTGGAGCTGCACTCATCCAGGCAAGTGGAGAGTATTCCATCACACACCTGACTTGTGCCTTGTAGATGGTGGAAGGGCTTTGGGGAGTCAGGAGGTAAGACACTCGCCGCAGAATACCCAGCCTCTGACCCGCTCTTGTTGCCACAATATTTATGTGGCTGGTTCAGTTAAGTTTCTGGTCAATGGTGACACCCAAGATGTTAATGGTGGGGGATACGGTGATGGCAATGCCATTGAATATCATGGGGAGGTGGTTAGACTCTCATTTGTTGGAGAGGTTCATTGCCTGGCACTTATGTGGCACGAATGTAACTTGCCACTCATCAGCCCAAACCTGAATGTCATCCAGGTCTTGCTGCATGCGGGCATGGACTGCTCTGTTTTCTGAGGAGTTGCAAATGGAACTGAGCACTGACATAGACACCTTCCATCACTTTGCTGGTGATTGAGACTATTCCAAGGCTCTTCTGGCTGGTCTCCCACCTACCACCCTCTGTAAACTTGTGCTCATCCAAAACTCTGCTGCCTGTATCCTAACTCGCACCAAGTCCCGTTCACCCAATATCCCTGTGCTCACTGACCTACATTGGCTCCCAGTCCGGCAACACTTCGGGGCCGAAATTCAGGCATGCCAGAAACTTGGGCGCACCTATGATTTTTTTACTTGTTTTTACCGCTGTATGGGAAGAGCATTATCGATATTCAGGTCTTTGTCGTTATTTTTCGACAAGACCGGAAGTCTGTCATAATGGGGGCGGAAGTGCAGCGGTAAGTGCTGGTGAGGGGCGGAAGTTGGGGTGTGTGCATCACCACGTCTCTCCCCTGATTTAAAGGGGAGCGAATCGACAATTTTGTAGGTTCGGCCACTGGGCCACCAGGGAGTATTTCGGCCGGGCCAGCGGCCTGGCACCCAATAGGGTGTGCCAGGCTGCCTGTTGGTGGCCCGGCCGAACCTGGGGCAATACTTGGCCGGCCGATCGGGAAGTCAGCTGGCAAAAAATAAAGCATGGCGGCCGCAGCAGTGCGCCCTCCCCTTGAAGGGCCGTGGTGCTGCTGTGCCTCACATACACAAAACAAGGTACACCGACTGAAAAATCTGTAGGGGGCACCACGTGACGGAGCAAAGATTTTCGGAGGTAAATTTGGGGCGGAGTATGCTGGAGGTGTGGGAGATCGGTGATGCGTGCTTTGATGACGCGCTTGTGGCGGTCGGCAGCAGTGGGACGGAAGTGGGGACCGCCCGAAAAATCCCCGAGCTGAATTTGGGTTGTGGCGGCCAATCGACTGCAACATGGCGGCCACGAGATTCCGCCGCATGACTGCCGCAAAATGGCGGTAACGGGCCTTATCCCGACCTTGAATTTTGGCGTCTTCGAATTTAAAATTCTCATCCTTATTTTTAAATCCCTCCATGGCCTCACCTCCTCCAGTGCTACAACCCTCCAAGATCTCTGAGCTCCTCCAATTCTGGCCTCTTGCACATCCACAATTTTAATCGCTCCATCATTAGTGGCCGTGCCTTCAGCTTCCTGGGCCCTAAGCTCTGGAATTCCCTCCTTAAACCTCTCCGCCTCTCCACCTCGCTCTCCTCCTTGAAGACACTCCTTAAAACCTACCTCTTTGACCAAGCTTTTGGTCACTTGTGCTAATATTGCCTTATGTGGCTCGGTGTCAAATTTTGTTTGATAATTGCTCTTGTGAAAAGGCTTAGGGTGTTTTACTACGTTAACTATGCTATCTAAATGCAAATTGTTGTTGTCTGATTCTATGAAGACGGCAGTGGTTCAGGGATGGGCAATATATACAAGCTTGCCATCAACAAATATCAAAAAAATGATTTTGGTAATATTTTAGTTGCTAATCAAAACACTGCCCTAGCCCTCCCTCTGCCCAAGGATGCTTACTGTGGTGATGAATTCAAGCAGTTACACATTAAACACACTGAATGTGAGATGATGCTTTCTGAAGCTCAATAATGCATTGAAGCCTAATTTCCAGGAAACCTACTAATTAAGTCTAAATTTCAATAAACATGTACTCAAAAATTAAATCACCCTGCATAGAGGATGCAGCGTGATACGTGTTGGAATAAATTTGAGTTGTTATTGTACCGTTCCAATTGCTTCCAATAAACTAGACATAGTTTAAATTACGACAGTAAAATAAGTGGTTGGAAATTAAATGGATTTTCAGATTATGCCGCACTCACCAATAATGTCAGGGCATAATTTCAAAGTTTGCAGATGACGCGAAACTTGGAAATGTAGTAAACCATGGTGCCTGTGCGAGAGTTCTTTTAACGTGGGGTGGCTGTTGCACACCGGTTACCACACGGGCTTGGCAGAGCGAGGTCTTGGTCCAGTGGCAAGAGGGTACAAGACGACTGGAGACCAGGCACTGCTGTATGAGCCTAGTTGCTATGGCAAGATGCAAGCCATAAGCTCGGTGCTGAGCAGCACCCTTCGGTGAGATGGTGAGAAAACCGAGGCCTGGTTGAGGGCAGGCATTGGGAAGGTCAGAGGTCCATTTTGGGAGGGATTTCTCCCTCAAACCTTCCCCTCCTCACTGTCTAAGCCCCCGCTGACCCTAACTTTGATCCCCCCCCAAAGTATAAACAATGAGGAGGATAATAACAGACTTCAGGAGGACAGACGGGTGAAATGGGCAGACGTATGGCAGATAAAGTTTAACAG
This sequence comes from Pristiophorus japonicus, assembly GCF_044704955.1. NCBI lineage: Eukaryota > Metazoa > Chordata > Chondrichthyes > Pristiophoridae > Pristiophorus > Pristiophorus japonicus. The sequence goes on from NC_091990.1 coordinate 120,337,298, forward strand.
GGATAGGTGAAGTGGTACATTTTAGTAGGAAGAATGAGGAGAGGCAATATGAACTAAATGGTGCAATTTTAAATGGCATGCAGGAACAGAGAGACCTAGGGGTGTATACACAAATCTTTGAAAATGGCAGGACAAATTGAGAAGGCTGTTCATAAAGTGTATGGCTTTATTAATAGAGGAATAGAGTACAAAAGCAAGGAGGTTATGCTAAAGCTTTATAAAACACTGTTTAGGCCTCAGTTGGAGTATGGTGTTCAATTATGGGCACCGCACTTTAAGAAGGATGTCACGTCCTGCCGAAAAACTTTACGAGAATGATTCCAGGGATGAGGGACTTTAGCTTTGTGGAGAGACTGGAGAAGCTGGGGTTGTTCTCATTAGAGCAGAAATGGTTACGAGGAGTTTTGATAGAGGTGTTCAAAATCATGAAGGGTTTTGGTGGAGTAAATAAGGAGATACTGTTTCCAGTGGCAGAAGAGTCAGGAACCAAAGGACACAGATTTAAGGTGATTGGCAAAAGAGCCAGAGGCAACCTGAGAAATGTTTTTACACAAATACAAAAGTAAAATACTGCAGATGCTGGAATCTGAAATAAAAACAGAAAATGCTGGAAATCTCACTGGGTCAGGCAGCATCTGTGGAGAGAAACAGAGTTAACGTTTCAGGTCGATGACCCTTCGTCAGAAATGTTTTTACACAGCGAGTTGTGATTTGGAATACCATGTCTATTGTGGTGGTAGAAACAGTTTCAATAATAACTTTCGCAAGGGAATTGGATAAATACTTGAAGGAAAAATAATGCACTGGGCTATGGAGAAAAAGCAGTGGAGTGGGATTAATTGGATAGCTCTGCCAAAGAGCCAGCACAGGCACGAAGGGCCCAATGGCCTCCTTCTGTGCCGTATCGTTCTATGATTCTATGGGCTAGAAATTGGCCAGGATTGCGTCCTTTTTAACATCATTTTTTGTCGTTAAAAAATTTACCGTAATGTTCCGATATTGGCCAGTGGTTTAACACCGGCATTAAAAAATAACAACGGGCTTTTTTCAAACCGTTTTTGTGACGTCACTCAGCGTCAAATATTCCGACATCGCCATTTTTGAAAAATTGGCCAATAACGCCATTCTTAAATACCGCCAAAATACCATCCAAAAAATGCAGGTCTTACCAGGTCGGATTCACAATAAAACCGCCGCTAATGTCGCCATCTTGAAAAATGGAGCTACAGTTCAGTGAATGAAAGCATTTGGAGGGAAGGCTGCGTTTTACACTTTGAGGTTTTATGAGTTTACACTTCGTTTTTAAGGCCATTTAAGGACATCTAATGACATTGAAAAAAATGGGGCCTGTGCTGTCTCTGCCATTATTATTGACTGCTTTTGCTATCGAGCAAAGACCTGGAAGAAGGCTTACTCGACAGCATTAGTAGCATAATCAAAGATGTCGCAGACTTATGGGGAGAGCTCATACCTACACCTGTCTGAGGCACAGTGTGTTAGAAGACTGCGCTTTCGAAAAGAGGTGATCACAGAGATATGCCAGCTCATAAAGGCAGACATACAGCCTACAAGTGTGAGGAGGACTGCACTGACCGTCGAGGTCAAGGTGACTGCGGCACTTGCCTTCTATGCCTCCGGCTCCTTTCAAGTATCAGCAGGGGACATATGTTCCATCTCGCAGCACGCTACACATTGCTGCAGTCGCCAGGTGACTACTGCACTGTACGTATGCAGATGGACTTCATAAACTTATCAATGACCAGGGATGCACAGAATGAGAGGAGTATAGGCTTTGCATGAATTGCGGGCTTCCCCAAGATACAGGCTGCCATTGACTGTATGCACATCACCCTGCGAGCACCTTTTCAGGATCCGGAGGTTTATCGAAACTGAAAGGGATTCCACTCGCTGAACGTACACATCGTCTGTGACCATACTCAGCGCATCATGGCAGTAAATGCAAAATTTACTGGGGGGAGGGGGGAGGGAGGAGGAGGAGGAAGAGGAGGACGAGGACGAGGAACCCATGCCATCACCACCACCCCCAGGACGACAAGGGAGGAAGCCTCATGGAGCTTTCACCACTGCAAGAGCCTTGTGTCAGCAGCTGATAATTCACCGCTTTGCATGAAGACTGAACGGCACGTTTCATCATTGACTGCCCACTGTATCCCACCATGTTGACTATTGCCCCCTGTTATTCTGCAAATTGCACAAGTTTCGTCTAGCTGAAAAAAATAAGTTGAAATTTATTAAACATTTGTACAGTTGTACTTTTATGCAACTTTCTAATAGTTCGTTTTGTAACTTTAATAAAATTTTTGAATATTAGACTTTTTAATTGTAAATGTCACTTAAATAACAACAAACCAACAACAACAACAACAAAAGAACAAAAGAACAGCAAACATCCTTCAGTTCCAGCCACCTTTCCCCGCGCCCCTCGAATTTGAAACCCCCCACCCCCGTCCATTGTTGCCCTTGGCCTTGCCCCTACTCTGCCCCTACCCCCGGTGGTCCCAAGAGCGCTGCTGTTGTTGGGGGACAGACGTAGGAGACGCCAATGGAAACCCTGGAGAAGCTGGGGCTGCGGAAGGCCCTGCTTCTGAGTGTTGAGCCTGTTGCTCAGCCTCAACACTGGTTTGGTTAGTCTGGGTGTCATGACTCTGGGGACAGGAGTGCCATTAGTCGAGACGCTCAATTACCGCTGGGCATTGACAGCCTCGGTGTTTTCCCGCGTTGCAGCTACCACCTGCGAAAAACCCTCCCTCGTGTCTGCAGATAGTGCTGCAATGTTTCCCGAGAGCCCACCCATGACCTCGAGGGGCTGTTTGCTGAGCTGGATGCTCTCCCCAGACATTGCCCCCAAATCAATCTCCCTGTTTGCCTGCATTTCAGCAGAGCGGTCTTGCTAACTCAGCTTCTGCACAGACGGCAGACGGACTTCTGCCCTGGGTGTGCTTTGCTGCAACCCACTGGGACCCGGGACCTCGGATGCTGGATAACCAGGGAATGTCCCGCTTTCCTCCTCTGACGGACTGCGGCTGCAGCTGAAGCCCTTTGTGCCTGCGTGGCCTCCCCCACCCCCACCAACACCCCCACCCCCATGTAAATTTCTTCCTCCTCCCCCTGTGGAGATTCCTCAGTAGGGCTGAGGTTGGTGTCCTCAACTACGGCATCCATCGAGCTGGGGGCGTCCTCTGCCATCTCCAATGAGTCTGAATCTACATTGCAAAATATAAAAGAACAGACTGGTTAGCAGCAGCGGAGGGGGCATGGTAACATATGTAGGCTCACATAGCGCAGGCTTGAAGGACCACCACTACTGCATTACATGTCGACAACTGACAGTACAGTGCATTAACTGAACCCTAGCCCGATCACAGTACAGTACATCGCATAAACTGAAGCCTCAACCACAGACAGTACTTAACATTGAGCCAAACCAGACCGTGGATTTTGCAGGACTTGCCCTCAGTGTCCACCGTGGGCTCAGCACCCCCATGGGTAGTCGATCTCTGCAACGCACCCATCAGTCCTGCCACAGAACTTTCAAGGTGGCTGAGTGGGACCAGTGTTGCCGGACCACCACCTGTTTTACGCTGCTGTCAGCGGTTGTGCGACAACTTTTCCTGCAAAGATAGCAATAGAAATTTTTAACAGAGGATCCTTCTGCTCTTGTGCTATACACAGATAGACATCAAAGCATTTATACCATACTGTGTGCATTTAATACAGTGCTCTATTTAATGGCCCTGGTACTTTACTTGCACGTTGTTCATCACAAAAACATCGAAATGCAGAAACATCTTTCAATATGTCAAAAAGCAGCCTTTATAATGTATGACAATCAGAAGCCATGCAGTACCAACATGTGTCACATTTACAATTTAAATAACTGGAGCGCATAAATATAAATTATTTCTTACTCTGACTACCTCGCCCTGCACTGGAGATAGGTCCTCTTGATGGAGTTCGCTGCGGAAACCTGTTCTGCCACACCTTTCCACACTTCTTTCACAGCAGATGGGTACAGTTTTCACAACCCTTCCTTGCAATCTCCCCCCATCTGCTCTCCACAGCTCTGATCAGGGCCTCGTTTGCATCCTGTGTGAATTTCCCGGCCCTCTTCCTATGTGAATCACCCTGTATTTTTAGTTTTTGGAACAGCTGTATTGAACTATGGTGAACTCTGCTGAAGTTTAAATGCACATGGAAATGTCTGGTTCAGCCCTGGCTGTACTGCGCATGCGCGAGCGCAACCATCACGTGACCTGGAAGGTACCAGGAAGATCGAAAGAAAAAAAACGGGGCAAAACATTTTTTTATTTTTAGCGCTGAAAAATTCAGTTTCATTGCACAAAAACGCCGCACTTTTATCGCTTCACCAAATGTTACAAAACATTTGGCCAATTTTTGCCGTTTATTTTTTGCCGTTATTTCGGTTAAAAAAAAGTTATTTCGGTTAAAAATAAGCGAATAGCACCAAAAAATAGTGCTATCACAATTTGGCCAATTTCTAGCCCATTTATGAATGTGTGGGGGAAAAAAAGAAAGAACTCGCAATTATACAGCGCCTTTCACAACCTCAGGGTGTCCCAAAACACGGTAAAGCCAATTCAATACTTTTTGAAGCGTAGTCACTTCTAATGTAGGAAACGCTTCAGCTAATCTGCACACAGCAAGGTTCCACAAACAGCAATGAGATAAATTTTTGACCTGTTTTTAGGTGTTGGTATGTGTAACAGATTTTTCTGATGAGATTAAGAAAAAAGGAACATTGTAGAACTGCTGGGGAAAGGTGGTGGTGTAATATATTGGGCAGAATTTTAACCTAACATGACATGAGTGCCAAAGGGCAGAAACAAGTAGCATGAAGCACATTGTCTTTGTGACATCGAGCAAAACCAATACTTTTACCTCCCACTGCTGACTGACATTTAAAGTATATTCAAAAATAAACTCATTGCACAGAAGGAGCCCTTTTGCAGTAGCAGGAGGTATTGTGAAGCAGCACCAATATCCTCCTGTGCCAAAAATGTTGCTGGTCTTTCAAAAATTAATTCTCGGGATGGATGGGGCATTTCTGGCAAGGCCGACATTTATTGCCCATCCCTAATTGCCCTGAGAAGGTGGTGGTTAGCTGTCACCTTGAACTGTGGCATGTAGTGCTTTGATACAACGGATTGACTTGCTAGTCTCCTCAGAGGGCAGTTAAGAATAAACCATATTGGTATGGGCCTGGGGTCACATGTAGGCTCAGACCAGGTAAGGGTGGCAGGTTTCCTTCCCAAAAGAGCATTAGTCAACCGATTGGTTTTGTTTACAATTGACCAACAGCTTCATGGTCACCATTACTGAAATCTGCTTTTCATTCCTGATATTTTAAACTCACATTCTACAGATTATTAGTCCAGTAACAGGGACTGTGGTTTTCGTATTGGACTGTTCAGCCACCGAAGGACTCATTTTTAGAGTGGAAGTAAGTCTTCCGCGATTCCGTGGGACTGCCTATGATGATGATGACACTACTGTGCTGATATAAATACTGCACTATGGCCAAACATTTTTAGAAACTGTTGGCCGTGGGACATTGCGACTCTGTAACATAATAAAGTGTCAGCTGGAGCTCAGTGGATAGCACACTCGCCTCTGAGTCAGAAGGCTGTGAGTTCAAGTCCCACTCCAGGAACTCTAGGCTGACGGTCCAGTACAGTACTGCACAGTCGGAGGTGCCGTCATTCAGATGAAACGTTAAACCGAGGTCCCGTCTGCCCTCTCAGCAGGAAGTAAAAGATCCTGTGGCACTATTTTAAAGAAGAGCTGGGGAGTTATCCCTGATGTACTGGCCAATATTTATCCCTCAACCAACATAACAAAAACAGATTAACTGGTCATTATCACATTGCAGTTTGTGGGAGCTCGCTAAATCGTCAACTTCATAGAGCCAAGGTGCAGATCCACGTGGACTCAGATGCAAGACCCGTCCATCATAAAGCTCGGGCAATCATGTATATGATGAGGAAGAAGTCAAAATTGAACTGGACTCCAGCGTGGAGGGATCATATCACCGGTCGAATTTAATGAATGGGCCAGCCCCATTGTTCCTGTGCTGAAAAGTGATGGCACAGTCAGAATCTGTGGAGACTACAAGGCTACGATCAACAGGGTTTTGAAACAAGATCAGTACCCGTTACCGAAGGCTGATGACTTGTTTGCGACACTAGCCGGAAGGAAGTCGTTCACAAAACTGGACTTGATGTCAGCCTATATGACGCAGGAGTTGGTCGAGACGTCGAAGAGACTTACGTGTATTAACATGCACAAAGGACTGTTTATTTACCACAGGTGCCCGTTTGGAATTCGCTCGGCTGCAGCAATATTCCAGAGGGATATGGAAAGTCTACTGAAGTCCGTTCCCAGAACCGTCGTGTTCCAAGATGAAATCCTGATCACCTGTCGTGACTCCAAGGAACACCTGAACATCCTGGAAGAGGTTCTACTGCGTTTGGACATTGTGGGACTCATCTTAAACGCTCAAAGTGCATCTTCATGGCACCGGAGGTCGAATTCCTCGGGAGGAAAATCGCTGCTGATGGCATCAGACCTACTAATGTGAAAACCAAAGTCATCAAGAATGCACCCAAACCATAGAACGTGACGGAGCTGCGTTCGTTTCTGGGTCTACTCAACTACTTTGGCAACTTCCTACCTAAATTGAGCACCTTACTTGAACCACTGCACATGCAATTGAGAAAAGGCAACAACTGGGTGTGGGGCGCATTGCAAAACAGAGCTTTTGAGAAAGCCACCAATCTGCTTTGCTCAAAAAAGCTGCTGGTACATTATGAACCATGTAAACAATTGGTTTTGGCCTGTGATGCATCGTCATATGGAATTGGTTGCATGTTACAACAAGCCAATGAGTCGGGGAAACTTCAACCTGTCATGTATGCATCCAAAAGTTTGTCTAAAGCAGAAAGAGCCTACAGTATGGTAGAAAAAGAAGCTTTAGCATGTGTGTACAGTGTTAAAAAGATACATCAATCCTTGTTCGGTCTGAAGTTCGAATTAGAGACCGATCACAAGCCGCTCATTTCGTTGTTTTCCGAGAGCAAAGGTATCAATAGCAACGCTTCATCCCGCATCCAAAGGTGAGCGCTGACATTATCTGCCTATGATTATGTCATTCACCACAGACCTGGCACAGAGAATTGTGCCGATGCTTTGAGCCGGTTGCCGTTGCCCACACCGGAGGTGGAAACGTCACAACCGACGGATCTAATGTTAATCATGGATACTTCTGAGAGTGAAGGTACTCCTCTCACGGCTCAACAAGTGAAGACCTGGACCAGCCAGAACCCAATATTATCGGTGGTAAAGGGTTGCATCCTCAAACGGGATACCTAAGCAAATGTGCGAGGAGGCTAAACCTTCGTCGCAAGGACGAACTGTTTATTCAAACAGATTGCATATTGTGGGGCAATCGAGTTGTAATGCCTATGAAAGGGAGAGAGAAGTTTGTGCGTGAGTTACACAGCACACATCCTGGTATAATGATGATGAAGGCCATCGCCAGGTCCCACGTAAGATGGCCAGGAATTGATTCTGAGCTGGAAGCATGCGTGCATCAGCGCAACACCTGCATGCAGCTCAGCAAAGCACCAATGGAATCGCCGCTGAGTCTGTGGTCATGGCCATCCAAATTTTGGTCCAGGATCCATGTAGATTTTGCAGGTCCTTTCCTGGGCAAGATGTTTTTAGTGGTGGTGGATGTTTATTCGAAGTGGATAGAATGCATAATCATGTCATCCAGTACGTCCACGGCATAGAGAATCTCAATGTCATGTTCGCGACACATGGTCTGCCTGACATAGTGGTGAGCGACAATGGGTCGTGCTTCACCAGTCAGGAGTTTCAGGAGTTTGTAAAACTTCACAGCATAAAACATGTAAGGTCAGCACCGTTCAAGCCTGCGTCCAATGGGCAAGCAGATCGTGCAGTACAAATTATCAAGCAAAGCATGAGGAGAGTAACCCAAGGGTCACTGCAGACCTGCTTGTCTTGCATACTGCTGAGCTACAGGACAAGGCCCCACACACTCACAGGGGTCTCGCCTGCTGAACTCATGATGAAAAGAGGTCTTCAGACCAAATTATCTCTTGTACACCCAGATTTAAGTAATCATGTTGAATACAGAAGACAGAGTCAACAAGGATACCACGATCGCGCAACTGTGTCACGCGAGATTTCTGTTAATGATCCTGTGTATATGTTGAATTATGGTCAAGGTCCCAAATGGATCGCTGGTATGGTCATGGCCAAGGAGGGCAACAGAGTATTTGTTAGTAAGCTCAAGAATGGGCAAACTTGCAGGAAACACATGGATCAAACAAAGCTGAGGCACACAGACGAGCCAGAGCAGTCGGACAATGAAACCGTCGACGACCAACCAACCTACCAGCAGTCTTTAGTGGACTCAAGAGTCATCAGTGAACCTGGAATTTCCATCATGGGCTTGTTCAATAAAAATGGACTTGCAATTCCTGACATGGACACTGCCACCTCCAATAAGTCAGCCATCCAGCCACCAGCCACAACAGACTCCGCACATTCACCCAAGGCCGGAATCGAACTGAGACGGTCAACCCAGGAGTGTAAAGCACCGGACTATCTCAACCTGTGAAAGACTGTGATTAGATCTCAGAGGAGGGTATTGTCATGTATGTACATGCTGTTTGTAGCCACCAGATGGTGTCATTATTGGAGGCCACTGAGCAGCACACACATGGTGCTGCTCAGGTACAAAAGGCCAACCATTTTGTGAGTCAGACACTTTGGGCCTAAATAAAGCAGAGCAAGGTTGTACCTTGCTTAGTTAAACAGTACTCAGCTTGAACCTTTATTGCATACATAACACTATCCCTTCTGCCAAAATGCATCACTTCACACTTCTCTGTATTAAATTCCATTCTGCCAGCCTATGTCCTGTTGCAGTCGATTGGTATCATCCTCACTGTTTGCCACACCTCCAAGTTTGGTATCATTGGCAAAGAGATTTAATGATTTCTTGAGATCATGAAAGGTAAGAACAATGTTACATTCTGATGTGCGTATCACCCTTACCCCATCACTCTGCCTTCCCAAACCAACTCCTGCACATCACTCCTCACATCAACATACCTTGCAGGTGCACTCATCCCTCACTGTCTATGCATCTACTCACATCCCCATCTGACTGATGCTCACCCTCAGCCTAATGCAATCCACAGAAGGAGGCCAATTGGCAATGTCATGCCACTCCCTCATCGTCATCCTCTACAGATGTAGCCCATTCATCCCTTACACTCGTTCCATCACTCGCATTCAAAGTTCCCTTCTTTCCCTCCTTGCAGGAAAAGAGAGCACAGAACAGAAGCGAAAGAGAGAGAACCGGAGATGACTGCAATTTATAGAAAGTTGACGCCTGCAGAAGAGGAGGCTCTGGAAATAAGTGGAGTGACTGAGGTGCTGGCAGTGGGAGACGGAGAGAGGGGGACTCCCCAGCAACCGAGTGACAGAGTTAAATATCCCACATGGCATACAACAGTCACTCATGGTGACTGATGTCAGCAGCCAGTGAAATATCACCATGTGCATAATGATAATGTTATCCATTCTTAATATAACTTTTCTAAATCATCTCTTTACTCTCCCACAGGTCCATCAAGTGCCCCCCCTCCCCCCCGCCCCCCAACCGCCGACAGCCCAGCCAGAGGAGTAAGGTAACTTCTCAGAGGAAGTTCCATTCTCTGAGGATGCACCGTCAGCAGACCCATGCTCACTCAGCATCAATACAGATACGCACACCTCGGTGGGGCCAAGATTCATCGAGTAATAATGGTGGAGACTAATGTATTTGCTTCATGGGTTCTTTGCTTAAGAATTCATAGCAACACATTGCTATTAAGAAATAGTTGGTTTATTAACAAAGGTTTAACAATCACACTACACATTACCTGCTCATCCACCAGGCTCACAACTACCTGCTTCATCGTGGATCTCCCGAACCCAACTGGCTGGGGTTTTATTGAGTCTTGTGAACATCTAGTAATTGGCGAAGCCACTCACAACTCAACAGCTCTACAAACCTGTGAGCATATTCACAGGGGCATACAATACAGAGACAGGGATGGGCGTGGGGAGTCCTCGCCATAGGGCGCATGACTGTTGCGTTCTGCTCAGCTGGATGCAGACGCTGAACCTCGGAGGCCATTGAGATAGCGGGTAATTCTGGAGAAGCAGCCACAAATGTGCGAGGCTCTGGCAGCTTTTCCAGCTGTGATGGACACGATGGTCCAGAGAATGGCAGAGTCCATCTCTAACCTGAGCACCACCATCTCGCAGACGATGGCGACGTTGTGCTGTTCCATGGAAAGGATGGTCACCAGCATGGAACAGCATGTGCGCCACTCGAACAAGAACATGCTTGGTGTGAACAATACATTGCAGACTCTGATTGACCTCCACTCTAGGAAGGATATCAGCATAGACATGGGTTCTCATGGCCCCACTTCTCTCCAGCTCCTTGCTAGCAGGGAAGTGCCGACGGCCCATGAGTGGGATTATGGTGACAGAGGACATGGAAGTGGGGTCTCTGCTCAAAGCACTCCCACTTCTTCCCCGTTGCCTCCCCCTCAGTCAGAGCCCCACATGCTGCCTTGAATCCCGATGGCCAAGTCAGTTGCAGGAAGGGCAGTCTTTGGCGGGGCCCTCAAGAGCCGTAAAACCCAGACGACGGTTGCCAAAAGTGTTGAAACTGTCACAGCAGGGAAGTGAGCAGGCTGCCTCTACCTCTGCTGAAGTCACAGGGGCTGCACCTCGTAGAAGCATTCGGAAAAGAAAAAGGACACAATCCTAGATGTACATTGGTGTTTGTCAAAATACTAGTGTTAAGTTTCAGTTCTATTTATGACAACATAAATGTATTTCTTCGCACTACTTTCCATCTTGTCCATTTTTGCCTCCTGCCTGGGAAGTGGCTTTGTCACTTGGAGTGAATGGTGAGACATTAATTAACGGTGAGCAATGGGTGATTGGTTGACAGGAATGGTTTGATCACTTTTGGACTGCTTTCTGGTGTTTGTGGCAGGGGGGAGTTGGTACAGCATCTGCTAGGTATATGGGTGCACTGGTGCAACGTAACTAAATCATGCCATTATGAAGCCATCCTGGGCCTCCTGCTGGTGCCATCACCACCTCAGTTCCTCCTGCCCGTGTTCCACCTGTTCCTCCTCCTCCTCTGAAGAGGCTCTATGCTCTGTGTCTTGCTCCTCCTGCAGCTCCAATCCTTGCTGCTACGCTATGTTATGCAACGATGATTCTGGAGACCCTAGCTGGTGAATATTGAAGGGCTCCTCCAGATCTGTCAAGGCATCTGAAGCGCCTTTTCAACATGCCGATTTCTTGCTTTGTGACACATCTAGTGGACATGTGGCTTTCATTACATTGCTGTTGGGACTCATTGCTTGGCGTCCTCAAAGGTGTCATCAGCCACGTTTTCAATAGATAGCCTTTGTCTGCAAGCAGCCGGTAAGTGTGTTTGGAGGTGCAAAGAGATGAGGGAGGGTTGACTGGCGCAGGAGGAAAGAGTCACAACTGCTCACAACAGGGACATCTCCTGGGGAATCTGGCGCACACATGCATGATGATTTTTTTTTATTGTTGCAGACGAGCTGCACATTGAGGGAGTGGAAGCCTTTGCGGTTCACAAACACTCCTGAGTAATGGCTACATGTGTGCAGTCAATGATGCTCTGCATCTATGGGAAGCCAGGTAGGGCAGCAAAGCCAAGCGCCCACTCAGTAACACTGCCTTCATCAGTGGCAAAGTTCAGATAATTGGCTGACTTGTGAAACATGGTATCGGTCCGCTGGGTGATGCATCTGTGGGCAGTGACTGCGTTATCCCGCAAATGACTGCTGCAGATCCCTGGAAGGATCCTGAGCTGAAGATGTTGCGGGCGCTAGTAACTTTGACAGCCACTAGTAAGGAGTGTTCACCAGGACCTCTTGGCAGCAGCTCTTGTTCCAGCAAGATTCCAAAATTCGTGGAAACCCCCCAGTGTTTGTACTCACTGAAAAGGAAATTCGATTTGGGACTATTAAACAGAAAGTTTGGGATCCTAAAATGCACATGGAAGAAACCTATGAGTTTTAACCAAGTTTGGGATTTTAAAAGGCATGTTTGGGCCTGTGGAAAAGCTGCAGAGACAGAGGGGTGGGATCAACCTTTACCTTTAGAATTTGGATATCATAGCTAATCAGTATGTCTGGGGGAGCTGTTTAACCATAGTCAGGCTCCCAGAAAACATCAGCATTTAAACAATCGACCACGGAAAAAACATTATCCATCCCACCCACAGGACCCAAATATCACATACATATTCAACACCTTTTTCAATATGCATAGAAATATCTGGCTCAGCCCAGACTTCCCGAAGCCAAAGCAGTGCTATCACAATGGACAAGAGTTCATCAGCTCATAAATAAGGGGTATCGCAATCCCAAGGTCTATCAACGCCAGATTAAAACATTTAATCAAGTTTCAGTTAGCTAGCAAAACTTATACAAAGAAGGCCACTTAAAATCAATTGGGCAGCAAAACTCAAACAAAAGAAACGTTAGATTTGGCGCGAAGATTAAGCAGCCTCTCAGAGTATAATTGAGGGCCTATCATACCAAGAGAACTACCTTCTATTCTGACAATCACAGGAAGAACTAGTTCTGACCATCAGAGGAAAACTTTTCTGACCAAGTACTTTGGAACAACAAGATCAAAATCGAGAGCACACGGCGAGAAACCACAGGAAGAAACATCGCGACATCAGAGAAAAGAACTTCAAAAACCAATCAGTGGAACATCAATACCAACTGACTTGGTAGGCCTAGACTATCCAGCGGGTAAAAATTACCTAAAGAACTTAAAACCCTATTGCTAACAAAGGAAATTGGGTACTCACCAAAGATAAATCTAAAACGCGTCTATGCACATCAGCGGACTCAACCCAACTGGCTTCAATACGCAGCAGAGGTCTTCTACACATCCGGAATACGGCAAGGCAAATCGCCGATAACCAAGGAACCCCGAAACTGTGAAACAACCCTAGCTGTGAAAGGAAGGATCTGGTGAGCATGAATCCCTGGAACCCTAGAGTTTGACCGAGTTAGAGAGCAAGTGGGAGGTGTGGTGTTTATTACCTGTAATAAAGTATTCCCCATTGTTTAGAACCTTTTTGTAAGATTTTACAGTTTTATTGGAGTGTATTTGTGTTATTTGCTTTCTTGAATAAAATCCATACCTTCTTTGTACAAAACAGTTGTCTGCTGCACTTTATCACACCCTGATTAATAAATCCAAGCTCGAGAAGTCGGGAGTGGGAGTGACTCGCAACCGCTCTGGTCAGGAAGGCACGCTGACAGACCCACCACCCCCTACAGAATGGCGAGCCAGGTAGGAGCTTGGTCAAAAGGGTGTGATGCAGTAGACACTGTTTTTGAGGAAAGAAGCAAAATGGAAGAGAGGATTTCCTCTTACATATTCACGAAAGTCAATATAACAAAGAAATGAATACTGAACCTATTGCCCGCTGAGCGTCCTGTGGACACTGCAGCCAAATGGACTGAGAGTAAGGACCATAAGCACTCTGTGGAGAAAGCAATATGGTTAGTCTGCCTACACCGACAGGTCCAGTAGTTGGACAAGAAAGTCGAGTCGCTGGAGGCAGACCAGGGAATCCGAGGAACACTCGACTGCTAGAGCTATCATGGGGGAGAGATTATTTGAGGAGTTAGGCAAGCAAAAACAAGAGAAACTATGGTTAGTGGAAACACATAGAAACCGCCAAGATTACTTTCAGTGCCAGGTCACCGAAGCGAAGGGTCAAGAAGTGGTGTTGCGGGAAGAAAACGCCCACCTCACCAGGATAATTAAAGAGCAGGAGGAGAGGTTGAGAGATGTGCAGGCAGCTTGCAAAGTAGCAAGCACTAGGGGGTTTGAGTCAGGAGACCACGGCCCCTGCCAGCAACAAATAAATAGTCTGAACCTTACACTGTCCAAGGCTAAAGGCATGGTATGCCTAATAAGCCCGGGTGCGGCCCGGGTGGACCTGGAAGAGCAGGGGGAAACCGTTCGGTTGCCACCTGTGGCTCCAGGGAACGACCCGGTTGGGCAGCAGGAGGGGCGAGTCGGGGAGAGACTTTCGACCACTACCTGTGGCGCTGGGATTGGACCCGGTTCGGCAGCAGGAGGGGCAAATGATTTGTGAGGCGGGCAGGGATTGCGGACCACCACCATCTGTGGCGCCGGGTTTTAGCTCGGATTGGCAGCAGGGAGAGGTGGGTGAGCCAATGCGAGAAGGACCGGGACCAGGGCCGATGTGCCCGATCCGGCAGCAAAAATTTGGCCCACCCAACGGTGGTGGGGGCCAGGGGCCCCTTGAAAGTCACTTCGTGATTCCCCGCGGCATCCAACAGCTTAGGGCTATGGTAAGCCACTTGGGTAAGCTCACTCACAAAGGGGACCCCTCGGTCCACTTCATGGAAGTGGAACAGGCGGGGGGGATAAACGGTTGCGACAACTCCGAAATGGCAAAATTGCTCCTATTCTCCCTAGACAGTAGAGTATACCAGTCTCTGCGGAAAGCAAGAGAGGGCAGAGTACAAACGCTGCAGTCAAGGAAGAAGTCTTAGAAATTATGGACCTAAATGACGAGAGTCCCTTCTCCCGAGTGGAGAAGACGATGCAACAGGCAGGGGAAACCCCACAAGCTTTCACAGACCGGCTGTGGCCCATCTATGAGAGTGCCTGCAGTGGGACCCTCACCCGGGATCACTTGACCCGGGATGAGAGGGCCCACTGGTTTCGGAGCCTGGTGGCAAACAGTTTGCCACGGGTGAAGGCCAAAGCCGAGCTGTGGTTCGATCCTAAGGATCCCAACGCTACCGAGGAGTCAGTGATTAGGCAACTAACCCTGGCTTTTAGGAGCGGTCGAGGGACGGAGGAGAACCCACCCAAGGGGAGGGTACATGAGTTAAGGCCCCATCAAGCAAAGCGGGAATGGCACCAGGAAGGGGGTATCTCTTCCGACACCAAGCATAACTGCTTTGGGTGCGGGAAAAGTGGGCATTGGAGAAAGGATTGTAGGAACCCTTGGAAGGATAACGTAGCTAAGGAACCCCCAGCACCTGCCCAAAAGGCCGGACCCTTACCCGGAGCGCAGAACTCTCCCTCTTCCTTCGAGGAGTTCGTGGCCGCGCTCCGGTCTGTATTGGATGGCCCAGGGAAAGTAGCTACAGCCATCAAAAGGGAAACCCCATCCGCCCCGCCAAATCCCGACCCATGACTAGAACCGGCACTGCCTGTGTACCTGAGTCCCCTAGAATACGATGCACACAAGAGATCGTGCATTAAGATGGCGGTGGAGAAGATGACAGGGACCTATCTGCTAGATGCTGGAACTTCATGCACCATTGTATACGCAGATAACCCAGCCACCTCACCTCTATCTAACGGGGTCCCATACAGTCTAATGGGTTTCACAGGGAACGAGCAGGCTGGGTCATTCTCCGTCCGCTACCATTGGGGGCAGTGAATCGTCTTCAGGACAGGGATCCTCAGCCAGCAGCCTCCGACTGTGGAAGGCCCACAGGGGATGTTGCAGACTCACAGACTGTACAGATGGGGGCGGTGAATTGTATTACTGGAGGGGCTACCTCCCAATTGTTTGGGACTCCGACGCACCCCTAGTAGCCGGAGCCCTAAGAAGGACTCCCCGTACACCACGGCCAAAGACATCGTGGTCACCAGCACCCCAGTTTCACTGATTCAGCCCTGGGAGGGTTGCAGCCCGTAAAAGAATGCCCAAGGTCAAGGGTCATTCTAGGGATAGGGATCTCCAGCCTGCAGCCTTCAACGATGAGGGACTCACAGGAGAGGTAGCGATGGGCCAAGAGAACGACAAGAGTCCCCAGCCAGCAGCCTCCGGCTGAGCGGAACCCACAGAAGAAGTAGCGGACTCACCGGCCCCACAGCAAGGGGTGGTGAACTGTAGTACAGGAGGGGCCATTCCCCCTATCATCTGGGACTCAGGGAAACCCCTAGTTACATTAAGAAGAACTCTCTGGGTCCTACGGTACAGACCACCTTACACCCAGGCGTACAAGCTGCCCAGAGACCGGAAAAGACAGAAGCTGAACAGGAATTAGCCTGGCCGCCCGGAGATGGGCGGCAGGGCAGATGTACATAGCGTTTCTGATGACTTAAGTGTGTTTTAAGATTTTTGGTAGTTTAATTTTAGAATTTAATTATTTTAGAAGTAAGTTTAAGATTATAGAACGGATCACCTTTGCCAAGTCAGAGAACTGTTTTTCTCAAGGGCAAGGCTATCTATTTTGTGTCCCTACTGGGAAGGAACCGAATGATGAGAGGGGCCTTGCTCTTGCTCGCCCTAATGGGGGCGAGTACGGGTCACAGAGGTGACATCGATACCAGGGTGTACACTATGCAGTAGCTTCAGTCATCTTCAACCTTACAGAAGTACACTTACCTGCATGGTGCCCGAAGGAGACAGAGCAGCTATACCAAGCCTACTCAGAGAAATGTTCAGGAAATTTTACGAATTAGATTTTGGCAACGTAGACAAAGCAGATTTATATACGCTATATGCTAGGAACACTATCGGCACGGGGAGACAAAGGAGGGGAACATGGAACGACATTTTCACTTCATATAATACAGGATCCTCTGTGATAAATAGCACAGACGATGTGGAACTGCAAATGCAAATAAATGGTCTAAAAAACCAACTACGGAAGATCCTAAGGGAAGAGAACACAGTGGTAGGCTCAGAGTTACACGAGAATCAGGCTAGGACGGTCCATTTAAAGGAGATTATTGCTGAGCTATAAAGACATGCAAAAACAGTAAATGCACTTATACGGGAGGATAGGAATGCCTTGGATCAGGCTGTGAGGAATGAGGTGTGTGTGCTGTATGGGGCATGGTTGCTGGGCGAAGGCCGTAGCAACCTGGAGGATTTAAAGCAAGGTTTAGTCCCCTTCTGGATCAGCAACAAGCACCTCGCAGCCCTCCACCCGTGTAGTAATTCGCTAAGCCCGTGTCAGCTCCGTCTAGCTTCTGAAGTCTACCCTGTCCCAGTAGATTGTGAGCGGTCCAACGAGACCATCATGGGGATAGTTGTAAGGATGCCGGTTATGGGTGGGTCAGCCCGACCCGCGCCGGTGTACAGGGTGGAGAATATTGGGATCATTCAAAGAGGTGCATATGTTCTTTTCACAGCGGTCCCACCCTATGTCATGCTATGACAGGTACTGACCTCTCCAGGTGCCGGAGCCGGGGCGCACACGTAATACTCTGTCCCCAGCACTTGAATGCCTACTCCAGACCACAGTGTGGGTTTAAAGCTGCTGGTGCACAGCCTATTAACTGCACCATGGAAGTAATGACACAAGACCAGGTCCCTCCACAGGTAACATACATAGGGGCTGGGACATATTGTGTCACCACCAGTGCACCCCACTACCAACATGTACAACACATTTGATGTCCGGTGAGTGAAAGCAGTTTTGGTTTTAAACCCGAGGCGGAAGTTCCAGTGGCACAAGAACGCATTGTTCCCATTCCTGAACCCTCCACTTTTCACCTTACTGCAAATAACAATTTCACATATTTACGATATTACGTTGCACATTTCGGATATGAAATCCCTCCTCTACCCGAACATCTTACCGCCCTAATGAAAGCTGTAGAGGTATCACAAAAACATTTCTATACTCTAGAACAAAAAACATTTGAGATAGGGGGCGAAATTTCGGATATCACTGTTCCACCCTGGTAGGATATTGTCAGAAATATAGAGGTCCCTCCCTGGATCAGAATAGCATCCCATGTTTTAGTTATCTGCCAGCTCGTGATTATTTTTTATTTATGGTGTACTACCTGCAGGGTGAGGGGCAGAAGTCATCGATCCAGGCACCAGAGGGTGCTGGACGAGCCCTAGCTGAAGTTAAGTATTGTATCAGAGAGGGAAACACAAAATATGATAGAACACTGCAGAAAAATCGCAGTCACCTAGTGATGTCCGGTTTAGATTCCACCTGCTGTAAAAACGCAGAGGTCAAGTGTTGTAAAAAGTTTGTACTATATGTGTTTTACTGTGTATTTTTGTGAAACTGGAGTAATGGAGGGTCGTTGGAACCCCTCTATGCTGTAATGTAATTGGAATGACAGAATTTACCTTTAAATAGCAATACATTTCAAAGGGGAATATATGTTTGGGTTTAGTTAGATAAATGTCAGGGGAAGGTTTTTAGCTCTCGGGTTCCAAGAATTTTGTTCACTTGGGATGACACTCTGTGATGGAGAGTGTCAAATGGGGGACTATAAGATTCCAAAATTTGTGGAAAGCCCCCAGTGTTTGGATTCACTGAAAAGGAAATTCGATTTGGGACTATTAAACAGAAAGTTTGGGATCGTAAAATGCACATGGAAGAAATCTATGAGATTTAACCAAGTTTGGGATTTTAAAAGGCATGTTGGGGCCTGTGGGGAAAGTGCAGAGACAGAGGAGTGGGATCAACCTTTACCTTTAGAAATTGGATATCATAGCTAATCAGTATGTCTGGGGGAGCTGCTTAACCATTGTCAGACTCCCAGAAAATATTAGCATTTAAACAATCGACCACGGAAGAAACATTATCCACCCCACCCACAGGACCCAAGTATCATACACTTATTCCAACACCTTTTTCAAAATGCATAGAAATATCTGGCTCAGCCCAGACTTCCCGAAGCCAAAGCAGTGCTTTCACAATGGACAAGAGTTCATCAGCTCATAAATAAGGGGTATCGCAATCCCAAGGTCTATCAACGCCAGATTAAAACATTTAATCAAGTTTCAGTTAGCTAGCCAAAACTTATACAAAGAAGGCCACTTAAAATCAATTGGGCAGCAAAACTCAAACAAAAGAAACGTTAGATTTGGCGCGAAGATTAAGCAGCCTCTCAGAGTATAATTGAGGGCCTATCATACCAAGAGAACTACCTTCTATTCTGACAATCACAGGAAGAACTAGTTCTGACCATCAGAGGAAAACTTTTCTGACCAAGCACTTTGGAACAACAAGATCAAAATCGAGAGCACACGGCGAGAAACCACAGGAAGAAACATCGCGACATCAGAGAAAAGAACTTCAAAAACCAATCAGTGGAACATCAATACCAACTGACTTGGTAGGCCTAGACTATCCAGCGGGTAAAAATTACCTAAAGAACTTAAAACCCTATTGCTAACAAAGGAAATTGGGTACTCACCAGAGATAAATCTAAAACGCGTCTAAGCGCATCAGCGGACTCAACCCAACTGGCTTCAATACGCAGCAGAGGTCTTCTACCACATCTGGAATACAGCAAGGCAAACCGTCTATAACCAAAGGACCCCGAAACCATGAAACAGCCCTAGCTGTGAAAGGAAGGATCTGGTGAGCATGAATCCCTGGAACCCTAGAGTTTGACCTAGTTAGAGAGTAAGTGGGAGGTGGGAGGTATTTCTGTGGTGTTTATTACCTGTAATAAAGTATTCCCCATTGTTTAGAACCTTTTTGTAAGATTTTACAGTTTTATTGGAGTGTATTTGTGTTATTTGCTTCCTTGAATAAAACCCATACCTTCTTTGTACAGAACAGTTGTCTGCTGCACTTTATCACACCCTGATTAATAAATCCAAGCTCGAGAAGCAGGGAGTGGGAGTGACTCGCAACTGCTCTGGTCAGGAAGGCACGCTGACAGACACACCACCCCCTGCACTACAAATGTCTGCGACAAACTAGCGCGATAGCATGAGCCTCCTGAGGCACTGCCATTCAGGAAGCTCATCCTCTGATATAAAAACAGAAAATGCTGGAAATCTCAGCAGGTCCGGCAGCATCTGTGGAGAGAAACAGAGTTAACGTTTCGGTCTGTGACCCTTCATCAGAAGTGCTCAACCTCTGCCTGTATACCCTGTGTTGGAGGTGCCGCCTCCGGCCCGCTGCACACCTGTGCTGATCCCCTTTTTTTTCTGGAGCATTAGGTCGCTGAGGAGAAGCTGGTGTTCCTGCTGCTGGTGTGCCTGGTGTTGTTGATGCTGGAGCTCATCTATGTCCGAATCTGAGGTCCAAGGTGAATCGGCATAAGCGGCACCCATGCTGATGTGCTAGATGGCAGATAAAGTGGAGATCAGAGGCACAATCCTCTAGTGTAGTGAGAGTGACTAGCAATGTAGTGAGAGTGGCTTCCGAGGTTGCAGAAATCATCTGCAAACCCTGAAAGCAAAATTTCTGCACAAAATGGCGTCAGCAAGAACCTTTCCTGAGGCAAGTGAGCAGGTGTCATGTACTTAATGAAGTAGCACAATGGCCACTAAGCTTCTGCCTCCCCTTCAGAGTCGAGCTTCCTGACCTTCCTGAATCCGGTGCACAACCAGTTAAAGTTCAAACCCCACATTAAAAAGGCTGTTAAGGGACGTGAAATCAGCAACGAAGCTCCTCAATGAGGTTGCCTTCCTCTACTGAGCGGGTCCGTGGCGCACTTCGAAACCGTGCCCCAGTTAAACGCGAATGTCGTCGGGTTCCGACGTGCTGTCAATTTCAGTGCTTTTTACCGCCGATCCGCTCCCAAATCCACCGCTCTCTAATGTGAAAATTCCAGCCAGATTATCGTCGTCATTATCACATCCAGGGTGACCAAGGCTGGGAACTCAACATCCAGGGGCATTCAATATTCAGGAAGGATAGACAGAAAGGAATAGGAGGTGGGGTAGCGTTACTGGTTAAAGAAGAGGTTCACACAATAGTAAAGAAGGACATTAGCTTGGATGATGTGGAATCTATATGGGTAGAGCGGCGAAACACCAAAGGGCAGAAAATGTTAGTGGGCTTTGTGTAAAGACCACCAAACAGTAGTAGTGAGGTTGGGGATGGCATCGAACAGAATATTAGGGATGCGTGCAATAAAGGTACAGCAGTTATCATGGGTAATTTTAATCTACATATAGATTGGGCTAACCAAACTGGTAGCAATACTGTGGAGGAGGATTTCCTGGAGTGTATAAGGGATAGTTTTCTAGACCAATATGTCGAAGAACCAACTAGAGAGCAGGCCATCCTAGACTGGGTCTTGTGTAATGAGAGAGGATTAATTAGCAATCTTGTCGTGCGAGGCCCCTTGGGGAAGAGTGAATATAATATAGTAGAATTCTTCATTAAGATGGAGAGTGACACAATTAATTCAGAGACTAGGGTCCTGAACTTAAAGAAAGGTAACTTTGATGGTATGAGATGTGAATTGGCTAGGATAGACTGTCGAATGATACTTAAAGGGTTGACAATAGATAGGCAATGGCAGACATTTAAAGATCACATGGATGAACTTCAACAATTGTACATCCCTGTCTGGCGTAAAAATAAAATGGGGAAGGTGGCTCAACTGTGGCTAACAAGGGAAATTAGGGATAGTGTTAAATCCAAGGAAGAGGCATATAAATTAGCCAGAAAAAGCAGCAAACCTGAGAACTGGGAGAAATTTAGAATTCAGCAAAGGAGGACTAAGGGTTTAATTAGGCGGGGGAAAATAGAGTAAGCTTGCAGGGAACGTAAAAACTGACTGCAAAAGCTTCTGTAGATATGTGAAGAGAAAAAGATTAGTGAAGACTAATGTAATTCCCTTGCAGTCAGAATCAGGTGAATTCATAATGGGGAACAAGGACATGGCAGACCAATTGAACAAATACTTTGGTTCTGGCTTCACTAAGGAAGACACAAATAACCTCCCAAAAATACTAGGGGACCGAGGCTCTAACGAGAAGGAGGAACTGAGGAAACTGAGGGTAATCCTTAATAGTCAGGAAATGGTGTTAGGGAAATTAATGGGATTGAAGGCCGATAAATCCCCACGGCCTGATAGTCTGCATCCCAGAGTACTTAAGGAAGTGGCCCTAGAAATAATAGATGCATTGGTGGTCATTTTCCAACATTCTATAGACTCTGGATCAGTTCCTATGGATTGGAGGGTAGCTAATGTAACCCCACTTTAAAAAAAAAGAAGAGAGAGAAAACAGGGAATTATAGACCAGTTAGCCTGACATCGGTGGTGGGGAAAATGCTGGAATCAATTATTAAAGATGTAATAGCAGTGCATTTTGAAAGCAGTGACAGGAGCGGTCTGAGTCTTCATGGATTTATGAAAGGGAAATCATGCTTGATAAATCTTCTAGAATTTTTTGAGGATGTAACTAGTAGAGTGGATAAGGGAGAACCAGTGGATGTGGTGTATTTGGACTATCAAAAGGCTTTTGACAAGGTCCCACACAAGAGATTAGTGTGCAAAATTAAAGCACATGGTATTGGGGGTAACGCACTGACGTGGATAGAGAACTGACTGGCAGACAAGAAGCAGAGAGTCGGGATAAACGGGTCCTTTTCAGAATGGCAGGCAGTGATTAGTGAGGTGCCGCAGGGCTCAGTGCTGGGCCCCCAGCTATTTACAATATATATTAATGATTTAGACGAAGGAATTGAATGTAATATCTCCAAGTTTGCAGATGACACTAAGCTGGGTGGCAGTGTGAGCTGTGAGGTGGATGCTAAGAGGCTGCAGGGTGACTTGGACAGGTTAGGTGAGTGGGCAAATGCAGTATAATGTGTATAAGTGTGAGGTTATCCACTTTGGTGGCAAAAACAGGAAGACAGATTATTATCTGAATGGTGACAGATTAGTAAAAGGGGAGGTGCAACGAGACCTGGGTGTCATGGTACATCAGTCATTGAAAGTAGGCATGCAGGCACAGCAGACAGTTAAGAAAGCAAATGGCATGTTGGCCTTCATAGCGAGAGGATTTGAGTATAGGAGCAGGGAGGTCTTGCTGCAGTTGTACAGGGTCTTGGTGAGACCACACCTTGAGTATTGTGTGTAGTTTTGGTTCTCCTAATCTGAGGAACGATATTGTTGCTTTTTAGGGAGTGCAGCAAAGGTTCACCAGACTGATTCCCAGGATGGCAGGACTGACATATGAAGAAAGACTGGATTGACTAGGCTTATATTCACTGGAACAGGTTAGATGCAGGTTAGATGCAGGAAGAATGTTCCCGATGTTGGGGAAGTCTAGAACCAGGGGTCACAGTCTAAAGATAAGGGGTAAGCCATATAGGACCGAGATGAGGAGAAACTTTTTCACCCAGAGAATTGTGAATCTATGGAATTCTCTACCACAGAAAGTTGTTGAGTCCAGTTTGTTGGGTATATTCAAAAAGGAGTTAGATGTGGCCCTTACGGCTAAAGGGATCAGGGGGTATGGAGAGAAGGCAGGAGCGGGGTACTGAAGTTGCATGATCAGCCATGATCATATTGAATGGTGGTGCAGGCTTGAAGGGCCGAATGGCCTGCTCCTGCACCTATTTTCTATATTTCTATGTGTCTATGTTTGTGGGAGCTTGCTGTGCACAAATTGGCTGCCGTGTTTCCCACATTACAACAGTGTCTACACTTCAAAAACTACTTTGTTGGCCATAAAGTGCTTTCGGAACATCCATAGGTCGTGAAAGGCACTATTTGGATGCAAGTCTTTCCTTCTTTCTTTGATCGATCGTGTTCACGGCTGTGAATAATGGGCATCTGGGGTTTCTGCAGAATTAGCCATGAGTATCTGTATAATGATGCTGTAGTTTGAAAGCCATTTGCAGTCTATCCTCTTTCTGTTTACATGCTGGCTCTTGGGTTTTCCTGAGGCACTGTTCTAAATGTATTTTGTTTTGCTCCAAGCATCTTTAGTGGCACCAATAGGAACTCTTCGGCCTGAGGTATTTGGAAGAAAAAGAGCAGAGAAAGTTAAGGGAAGATTTAAGAAAGCTTTTTCTCATCTCCCTCCTGGTCCTTTTGCCAATTATCTTAAATCTGACTGTAAGACTACAGCATTTTCTTTCTTTCTCTCGGCTCGTTTTTCTGCTAATAACTGCTTGCAAACTGATCTTGACCATTTTTAATGACCCGAAATGCCCTGAGCAAAAAGGAAATTTTGGGAGATCCCATGACTGTAAAGAAACATTCTCACAGACAGTAAGAGACATTTTTGAATTGTCTACAAGCTGTGAAAAAAGCTATGGCGATAAGAAATGAAAAAATTTCTATTCACGGGAAGAATTTGTTTAAGAACATTTCCTTTGTTTTAAACTCTACAATAACGTACACACATTTGGCACACTTCCAGAAAAACTGTATAATGGATGGGACATGGGAGGTGGTCAGGTACTGCTGCAGTCTCAGAGAAGCAGTAACCTAATCAGTTACTGAAGGGAATCAGGGAGTTATCTTCCCATTGCTGATCACGGCTGTAATTCACTCTGCGTGACTATCGTTGCCTTTTTATGAATCACTTAGAGGATAGGCAATTGCAACCGTTATAAGGATTTAACGGGATAGGTTGGTGCGAGCAGATAATTAAGAAATTATTGTGCATTTGATGCTATTGTGGATTGCTTGTATTTCTTTTGATTATTCTAAGTAAAAGATTGAACCACTGCATTGGGGTGCTTGAAGAAACATCCTGTGTCTGCATCGTTTTGTCTCACAAGTTCGAGCTCTGCAAGTGTAGAGATAAGCTTTGACTCTGTCTTAATTAAGACAAGTGTTACATTGATCAAATCATAAATAAGAATTGACCCTGAATGACCTTTACACAAGTCAAGTCGTAAATAAGTCTTGACCTGTCTTTATTAAGGAGAGAAGTCTTACATTGATCCAACCATCAGTGGAAACAGTTTTTTTCCATTTCTCTTACAAATCCCTTCATAAGTTTGAACACATCTAGTAAACCTCTCCTTAACCTTCTCTGCTCCAAGGAGAACACTCCCAGCTTCTCCAGTCGCTCCACCTGACTGAAGTCCCGCATCCCTGGTACATTCTAGTAATCTTCTCTGCACCCTCTCCAAGGCCCTGATATCCTATGTCATAAGCAAATGATGTTCCCGCCTATCTCAGATGGGAGCTTCCTTTTTCTTGTCCCTGGCCCAAGTTATAGGCTGTACAGGAACTTGTCATGTGACCTGGTCACATGATTCTTTTATTGTATTTAAATCAGTGATTGCATTACCACAATAGTCCACTAGGTGGAGCAGTAGTGCACTAGGGGAGCTCTATATTACACTTCTCCCTCCTTAATGAAGAAGTAATCATAACAAAATAATCATTTTACATAACTTGCATGGTTATACACACCAAAAGATATGGCCTTATTTTGCCATATTTACAAATCAATCTTAATCTCTTGATTTCTGCTTCGAAGAGGATACCTTCGCTCTTGAACAGAACTTTCCAAACTTGGTGTCGAACTTAGACTCATTCTAGGCTGATCCTGATGAGAGTTTTTCTCCAAGGGCAACCCTTGATCTGCATTTGAACTCTCTACAACTTCAGATTGTTTGTCTGCCTGACTCGGACTCAGACTTAAATTTTGACTTTCTATTGGACTTGTTTCTAGCACGTCTAATGTACTGGAACTGGCTGGTACGCTACTTGTAACAAGACTATCTGACTCATCAGAAATAATCAAATCATTCCAACTTTCAACTCCTTCCACATCTGTAAGTAAAATATGATCAATGTGAACAAACCTAACCTTTCCATGATCAAACATCTTGAATAAATATGTGTGAGGGCAACATATCTTCACTATTTTTCCTGGTACCCACTTTAACTATTTATGGTGATGGTTCTTCAGTCTAACATTCTGATTCAATGTCACACTTCTCTCTCTTACACTACCTCTATCATGATTCTCTTTCTGTCTTAATTGTTTCTCTTCTACTGACTGTACCAAGTTTGACTTTAACAACGAGTACCTGGCTCAAGGCTGTCATTTGAGAAACAACTCTGCTGGTGATCTACCAGTAGTTGTATGAGGAGAACTATGATAAGTAATTAGAAAATTTGTTAGTTTGTGGTCCAACAGCCATTTCTTTGGATTTGGATGCAACATTTGCTTGATGAGGGAAAGTTTTACAATTTGTACTGTGTGCTCTGCTGCACCATTTAAAGCAGGATGGTACAGTGGAACCTTGGTATGTTTCACATAATTTCTGCTCATGAACTGTGCAAATTCTTCTGAACAAAATTGCAGCCCATTATCAGACACAATTTCTTCTGGATGGCCATATGAAGAAAACAATCTTTGCAAATTGTCCAGTGTTTTACTTGTTGTTATTTTCCGCATTGGAAACCCTCTACCCACTTCGCATGGCTATCACTCACAATGAACAATTATCCTTCTAACTCAACAAAATCTACATGTAACCTTTGCCACAATCTGGGAGGCCATTTCCATGGCAGTAATGGTACTGATGGTGGTTTCTCATTTACCGATTGACATGTTGTACATTGAGTAACGATGTACTCTATGGGCTAGAAATTGGTCTTTTGGTGATAATGGTGTTTTTTCGGCATTTTTCGCCAAAAATACCATTAAAAATACTGCTATTTTTTAAAGGCCTAAAATTGGCAAAAAAAATGTGCCTGATGACAAAAAACAAAAAATCACAAATCACAAACATTCACAAGACACTTATCTAGCGAATCGCTGAAAAATAATTAAAAAATAAAAACTTTAACTTACCTTTTTTGCTGGTCTTCATACTTACCGCTGTTTCTGGGGCTTGTAAGGTTACTAATCTTCAGAAAGGCACAGAAGGAGACCATGAACTAAAAATTGATTATTGCAAGCTTTTGGAATTAACTGGACAATGGGAGCAAAAAGGCACCTCACCCCAATTAAAGACATTCTGTGGTCAGGAACCAAAACTGACTTCATGCATAACAACAATGGAGTTGGTACATGAGGCCCTGAACTTGATTGGCCAAGGGTGGGGAAAAACAAGCTCACCGGAGATGCCAAGTCTGCAAAAGGAATCACCACAGGTGCACATTTTTGGGGAACAAGCTGTTAAGATGGGGAGTCATTTTGAGTCTCGCAGACTCCATGTGCAAATTGGGAACACTAGAGTCCATTATTGCAGTCAAATCAACCAGGACCACACAAAGCAACGTATCGATACAAACACATTCTCAGAAACCGCAATGGCGGGAGATCAGTCAACATAGATATAAATATGTGAGCTAGAAGCAGCTCAGCAGACAGAAGAAGTAGAAGGACACATGCACGGAGAGACGAACAGATGGAAGGAACAGATGGGCACAGAAGGGTACACGTACAGGTACACGTACACCCACCACCAATCGTCTATCATCATTCGGCAGGGTAACGGAAGCGTGGTACTGAAGCGAGGTACAGAACATACACAGAAGGAACAGCACTGCAGAGAACAGCCAGAAGAATAACCAACCGGTCATTGAACCAATGACCACGAACTTACAAGTCACAACCAGAAAGAGTGATTGTATGTCTCTAGTCGATTTCTCTCAGAAGTCTATTTCTGTAGTTTTGGTTAGTTTTGCTGCGTAATAAATAAAACTGACATTGGGTTAAGCCTAAATTTTGTGCCATGTGTTGTCATTTTCCCCTATAAATTCCAAGGTCAAAGAATCAGGGTAGAGTGTAAAACAAATACACGCTCTACAGGCTGCAATGCAGGCTTTTCTCAGGTGTTTTTTTTCACCCAGAATACCGGTGCACCGAAGGGCCAATTTAAAGCAATATCGCTTTTTTTCGTCTTGCATGACGACGGTCCACTTTTCAGCGGTATTTCAAAACCACCGGCGCACAACTTTGGCCAATTTAGGTAAACATTTTTTTCCATCAAATATCGCTGAAAAAACGGGTGGAAGGCTGGCCAATTTCACTATCTTTATCTAAACCTGCCTACCATAAGTAACTGCGTACATAACTCTTGCTCAAGCACATTCCCAGGTGCTGGTCATGAAGTCTCCTTATAATTTGGACCTGAATATATTTGGAATAACTACTCTTGCATCCCACATGATACAATCTTTATCCACTGATAATTCATTCCTACGAACAAAGTATGGATGAATATTTTTCTGATACCTGGTATGGCCAGTCAATTGCTATGTAATCATACACCTTTGATGTAACTGGGTCACGTTTGGTTGCTCTACCAATCTCTTCAGCTGTGACTGGCAGTTCATCAATGCATGAGAAATAGAACACTTCTTCCCGATTGGGTGTAACTTGTGATGGGGGTGGCAATCTGAACATAGCATCAGCATTACCATCTGACTTAGGTACAACAACAATGGATGCAGCCCAATTACTTAGATCTATCTTAGAAATAATGTTCTTAGCTTCAAGTCTTTTGAGTTCTTGCTCAACTTTCTCCTTGAGTGCATATGGTACGGGATGTGGCTTGCAGTAAATTGGTCTAGCGTCCTTTTGTACCCTGACACCTTGGATCGGACTGCCTGTTTTGTGGAACACCTACGGATACTTCTTGATGACATCATCTTTCGATGCAAATCTCGTTTCAACACGAAAAATCTAATTAAATCCAGCTTTAGTGATCCCAACCAATTTCTACCTATCAAGGCAGACTTCCTCCTGATACTACTAAGAGAGGTAAACTCTGAAATTGATCCTTGTATTTCACCGATATGTCCTCGCAGCTCTATCTTCGATTTCTCCAGTGGAAAATCACTCAACTTGTCGAGATATAGCGATTCCAGTACTCGGCTCACGATGCACCAGTGTCGGTTTCCATGGGTATCCTGGTTCCTGCAATGTCTACTTGGATGATGATATATTGCGAATCGATTTCAGGTACCCTTGTGCTCCTGATGACGTGTATCTCCAGAACCTTGTCATCCTGTTGCTTCTCTTCAATGCTATGTAGTCTCTGGCGATTGCTACTTCTAGCATTGACCATCAGTTTATTCTTCAGTTAGAACGTCTTCGCAAGATGCCCTGTTTTCTTGCAGAAGAAATACTCTGCCTTCACATATGGACAACTTTGAACAATGTGTTATCCCAAGTACCGATAGCAGGACTTCAATGTGCTGTTACCTTAACCAGTTGCTGAGGCCTTGGGGCCCAACTGCCTTTTACTTCTAACCTGCAGGCAATTCATCTCGGTTGTCTGATGACTAGAAATGGTGCAAAATTGTCGAGAGTATTGGTCGGCCATATCCATTGATATAGCTCTCTGACAAGCAAAATCAAAAGTCAAATTAGGAGTTGTCAACAACTTTCTTCTGATTGCTTCATTTTTCATCCCGAAAACAAAGCGGTCACGCAATGCTTGGTCCCGAAAGTCTCCAAAATGACAGTGAATGGATAGCTTTAATATGCTACAATGTACTCACTGATACTCTTATCATGTAATTGGTCTCATGTTCCAAAACGATAACTTTCAGCAATTTCCAGGGACTCAGGCCTGTAGAAACATAGAAACATAGAAAATAGCTGCAGAAGTAGGCCATTCGGCCCCTCGAGCCTGCACCGCCATTCAATATGATCATGGCTGATCCTGCAACTTCAGTACCCCATTCCTGCTTTCTCTCCATACCCCTTGATCCCTTTAGCCGTAAGGGCCACATCTAACTCCCTTTAGAATATATCTAACGACTGGCCTCAACAACTTTCTGTGTAGAGAATTCCACAGGTTCACAATTCTCTGAGTGAAGAAGTTTAGAAACATAGAAACATAGAAAATAGGTGCAGGAGTAGGCCATTCGGCCCTTCTAGCCTGCACCGCCATTCAATGAGTTCATGGCTGAACATGCAACTTCAGTACCCCATTCCTGCTTTCTCGCCATACCCCTTGATCCCCCTAGTAGTAAGGACTTCATCTAACTCCTTTTTGAATATATTTAGTGAATTGGCCTCAACAACTTTCTGGGGTAGAGAATTCCACAGGTTCACCACTCTCTGGGTGAAGAAGTATCTCCTCATCTCGGTCCTAAATGGCTTACCCCTTATCCTTAGACTGTGACCCCTGGTTCTGGACTTCCCCAACATTGGGAACATTCTTCCTGCATCTAACCTGTCTAAACCCATCAGAATTTTAAACGTTTCTATGAGGTCCCCTCTCATTCTTCTGAACTCCAGTGAATACAAGCCCAGTTGATCCAGTCTTTCTTGATAGGTCAGTCCCGCCATCCCGGGAATCAGTCTGGTGAACCTTCGCTGCACTCCCTCAATAGCAAGAATGTCCTTCCTCAGGTTAGGAGACCAAAACTGTACACAATACTCCAGGTGTGGCCTCACCAAGGTCCTGTACAACTGTAGCAACACCTCCCTGCCCCTGTACTCAAATCCCCTCGCTATGAAGGCCAAAATGCCATTTGCTTTCTTAACCGCCTGCTGTACCTGCATGCCAACCTTCAATGACTGATGTACCATGACACCCAGGTCTCGTTGTACCTCCCCTTTTCCTAATCTGTCACCATTCAGATAATAGTCTGTCTCTCTGTTTTTACCACCAAAGTGGATAACCTCACATTTATCCACATTATATTTCATCTGCCATGCATTTGCCCACTCACCTAACCTATCCAAGTTGCTCTGCAGCCTCATAGCATCCTCCTCGCAGCTCACACTGCCACCCAACTTAGTGTCATCCGCAAATTTGGAGATACTACATTTAATCCCCTCGTCTAAATCATTAATGTACAGTGTAAACAGCTGGGGCCCCAGCACAGAACCTTGCGGTACCCCACTAGTCACTGCCTGCCATTCTGAAAAGTCCCCATTTACTCCTACTCTTTGCTTCCTGTCTGACAACCAGTTCTCAATCCATGTCAGCACACTACCCCCAATCCTATTTGCTTTAACTTTGCATGTTAATCTCTTGTGTGGGACCTTGTCAAAAGCCTTCTGAAAGTCCAAATATACCACATCAACTGGTTCTCCCTTGTCCACTCTACTGGAAACGTTCTCAAAAAATTCCAGAAGATTTGTCAAGCATGATTTCCCTTTCACAAATCCATGCTGACTTGGACCTATCATGTCACCTCTTTCCAAATGCGCTGCTATGACATCTTTAATAATTGATTCCAACATTTTCCCCACCACCAATGTCAGGCTAACCTGTCTATAATTCCCTGTTTTGTCTCTTTCTCCTTTTTTAAAATGTGGGGTTACATTAGCTACCCTCCAATCCATAGGAACTGATCCAGAGTCTATAGAATGTTGGAAAATGACCACCAATGCATCCACTATTTCTAGGGCCACTTCCTTAAGTACTCTGGGATGCAGACTATCAGGCCCTGGGGATTTATCATCCTTCATTCCCATCAATTTCTCTAACCTGTAGTGCTGTCCTAACTTGGTTAGAATCTCAGTCAGTGGCATGGCCATTGGCTTGACGGGCACAAGCATATTTTTCAGGGTTTCATACACCTCAGGGCCTGCTTCAATCATGAAATTAGCCTGTTTTCTTTCTAAAACCACCCGGATATGGTTTTCATTATTGGGGACTTCAACGATAGTATTTGCGGTGAAAAATATTTCTAGCTACTCTACATATGCTCCGAAAGTCTCTCGATCGCGATGGAATTTACCCAAGTGCCCTATTATTCTCATAGGCACGGCCATCTAGACTCTTCAGTTCAACCAAGTGCGCTTGAAATTTACCTTGGATTTTTCGCTGTGCTGCAAAACAAAGAATCTCTCAAAGTCTCTCTTTTGGTTGGCTGGAACATCCACCAACATAAATTTCAGCTAGGGAATGCAGAAATCTGATCCTACGTTGCCAAATGTAATATATTCTTTACGACATCACTAACAAACACATGCACAAGATGGCTCTACAGGAACTTGTCATGTGACTTTGCCACATGATCCTTTTATTGTTTTTACATCAGCAGTTGCATTACCACAGTAGTGCACTAGGGGAGCTCTATATTACAGGTCTAACATGAAATATTCCTTAGAAATCTGATGGATCTTGTAGGTGGACAAAGTGCGAGAGAAAACAGAACTCTACTCAGCGCTTCTAATTTGTTAGGGGCCAATGTAAACAAGTATCATATCAGAAAAATTGAAAGGATCAGAGAAAAAAGATTAAATGGAATGAGAAGGACAGGAATAAGAGAACAATAGAAATGGAACAACTGGTTGGTTCAAGGACCAGATACTGTCCTTTCACTTTGGATTGGGGTTCAAGTACAATCCAAAATATAGGATCAAAATCTCCTCTATATGCTGGGTGTAAGGATTCAATGTGAAAGGAGTTTTTTGTGAGTTGATGCACACAATGCAAAGCCGTGAACTCAGCACTAATTGGCATCACACATTAACTTGCCCCAGGGATGACCGATCTCGCAGATGAAAAGACTAAGGGGTCAAAATTCCGTGTCTACTACCACCCGTTACTGCCGGAGAGGGGCGGCTAATGTGTGGCAAAGGCCTACCGTAGGTGGAGAGCGGCGTTCATGCCTTGAGAAATTCAGTTGGGTCTTTGGTGGAGGTGCCGAGAGGTAATGCTACGCCCTCTAACACCACCCACGTGGTGACGTCATCCAGCATGCAATATCACCATGGCGCCACTGTCACGATATCTGGTTTCAATGGCGGCCTTCCCGGCAGCCGTTCTGCCAGCCCGAAAAAAGTGGTGAGTGCACAGCGGATCTCGGGCGCAACCGCCCAGAGAGCAAGGGAAGTTTTTTTCTTTATTTATTTCTGCATTTTTCTATTAGTTGTAACAGTGGGGAAGTGTGTGTGTGTGTGTGGGTCGGAGAAGTTTTAGTGTTTTTTTTCTTCCCGTTGTTTCAGCTAGCATGCTGGCAGCCTCCCGGTGCGAAATTCAGTCGGCCTCCTGAGCTCCTGCCTGAGGATGCGTGAGCAACGCCACTTTTTAGCACTCCTCCCTCATTTTTGGGCGTAAGAACTCAATTTGGCAGTTTGAGGCTGCGCCTAACGCCTCGCGGTAAAATCAGCGTTCAGGTGGTGACACCGCCTTAAAAATGGCGGTACCAAATTTCTACCCCTTAATATTGGTGCGTGCTATTATGAGGTTGAAGCACATTGATGAGTTGCTCTGCAACTAGCTGTCCCATATTCAACTTCAGGAGTAACAGGTCCCACAAAATGTTCTGTTCCCGATTTAACAAAAAAAAGATAGAAATAAAGCAGAAGAATAAATTAGGAAAAGAGTGAGAAAAAAATTGAAAGACACTGCAACTAATAAGCTGAGCAGTTTAAAAAGTGCTCAATCAGAACTGAGACGCATGTGGTAGTTATATGTCTAAACGCAACAAGTATATGAGTTGGATCGTGGAAGTAAAACTTGCTGATTTATACAAATTGCTTTTAGAGGCAAAGTTAGGAAAAGTTACAACCCACCATTAACAGAAGTAGATTAAAAATGCTTACACTAACTATTAGACAATGAATTGTGGGAAAGCACAGCAGGGAATTAACTTCTGCACATCATTAATACATTATATTCTGCATGCGTGGAAACTATTTGACATTTAGGAGCTCTTTATTTCAAAGAGCTTGTGTGCATAATTTTAAATCTAGTAAAACTGTCCTAATCCAGGTGTCCTGGCCGATATTTATTCCTCCATCAACATCACAAAAAACAGATTATTTGATCATTCATCGTCATAGGCAGTTTCTCGGAATTGAGGAAGACTTGCTTCCACTCTAAAAATGAATCCTTAGGTGACTGAACAGTCCAATACGAAAATCACAGTCCCTGTCACAAGTGGGACAGACAGTCATTAAGGGAAAGGGTGGGTGGGACAGGTTTGCCGCACACTCCTTCCGCTGCCTGCGCTTGATTTCTGCATGCTCTCAGTGATGAGACTCGAGGTGCTCAGCGCCCTCCCGGATATACTTCCTCCACTTAGGGCGGTCTTTGGCCAAGGACTCCCAGGTGTCGGTGGGGATGTTGCACTTTATCAGCGAGGCTTTGAGGGTGTCCTTGAAACGTTTCCCCTGCCCACTGTAATGTCTATAAGCTTGTAATGTTTATAGCTCCACACTGTGGATGTGGACGTATTGTGTACTGCAACTACAGAGTTAATAATTAAACAGAACCAGGCATGCTCCGGAGGCTTCCGACAGAATGCCCGAAGTGGAGGAAGTATATCCAGGAGGGCGCTGAGCACCTTGAGTCTCATCGGCGAGAGCGTGCAGAAATCAAGCGCAGGCAGCGGAAGGAGTGTGCGGCAAACCTATCCCACCCACCCTTTCCCTTAATGACTGTCTGTCCCACTTGTGACAGGGACTGTGATTTTGGTCGTTATAATCTACCAAAATTCTCTGGACTCTGGGGAGGTACCAGCGGATTGGAAAGCAGCTAATGTAACACCTCTGTTTAAAAAAGGGGGCAGACAAAACAGATAACTATAGGCCGGTTAGTTTAACATCTGTAGTGGGGAAAATGCTTGAAACTATCATTAAGGAAGAAATAGCGGGACATCTAGATAGGAATAGTGCAATCAAGCAGACGCAGCATGAATTCATGAAGGGAAATCATGTTCAACTAATTTACTAGAATTCTTTGAGGATATAACGAGCATGGTGGATAGAGGTGTACCGATGGATGTGGTGTATTTAGATTTCCAAAAGGCATTCGATAAGGTGACACACAAAAGGTTACTGCAGAAGATAGAGGTACGCGGAGTCAGAGGAAATGTATTAGCATGGATAGAGAATTGGCTGGCGAACAGAAAGCAGAGAGTCGGGATAAATGGGTCCTTTTCGGGTTGGAAATCGGTAGTTAGTGGTGTGCCACAGGGATCGGTGCTGGGACCACAATTGTTTACAATATACATAGATGACCTGGAAGAGGGGATAGAGTGTAATGTAACAAAATTTGCAGATGATACTAAGATTAGTGGGAAAGCGGGTTGTGTAGAGGACACAGAGAGGCTGCAAAGAGATTTGGATAGGTTAAGCGAATAGCCGAAGGTTTGGCAGATGGAATACAATGTCGGAAAGTGTGAGGTCATCCACCTTGGAAAAAAAAACAGTAAAAGGGAATATTATTTGAATGGGGAGAAATTACAACATGCTGCGGTGCAGAGGGACCTGGGGGTCCTTGGGCATGAATCCCAAAAAGTTAGTTTGCAGGTGCAGCAGGTAATCAGGAAGGCGAATGGAATGTTAGCCTTCATTGCGAGAGGGATGGAGTACAAAAGCAGAGAGTTCCTGCTGCAACTGTATAGGGTATTGGTGAGGCCGCACCTGGAGTACTGCATGCAGTTTTGGTCACCTTACTTAAGGAAGGATATACTGGCTTTGGAGAAGGTACAGAGACGATTCACTAGGCTGATTCCGGAGATGAGGGGGTTACCTTATGATGATAGATTGAGTAGACTGGGTCTTTACTCCTTGGAGTTCAGAAGGATGAGGGGTGATCTTATAGAAACATTTAAAATCATGAAAGGAATAGACAAGATAGAGGCAGAGAGGTTGTTTCCATTGGTAGGGGAGGCTAGATCTAGGGGGCACAGCCTCAAAATATGGGGGAGCCAATTTAAAACCGAGTTGAGAAGGAATTTCTTCTCCCAGAGGGTTGTGAATCTGTGGAATTCTCTGCCCAAGGAAGCAGTTGAGGCTAGCTCATTGAAAATATTCAAGTCACAGATAGATAGATTTTTAACCAATAAGGGAATTAAGGGTTACGGGAAGAGGGCGGTTAAGTGGAGCTGAGTCCACAGCCAGATCAGCCATGATCTTATTGAACGGCGGAGCAGGCTCGAGGGGCTAGATGGCCGACTCCTGTTCCTAATTCTTATGTTCTTATGTAACTTCCTGCCATGTTAGAAGCTGTATGCGCTTGTGCTCTGTGAATATATCATGTTTGGCAATGAGATGGGATTTTTCGGATGATTTAAAGATGAAATTTTGTTGGTGACTTTGGGAGCTTCTCTGTCTTTGGAAAAAGCTACAAAATCTGAGGTAAAATACAGCACACTGTGTGAACAGCTAGAAATTAAAATGGCAGCACCCGCAGGTGTAATGGGACATTTGGATGAATATAGACACAACCAGGAACGTTTTAAAGCATATGTGGATCGGCTAGAAATGTATTTCACTGCAAATAACATAATCGAAGTTCCAGAGAATGCAGTCCAGAATCAGGTGATATTGGAACGTAAGAGAGCAATCTTCTTATCGGAAGCTGATCCGGCATTGTATGAAACATTGATAAATCTGCTTGTGCCTGATGAGCCAAAGGACACAATGCTTAAAGAGATTTTAACGATGCTGGAGCAGCATTATAAATCCAAACCGTTAGAAATTGCTGAAAGCTATCATTTTGGGATTCGGAATCAAAAGTCTGATGAATGTATCAGTGATTACATTGTGGCATTAAAAAAGCTATCGATTCACTTTAATTTCAAAACCGAGCATTATGGGATCATTTTGTTTGTGGGGTGAAAAATAATGCGATCAGAAGAAAG
Organism: Pristiophorus japonicus; assembly: GCF_044704955.1. Taxonomy (NCBI): domain Eukaryota; kingdom Metazoa; phylum Chordata; class Chondrichthyes; family Pristiophoridae; genus Pristiophorus; species Pristiophorus japonicus. The sequence goes on from NC_091990.1 coordinate 120,373,715, forward strand.
TTATTGATGACGGATGACTTGATGTTTGAGATTGCTTGTCAGACAGCGAGGTCAATGGGCATGGCCGATTAATATTCCCGAGAATTGCATAATAATTACGGTCGTCAGTCAACTGAAGTAAATCGCCTGCAGGTTCAAAGTAAAAGGTGGTGGGGCCCAACGTCTCAGAAACTGAAAATTCTAACAGAGCATCGAAGTCGTGTTCTAGGTGCCTGGGAAAATACATTGCTCAAAGTTGTCCATATGTGAAGGCAGAATGTTTCTTCTGCAGAAAGACTGGGCATCTTGCGAAGGCATGCCGACTGAAGGGTAAACCAATTTTCAAAGTTATGAGTCCAGCATTAAAAGCTATGAGTAGAAATCCCCAGAGACTAAATAGCATAGAAGAAGAACAACAGGACGTGGAGATGTTAGAGTTACACGTCATCAGGAGCACGAGGTTAATGGACAGTGATTCAAAAAATATCAAAATCCACATAGAGGTTGCAGGATTCAAGATACCAATGGAAATCGACACGGGTGCATCTGTGAGTGTAGTACCAGAGTCGTTATACCTCGACAAATTGCGTGATTTCCAACTGGAGAAATCCAAGATAGAGCTGCGAGGCTACTCGGAGAGAACATTCCTGTGGTAGGTCACATTACCATACCGGTGAAATACAAGGATCAATTTCAGAACTTGCCTCTAATGGTATTGAAAGGAGACAAGTCTGCCTTACTTGGAAGAAATTGGTTGAGATCACTGAAGCTGGATTGGAGTGAGATTTTCTGTGTGGAAACGAGATTTGCATCAATGGATGATGATATTAAGAAGTATCCGAAGGTGTTCTGCGAAACGGGCAGTCCGATCCAAGGCTTCAAGGCGAGTGTCAGGGTACAGAAGGACGCTAGATCGGTTTACTACAAGCCACGTTCCATACCATATGCACTCAAGGAAATAATTGAGAAAAAATTCAAACGACTAGAGACTGAGAACATTATTTGTAAGATAGCTCGATGTAATTGGGCTACACCCATTGTTGTTGTACCTAATTCTGATGGTAAGGTAAGATTGTGTGGTGATTATAAAGTAACCGTAAACCAGGTTCTAGAGGGTAATGTCCCCAAGACATTGCCGAATATAGAAGATTTGTTCACAACACTGACAGGTGGTCAGATCTTCTCAAAACTGGATCTTACGAATGCCTACTTACAGCTTGAACTAGATGAGGAGTCCAAGTCATGTTTGACTATAAATACTCACCGAGGCCTATATGAATTTAATAGGCTACCATTTGGAGTGTCTTCTGCCCCTGCCATATTCCAAGGGGTGATGAACCAGATTTTGCAAGGTATTGAAGGGATAGTATATTATTTGGATGACATACTAATTTCAGCACCAAATAGGCAAATTCATAATAACATACTGAATGAAATCCTTAAATGGCTAGAGAAGCACACAGAGTGCGAGTATCTGCTCGTAAGTGTGAGTTATTTAAAAACTCAGTGGTGTACTTAGGGTACAGAGTAGACAAAGATGGTTTAGATCCAACCATGGGAAAGCAGGATGCAATTAGAAATGTACCCACTCCCAGGAATGTCATTGAACTTCATTCATTCTTGGGTCTTTTGAACTATTATGGGAAGTTCCTACCAAATTTAGCTACAGTATTACATCCACTGAATGAACTTTTGAAAAAACAGGTCCATTGGAAGTGGTCAAAAGAATGCGATACAGCATTCAAGGAGTGTAAAAGCAAATTGGTAGAGAGCACCATGTTAATTCACTATAACAGATCTAAGGAGATTAAACTAGCATGTAATGCCTCTCCGTATGGAGTTGGGGTGGTAATCTCTCATGTATTACGTAGTGGGGAGGAGAGACCAATTGTTTTTGCTTCACGTACTCTCAGTGTCAGTGAGAGTAATTATGCGCAAATCGAAGGGGAAGCTTTGGCATTAATTTTTGGGGTCAAGAAGTCCCACAAATACTTGTATGGTCGTAAGTTTACCATCGTTACGGACCATAAGCCCCTAACAGCAATCCTCCATCCAAAGTCCCCTGTTCCAACCTTAGCTGCAGCCCGAATGCAGAGATGGGCTTTGATTTTTTTCAGCATACACATATTATATTGAATATAGATGATCAGCTGATTGCAGTAATGCTGATGTAATGCCTAGATTGCCTTCCCCATCACAAGTTACACCGGATAGGGAAGAAGTGTTCTATTTTTCATACATTGATGAACTACCAGTCATAGCTGAAGAGATTGGTAAAGCAACCAAATGTGACCCAGTTATGTCAAAGGTGTATGATTATATTGCAACTGGATGGCCAAAGCAGGTATCAGACAAAGATATTCATCCATTCTTCATTTGAAGGAATGAATTATCAGTCGATAAAGATTGTATCATGTTGGGTACAACAGTGGCTATACCAAATAAATTTAGGTCCAAATTATTAGGAGACCTCCATGTCCAGCACCTGGGAATGTGCTCGACCAAGAGTTTTGCACGCAGTTATTTATGGTGGCCAGGTCTTAATAAAGATATAGAGTACATCGTGAGTCAGTGTACGACATGTCAATCGGTAAGCAAGTGACCACCATCAGTACCATTACAGGCATGGAAATAGCTTCCCAGAGTGTAGCAAAGGCTACATATTGATTTTGCTGCGTTAGAAGGACAATAATTGTTCATTGTGATTGATAGCCATTCGAAGTGGGTTGAGGTGTTTCCAATGTGGAAAATAACAACAAGTAAAAGATTGGACATTTTGTGAAGATTATTTTCTTCATTTGGCCTCCCAGAAGAAATTGTTTCGGATAATGGACCACAATTTCGTTCAGAAGAATTTGCACAATCCACAAGCAAAAATGGGGTGAAACATATCAAGGTTTCACCGTACCACCTTGCTTCGAATGGTGCAGCAGAGTGCACTGTACAAATTGTTAAACATGCCCGCATAAAACAAAAGTTAGATACAAATCCAAGGAAACGACAGTTGTCATTGGATCACAAATTGGCTAATTTTTTGATTACATATCGTAATGCTCCTCACACAACTACTGGTAGAACACCAGCAAAGTTGTTTCTCAAACGACAGGCACGAACCAGATTCTCATTGTTAAAACCAAATTTGGCACAGTCCGTAGAAGAGACACAATTAAGACAAAAAGAGAATCATGATAGAGGTATAGTAAAAGAGAGAAGTATGAAATTAACTCAGAAGGTGAGAGTGAAGAACCATCACCATAAATGGTTAAAGTGGTTACTAGGAAGAGTGGTGATGATATGTGGTCCTCGCACATATTTGGTAAAGATGTTTGATAATGGACAGGTTAGGTTTGTTCATATTGATCATATTTTACCTACAGACATGGAAGGAGTTGAAGGTGGGAATGATTCAATTATTTCTGACTCATCAGATAGTTGTGATATACCAGTAGCATATCCTACATCTAGTGTACTGGAAACAAATCCAAGAGAAAATCAGAATGTAAGTCTGAGTCTGAGACAGGAAAACAAACAGCCTGAAGTTAGTGTGAGTTCAAACTAAAATCAAGGAAATTCCGTGGAGGAAAACATTCCTCAGGATGAGCCTTGAAGGAGTTTAGATTCGACACCATGTTTACAAGGTTCTGTTTGAGAGCGAAGGTATCCTCTTTGAAACAGAAATCAAGTGGTTAAGTTAAATTTGTAAATATGGAAAAAATAAGTCTATATCCTGTGTTATGTATAAAAATGCAAGTTATGTATGATGTTTGTTATAATAACTTCTTCGTTAAGGAGGGAGAAGTGTAATGTCTGCAAGCTTGTAATGTTTGTAGCTCCACACTGTGAATGTGGATGTATTGTGTACTGCAACTACAGAGTTAATAATTAAACAGAACCAGGCAGATTCTGGAGGCTTCTGACAGAGCTGCCTGCCATGTTAGAAGCTGCGTGTGCTTATGCTCTGTGAATATATCACACCCACCTTTGGCTCATTTGCCGTGAAGGAGTTACATCACAAAAAACAGATTATTTGGTCATTATCACATTGATGTTTGTGGGACCTTGCTATGCGCAAATTGGCTGTGGCGTTTCCCATGTTACAACAGTGAATAGACATCAAAAGCACTTCATTGGCTGTAAAGCTTGTTGGACGTCCTGAGGTCATGAAAGGCACTATAGAAATATGAGTTCTTTCTTTCCAATGTACTTCATATGATTCTGAGTATCACCCAGAACTTTGCTGCTCAAGTCCTATCTTGCGACAAAACCTTGCTCACGTAGCACCCGAATCTTTTTCGGCCCCGACTGACTCTCCTTCTTCCATCATATTAAGATCTTTGTCCTTGTCATCAAATGCTCGCACAACCACTTCTTCCTTTTCCAACTATCTGCAGCTCTTTAAATCCCTCTGTGGTTATTCCCCAGTTACATTTACAATGGGCCTGAAATTCCGGTTTCTTCATCCCGTGGGCGTTCGACTAAAAATAGGAGAAAAGATGCGCACTTACCTTTTGTCGAACGTTTACCAGAGATTCCGGACTCGAGGCCTCCTCTTCTTGTGCAACGGAGCACGTTCACGTTGGGACGTCCGTAGGAGTCACGTGAGCTTGGACACTCAATCAGGTTAAAGTATTTTCTCATTCATAGTAATAGGAGTTTTGTAAGTCCGAATCTCCTATTACTATTAATGAGAAACACCCCCAAACACTCAAACATTACATAAAAAATAAAAAAACACCTCACATAAATATATTATAGAAATTAAAGTTGATAGAAATGTTTTTGAAAAAAAAATATTTGCCAATTTTTTAAAGTTTTAATTATGGTTTAAAATAAAATTACCTGAGTGGGCAGGGTTTAACATAAATATGTATTTTTAAATTTTATTTTTATATGTTTTAAAACTCTTATGCTGTTAAAAGTAGGCTATGTGCCTGCTTTTACCAGGGGCAAGAGTTTTAAGGACATTCACTGGGCAAGAGATGGGTAAATAGCCCAATCTCTGCCATGGGAATGGTCTTCTCCCCAAGATGCGTGCGATCCATCAAGACAGAAGCTTGATCGATTGGAAAAGCTGGTTTTTGGTGCATATGCATTGCGCACCGCAAACAGGCTTTTGTAATGCCTTCCCAGGTCCATCCACACTCCGTGCACGCTCCGTACATACTCCGTACACATTCCGTACACACTCCATACGGACCCGGGGAGGCCGGGATTTCAGGGCCAACATTCTCAAATCCCGGGGGTCGAAATTCGGTTTCTTACGCTGCCCGTTACCGCCAGAGAGGAGCGGCTAATGGGCGGCTAATTACTTACCGTCGGCCCCGACTGGGTTCCTGGCCTCACGTTAAATTTAGTTGGGCAGTGGAGGCGTCGGCAAGAAGTACCGCTGCGCACTCGGCAATCATCCAGTATCCATGTGGTGACGTCATCGAGCGTGCAATGCCTATTTGTCGCCGCAGCTTGAAATTTGGTGAGTACGGTGGCCTTACCGGCAGGCGTCCATACAGCCTGGGAAAGGTGGTGGGACATCAGGGATCCCGGGGCGGGAGCGCCCAGCAATCAAGGTAAGTGATTATGTTTGTTTTTTTAGCATTTCTGTAATAATGGGAGCAGCGGGGAAATGTGGGTGTGGGTGAGTTGAAGTGTCGGAAACTCTTTTTGTTAATTTTTTTTCCTCTCACACGCTGGCAGCTGACCGTGGGGAAATTCCACAGGCCTCCTGCGCTCCCGCTCTGTTGGCGCCCGAGGATGAGCATGCAACACCACTTTTAACGCTGCCCTCTCACCTTTGGGCGGCAAAACTGAATTTTGCAGTTTGAGGCAGCGCCCACCGTCTGGCTTTAAAATGAGTACTCAGCCGGTGACAAGGCCTCAAAAACGGTGGGACCCAATTTCGATCCCTTAACCACATCCTCCTTTTTTCTAACTCTGGTCTACTGTGTTCCTGCTGCCCTCCTTCTTCCGTCAGCAGCGCAGATTTCAGCCATCCTGAGTAAACGAGGAAGAGACGTGAGGGCAGTCCCACTGAGCTGGATTACAGAGGAGAGGTGTTGGAGGAGGATATTGTGGTCAAACCATCTCAAAGGATGCAGAAAGGTGGAGGATGAAGAGGAAGGAAAATTCACCCCAGTTACAGTCAGAGGATATAATTTCTGACTTTGGATTAGGCCCGATTCCGTGCTGTGCCAGGGGCAAAAACCTGGTCGGAAATGTTCAAATATGGAGTTATGGGGAAAATGGGCACAGATCTGGGAGGTGACAGCACATTCTAGTGGGTTGAAATTTGGTCTTCTGCCGCCCCTTTTAATGCCCTGGCGAGGTGGCAATGGCAGAGAAAAGCACTTGCGCCCGCGCAGCCAGCTTCCAGCGCCCCATTGGGACATTTGGTGCCGGTATCGACAGGGTGGGGTGGGGGGGTGTGGGGGGGAGGGAGCGGAGCATTACCATCAGGAGAGGCGAGCTGGTGTGCAATGACCCTGGTTGCGACACTGGCTCGATTTTTGGTTGCCGCTCAACCCATAGCACTCCGTAGCACGCTCTGGTGGGAACCCCTGTGAAAGTGGGCATTCCAAGCTGTAGCGGCCGCAATGAGGTAAGTAATACTGACCTCAGATAATTAGGTGAGATTTATGTTGTGGTGGCGTGAGCGATGTATTGGGAATGTTTTTGGTGTTTTTTTATCTGTTTTCCCCTCCCCCCCCAGACCTCCGTCATGGCGCTCTGAGGCCGGCTCTTTAGCTCGGGACTTTCCCTTGCTAAGCCGGCCTAGTGCACTAAAAGAGGTGCACAACGCCTCCCTTTAGCACCCCGGTCCAAACTCCGAGCCCGGCTGATGAATTTTTGGTGGCAGACGCAAACCATTTGCTGGCACAAAATTTACCACTCCACCCGGGACACCACCACATCCGAGGTGTGACCCTAGGACTGTGAAGAGGAAAGGTAGGTTGAAGATGGATGGCGGGTTGTAGGGCAGAGGGATCGAAGGTGCGAGTTTTCGAGGAGGAGCTTAGTTTTGGTGATTTTGAAAGCGAGGGTGACAGTACCTGAGAAAAGGCTGCCATTTACAATGTCAGCATGGGGCCAGGAAGAGAGGTTTGATGGTCAGCAGTTTAGTGGAGATTAAGGGGGAAGGAGATGGATCTCATGGACAAGCTGAGCTCAGGCAGGGCATGATGGCAGATAGGAGAGAAACATGAGCCATTTCAGGTTGCCTACAAAGCTCTGGATGCTGTTTCCCATAATATGTACAACTTACTTCATATTTTGGAGTATATTGTGAGTGATGCTGTCAAGCGGACATCAATATTACAAATGCACATAAGTTTTGAAATACAACTTTTGAGGCTAGAAATTACTGTTGGGATATTAGTTGGTAAATGCTGAACACTTTGTATGAGAATTCTCTTTGTATTATTTTAATGGAGGGACTAAGCGGTTTAAATTAATTATCGTCTCCTTTTAAAATATCAGATACAGGTGTTAAATGAACACATTAAGCGGTCGAAGGAGAGCAGGGGAGTTCTCCCCGGTGTTTTGGCCAATATTTATCTCTCAAGTAACATCACTAAAATAATATCTGGTCATTAACGCATTACTGTTTGTGAGAGCTTGCTGTGCGCTAATTGGCTTCTGTGTTTCAACGCATTACAACAGTGACTGCACTTCAAAAGCATTTCATTGGCTGTAAAGCGCTTTAACAGAAGAACATGTGAATTAGGAATAGGTGTAGGCCATTCAGCCCCTCGAGCCTGCTCCGCCATTCAATGAGATCATGACTGACCTTCTATCTCAACTCCACTTTCCTGCACTATCCCCAGATCCCTTGATTCCCTTAATATCAAAAAAATCTATCGATTTCTGTCTTGAATATACTCAAAGTCTGAGCCTCCACAGTCCTCTGGGGCAGAGAATTCCAAAGATTCACCACCATTGCTCCTCATCTCAGTCCTAAATGGCCGACCCCTTATTCTGAGACTGTGACCCCTGGTTTTAGCCAGCCAGACTCCCCAGCCAGAGGAAACATCCTCCCTGCATCTACCCTGTATGAATTTTGTATGTTTCAATGAGATCCCCTCTCATTCTTCTAAACTCTAGAGAATATAGGCCTAGTCTACTCAATTTTTCCTCATAGGACAATCCCCCCATCCCAGGAATCAGTCTGGTGAACCTTCGTTGCACTCCCTCAATGGCAAATATATCCTTCCTTCGGTAAGAAGACCAAAACTGTACACAATACTCCAGGTGCGGTCTCATCAGGGCCCTATATAATTGCAGTAAGACGTCTTTACTCTTATACTCAAATCATCTTGTAATAAAGGCCAACATACCATTTGCTTTCTTAATTGCTTACTGTACCTGCATGTTAACTTTCAGTGATTTGTGTACAAGGATACCCAGGTCCCTCTGAACACCAACATTTCCCAATCTCTCACTATTTAAAAGATACTCTGTTTTTCTATTTTTCCTACCAAAGTGGACAACTTCACATTTCTCCACATTGTATTCAATTTGCCATGTTCTTGCCCACTCACTTAGCCTGTCTATATCCCTTGACGTCTCTTTGCATCCTCCTCACAACTTACATTCCCACCTAGCTTTGTATCATCAGCAAACTTAGATATATTACATTTGAACCCCTCATCCAAATCATTGATATAGATTGTGAATAGTTGAGGCCCAAGCACTGATCCTTACGGCACCCCACTAGAAAAAGACCCCGTTTATTCCTACTCTCTGTTTTCTGTCCATTCACCAATCCTCAATTCATTCTAATATATTACCCCCAATCCCATGAGCTCTAATTTTGTTTAATAACCTCTTGTGTGGCACCTTATCAAATGCCTTCTGAAAATCCAAATACATCACATCCACTGGTCCCCCATTATCTATTCTGTTAGTTACAACCTCAAAAATCTCTAACAGATTTGCAAAACATGATTTCCCTTTCATAAATCCATGTTGACTCTGCCCAATCCTATTATTATTTTTCAAGTGCCCTGTTACCACGTCCTTAAAATCGATTCTAGCATTTTCCCTACTACTGATGTCAGGCTAACTGGTCTGTAGTTCCCCGTTTTCTCTCTCCCCCCTTCCTTAAATAGCGAGGTTACATTAGCTATCTTCCAATCTGCAGGAACCATTCTAGAATCTATAGAATTTTGGAAGTTGACAACCAATACACCCACTATCTCGATAGCCACCTCTTTCAAATCCCTAGGATGTAGGCCATCAGGACCAGGGGATTTATCGGCTTTCAGTTCCATTAATTTCTCCAATTCTATTTTTTTACAAATACTAATTTCTTTCAGTTCCTCATTCTCACTAGACCCTAGGTTCTCCACAATTTCCGGGAGGTTTTTTCGTGCCTTCTTCCATGAAGACAGATACAAATTATTTATTTAATTTCTCTGCCATTTCCTTACTCCCCATTATAATTTGGCGTCGAGAAAGATTGCGAAGAGGGTTGGGGTGATGATGCAGCCTGTTTGACCCCGGTCCGGATGTGGATTGAGTCTGTGATGGATCCGTTGGTAAGGATCACGGCTTGCATGTCGTCGTGGAGCAGGTAGAGGATGGTGACGAACTTTTGGGGGCATCCGAAACGGAGGAGGACGCTCCATAGACCCTCGCGGTTGACAGTGTTAAAGGCCTTTGTAAGGTCAAAGAAGGCCTAGTATAAGGGCCCTGCATTTTTCCTGTAGTAGAGGCTGCACCTCACAGTCAACAAGCTCCCCGCTGGAGTGGAACTAAACTACAGAACTAGTAGGAACCTGTTCAACCTTCGCCGTCTCCAGGCCAGATCCGAGACCACCCCAACCTCTGTCGTTGAGCTACAGTACGCAGACGGCGCCTGCGTCTGTGCACATACAGAGGCTGCACTCCATGACATAGTCGATGTATTTACTGAGGCGTATGAAAGCATGGGCCTTACACTAAACATCCGTAAGACAAAGGTCCTCCAGCAGCCTGTCCTCACCGCAAAGCACTGCCCCCCAGTCATCAAGAGCCACGGCGCGGCCCTGGACACCGTGGACCACTTCCCATATCTCGGGAGCCTCCTATCAACAAGAGTAGGCACTGATGACGAGATCCAACACCGCCTCCAGTGTGCCAGTGCAGCCTTCGGCCGGCTGAGGAAAAGAGTGTTTGAATGCGTCCTTACTATACAGTATAAATGCACACGAGGCCCATGCTTGAGAGAAGGTCAGTCTGTGACCTGTCCTTTATTCCTTAGCACTCAAGTGATGAAGGTGGGTGGAGCTTCCCCTTTTATACCTGAAGGTCCAGGTTAGGAGTGTCTCCCACCTAGTGGGAAACTGTTGCAATTTCTGTCTTGGTGTACCACCTCTCCAAACCTATATCACTTAGTTAGAGCATAGAAACATAGAAATTAGGTGCAGGAGCAGGCCATTCAGCCGTTCGAGCCTGCACCGCCATTCAATAAGATCATGGCTGATCATTCAACGTCAGTACCCCTTTCCTGCTTTTTCTCCATACCCCTTAATGCATTTGGCCGAAAGGGCCATATCTAACTCCCTTTTGAATATATCTAACGAACTGGCCTCAACAACTTACTGCTGTAGGGAATTCCATAGGTTAAACACTCTCTGAGTGAAGAAGTTTCTCCTCATCTCGGTTCTAAATGGCTTAACCCTTATTCTTAGACTATGAGCCCTGGTTCTGGAACTCCCCAGCAATGGGAACATTCTTTCTGTCTCTAACCTGTCCAATCCCATCAGAATTTTATCTGTTTCTATGAGATCCCCTCTCATTCTTCTAAACTTACAGAGTCTGACTCTACACTGGGAGAGACACACTGTACACAGGGACACTTGTTACAGAGTCTGACTCCACACTGGGAGAGGCACACTGTACACAGGGACACTTGTTACAGAGTCTGACTCCTCACTGGGAGAGACACCCTGGAACACTGAGCACAATAGCCAGTGTCCCACTGCAGCCCAGACTGAGACCCACCCTGGGCCCTTCCTGTCTGTGCATTTCCCCAGTGCCCCATTGGGGAACATTCAGCCCCGGATATCCTGCAGAAGCAGCTCTATAACAATTGCGGCAGTTGGCGAGAGGTGGGAGCAGTGTCGGAGCGGCCTATAAAAGGCCCAGCGGGAGCTCGAGAGTCAGCGGCAGTTGGCGAGAGGTGGGAGCCGCGTCGGAGCGGCCTATAAAAGGCCCAGCGGGAGCTCGAGAGTCAGCGGCAGTTGGCGAGAGGTGGGAGCAGCGTCGGAGCGGCCTATAAAGGCTCAGCGGGAGCTCGAGAGTCAGCGGCAGTTGGCGAGAGGCGGGAGCAGTGTCGGAGCGGCCTATAAAAGGCCCAGTGGGAGCTCGAGAGTCAGCGGCAGTTGGTGAGAGGCGAGAGCAGCGTCGGAGCGGCCTATAAAGGCCCAGTGGGAGCTCGAGGGTCAGCGGCAATTGGTGAGAGGTGAGAGCAGCGTCGGAGCGGCCTATAAAAGGCGTACCGGTGCAGCTACAGCGGGAGAGAAAGCAAAAAAGAAGTAGAAAGAAATCAAAAGGTGACGTCACAGCCAATGGGGTAAGTGATTGGCTGGTGATTGGTGAGTAGCTTTTCTTTTAATTTTTATATCAGTAAGTAAACTGTAACATTGTTATTACCAATTTAAGGGTATCTAAGGGTTAAGGCATGGCAGGATAGATCGGTCACGTGATATGCTCCTCCTGTGCCATGTGGGAACTCAGGGACGCTTCCGGTGTCCCTTACAACTACATGTGTAAGAAGTGTATCTGCCTCCATCTCCTGATGGACCGCGTTGTGGAATTGGAGCTGAGGGTGGATTCACTCTGGAGCATTCACGATGCTGAGAATGACATAAGTGGCACGTGTAGTGAGTTGGTCTTACCGCATGAGAAGGATCCACAGCCAGCTAGGGAATGAAAGACCAGCAGGAAGAGTAGTACAAAGAAGGTAGTGCAGGGGTCCCCTGTGGTCATCCCCCTGCAAAACAGATACACTGTTTTGAGTGCTGTTGAGGGAGATGACTCATTAGGGGAGAGCAACAGCAGCCAAGTTCATGACACCATGGCTGGCTCTGTTGTACAGGAGGGCATAAAAAAGAGTGGGAGAGCGATAGTGATAGGGGATTCAATCATAAGGGGAATAGGTAGGCGTTTCTGCGGCCGCAATCGAGAGTCCGGGATGGTATGTTGCCTCCCTGGTGCAAGGGTCAAGGATGTCTCCGAGCGAGTGCAAGACATTCTGAAAAGGGAGGGAGAACAGCCAGTTGTCATGGTGCACATTGGTACCAACGACATAGGTAAAAAAAGGGATAAGGTCCTACGAGACGAATTTAAGGAGCTAGAAGTTAAATTAAAAAGTAGGACCTCAAAAGTAGTAATCTCGGGATTGCTACCAGTGCCACATGCTAGTCAGAGTAGGAATCGCAGGATAGCTCAGATGAATACGTGGCTTGAGCAGTGGTGCAACAGGGAGGGATTCAAATTCGTGGGGCATTGGAACAGGTTCTGGGGGAGGTGGGACCAGTTCAAACCGGACGGTCTGCACTTGGGCAGGAATGGAACCAATGTCCTAGGGGGAGTGTTTGCTAGTGCTGTTGGTGAGGAGTTAAACTAATATGGCAGGGGGATGGGAACCAATACAGGGAGACAGAGGGAAACAAAAAGGAGACAAAAACAAAAGACAGAAAAGAGATGAGTAAAAGTGGAGGGCAGAGAAACCAAAGGCAAGAAACAAAAAGGACCACTGAATATAAAAGGGCTGCAGGAGGGGTAAAAACTAAAAATCATGGTTTAAAAACTAGGATGAAAACACTCTACCTAAATGCACGCAGCATTAGAAATAAAGTAAATGAGTTGATGGCACAAATCATTACAAATGGGTATGATTTGGTGGCCATTACAGAGACATGGTTGCAAGGTGGCCAGGACTGGGAATTAAACGTACAGGGGTATCTGATGATTCGGAAAGATAGGCAGGAAGGGAAGGGAGGTGGGGTAGCTCTGTTAATAAAGGATGATATCAGGGCAGTTGTGAGGGATGATATTGGCTCCAATGAACAAAATGTTGAATCATTGTGGGTGGAGATTAGAGATAGTAAGGGGAAAAAGTCACTGGTCGGCGTAGTTTATAGGCCCCCAAATAATAACTTCATGGTGGGGCGGGCAATAATCAAGGGAATAACGGAGGCATGTGAAAAAGGAACGGCAGTAGTTATGGGGGATTTTAACCTACATATCGATTGGTCAAATCAAATCGCAGGGGGTAGCCTGGAGGAGGAATTCATAGAATGCATACGGGATTGTTTCTTAGAACAGTATGTAACAGAGCCTACAAGGGAGCAAGCCATTTTGGATCTGGTCCTGTGTAACGAGACAGGAAAAATAAACGATCTCCTCGTAAAAGATCCTCTCGGAATGAGTGATCACAATATGGTTGAATTTGTAATACAGATTGAGGATGAGGAAGTTGTGTCAGAAACGAGAGTACTATGCTTAAACAAAGGGGACTACAGTGGGATGAGGGCAGAGTTGGCTAAAGTAGACTGGAAACAAGGACTAAACGTTGGCACAATTGAGGAACAGTGGAGGACTTTTAAGGAGCTCTTTCATAATGCACAACAAAAATATATTCCAGTGAAAAAGAAGGGCGGCAAGAGAAGAGATAACCAGCCGTGGATAACCAAGGAAACAAAGGAAAGTATCAAATCAAAGACCAATGCGTATAAGGTGGCCAAGGTTAGTGGGAAACTAGAGGATTGGGAAGATTTTAAGCAACAGCAAAGAATGACTAAAAAAGCAATAAAGAAAGGGAAGAAGGTAAACTTGCGCAAAACATAAAAACAGATAGTAAAAGCTTTTACAGATATATAAAACGGAAAAGAGTGACTAAAGTAAATGTTGGTCCCTTAGAAGATGAAAAGGGGGATTTAATAATGGAAAATGTGGAAATGGCTGAGACCTTAAACAATTATTTTGCTTCGGTCTTCACAGTGGAAGACACAAAAACCATGCCAAAAATTGCTGGTCATAGGAATGTGGGAAGGGAGGACCTTGAGATGATCACTATCACTAGGGAGGTAGTGCTGGACAGACTAATGGGATTGAAGGTAAACAAGTCCCCTGGTCCTGATGAAATGCATCCCAGGGTATTAAAAGAGATGGCGGAAGTTATAGCAGATGCATTTGTTATAATCTACCAAAATTCTCTGGACTCTGGGGAGGTACCAGCGGATTGGAGAGCAGCTAATGTAACGCCTCTGTTTAAAAAAGGGGGCAGGCAAAAGGCAGGTAACTATAGGCCGGTTAGTTTAACATCTGCAGTGGGGAAAATGCTTGAAACTATCATTAAGGAAGAAATAGCGGGACATCTGGATAGGAATAGTGCAATCAAGCAGACGCAGCATGGATTCATGAAAGGGAAATCATGTTTAACTAACTTACTGGAATTCTTTGAGGATATAACGAGCATGGTGGATAGAGGTGTACCGATGGATGTGGTGTATTTAGATTTCCAAAAGGCATTCGATAAGGTGCCACACAAAAGGTTACTGCAGAAGATAAAGGTATGCGGATTCAGAGGAAATGTATTAGCATGGATAGAGAATTGGCTGGCGAACAGAAAGCAGAGAGTCGGGATAAATGGGTCCTTTTCCGGTTGGAAATCAGTGGTTAGTGGTGTGCCACAGGGATCGGTGATGGGACCCCAACTGTTTACAATATATATAGATGATCTAGAGGAGGGGACAGAGTGTAGTGCAACAAAATTTGCAAATGACACTAAGATTAGTGGGAAAGTGGGTTGTGTAGAGGACTCAGAGAGGCTACAAGGAGATTTGGATAGGTTAAGCGAATGGGCTAAGGTTTGGCAGATGGAATACAATGTCGGAAAGTGTGAGGTCATCCACCTTGGGAAAAAAAATAGTAAAAGGGAATATTATTTGAATGGGGAGAAATTACAACATGCTGTGGTGCAGAGGGACCTGGGGGTCCTTGTGCATGAATCCCAAAAAGTTAGTTTGCAGGTGCAGCAGGTAATCAGGAAGGCAAATGGAATGTTGGCCTTCATTGCGAAAGGGATGGAGTACAAAAGCAGGGAGGTGTTGCTGCAACTGTATAAGGTATTGGTAAGGCCGCACCTGGAGTACTGCGTGCAGTTTTGGTCACCTTACTTAAGGAAGGATGTACTAGCTTTGGAGGGGGTGCAGAGACGATTCACTCGGCTGATTCGAGAAATGAGGGGGTTAACTTATGATGATAGATTGAGTAGACTGGGTCTTTACTCCTTGGAGTTCAGAAGGATGAGGGGTAATCTTATAGAAACATTTAAAATCATTAAAGGGATAGACAAGATAGAGGCAGAGAGGTTGTTTCCATTGGTGGGGGAGACTAGAACTAGGGGGCACAGCCTCAAAATACGGAGGAGCCAATTTAAAACCGAGTTGAGAAAGAATTTCTTCTCCCAGAGGGTTGTGAATCTGTGGAATTCTCTGCCCAAGGAAGCAGTTGAGGCTGGCTCATTGAATGTATTCAAGTCAAAGATAGATAGATTTTTAAGCAATAAGGGAATTAAGGGTTACGGGGAGAGGGCGGGTAAGTGGAGCTGAGTCCACGACCAGATCAGCCATGATCTTATTGATTGGTGGAGCAGGCTCGAGGGGCTAGATGGCCTACTCCTGTTCCTAATTCTTATGTTCTTATGTTCTTATGTTCTAGTGGTCAGTGTTCTCACAGTATACAACATAGGTCAGTTTATACATGGGTTACAATGCTGGTTGAATAAATGACATCACCTCCCCCGCCAAAGTCTTATTGGGATCACAGGTTGAGTCTCTCTGGTGGTTTACACTCCCTTGTAGAGCGCCTGAGTTGGGGCTCCGGTTGTTGGGCGCTGGCCTGAGTGTCTGCTGTTTGCAGTGCCTCAGGCCTGTCCGGACTGCCCACAGTGACTGGGCTCTCCTCCCTTTGGTTCCGGTGTTTGGTCACCTGTGGTGGAGTAAACTCTATATCGTGTTCTTCCTCTGCTTCTTCTATGGGGTTGCTGAACCTCCTTTTTGTTTGATCCACATGTTTGCGGCAGATTTGTCCATTGGTAAGTTTAACTACCAGAATCCTATTTCCCTCTTTGGCAACCACAGTGCTTGTGAGCCATTTGGGCCCTGCAGCGTAGTTGAGGACAAAAACAGGATCATTTACATCAATACATCGCGCCCTCGCATTCCTGTCATGGTAGTGATATTGTGACTGGCGCCTGCTCTCGACAATTTCTTTCATGGTGGGGTGTATAAGGGATAATCGGGTTTTGAGCGTCCTTTTCATTCGTAGCTCTGCGGGTGGAACCCCTGTGAGCGAGTGTGGTCGGGATCTATAGGCCAACAGAAAGCGTGATAAGCGGGTCTGTAGGGAACCCCCTTGGAATCTGAGCATCCCCTGTTTGATTATCTGCACTGCTCGTTCTGCTTGGCCTTTTGAGGCCAGCCTGAACGGTGCCGTTCTAACATGGTTAATTCCATTGTCTGCCATGAAGTCCTGGAATTCAGTGCTTGTGAAGCACGGGCCATTGTCGCTGACCAAGATGTCCGGTAGACCGTGGGCGGCGAACATTGCCCGTAGACTTTCTATCGTGGCAGAGGATGTGCTTGAATTTAAAATGTCACACTCGATCCATTTGGAGTAGGCGTCTACTACAACCAAAAACATTTTCCCCATGAAAGGACCTGCGTAGTCCACATGGATGCGTGACCAAGGATTGGTGGGCCATGGCCAGGGGCTAAGGGGGGCTTCTCTGGGCGCATGGCCCAGCTGGGCACACGTGTTGCACCTGCGAACACAAAGTTCCAGATCTGCGTCTATCCCTGGCCACCAAACGTGTGACCTGGCAATTGCCTTCATTGTGACAATGCCCGGGTGCCCATTGTAGAGTTCTCTGATGAACACCTCTCTGCCCATCTGGGGCATGACTACGCGGTTTCTCCACAGTAGGCAATCGGCCTGAATCGAGAGTTCATCCTTGCGCCTGTGAAATGGTTTAAATTTCTCAGGGCAGCCCTGTATGTGGCTGCCCAGTCCCCATTCATGACACATTTCTTGACTAGAGACAATAGCGGGTCTCTATTTGTCCAGATTTTAATCTGACGGGCTGTCACGGGTGAGCCTTCGCTTCCGAAAGCTTCAACAGACATGACCATCTCAGCACCATGCTCGGTAGCCCCCTCAGTGGTGGCTAGTGGGAGCCTGCTGAGTGCATCGGCGCAGTTTTCGGTGCCCGGTCTGTGCCGAATTGTGTAGTCATAGGCAGCTAACGTGAGTGCCCACCTCTGTATGCGGGCCGATGCTTTTGCATTTATGGCCTTGTTGTCGGCCAAAAGGGACGTTAGGGGTTTGTGATCTGTCTCCAGCTCAAATTTCCTGCCAAACAGGTACTGGTGCATTTTCTTTACCGCATATACACATGCGAGCGCCTCCTTTTCTACCATCCCGTAGCCCCTTTCTGCCTGGGACAGACTCCTGGAGGCATAAGTTACCGGCTGTAACTGACCCTTGGCATTGACATGCTGCAACACACACCCGACACCATAGGACGACACATCGCACGTTAACACAAGTTTCTTTCATGGGTCATATAGCGTTAACAGATTGTTGGAACATAACAAATTGCGTGCTCTATTAAAAGCCCTTTCCTGGCTGTCCCCCCAGACCCATTCGCGACCTTTGCGTAGGAGCACGTGTAGCGGCTCTAGCAGCGTGCTCAATTTGGGAAGAAAGTTACCAAAATAGTTCAGGAGCCCCAGGAACGAATGCAGCTCCGTCGTGTTACGGGGTCTGGGTGCTCTCTGGATCGCTTCCATCTTGGATGCAGTAGGGCTGATCCCGTCTGCTGCTACCGTCATCCCCAGGAATTCTACCTCTGGAGCTAGGAAGACGCACTTCGCCTTTTTCAGTCGCAGACCTACCCGGTCCAGTCTGCGTAGCACCTCCTCCAGGTTGTGGAGGTGTTCTTCAGTATCGTAACCCGTAATGAGGATGTCGTCCTGAAAAACCACCGTCCCTGGAATCGACTTGAGGAGGCTTTCCATATTTCGTTGGAAGATCGCGGCGGCCGAGCGAATCCCAAACGGACATCTGTTGTACTCAAACAACCCCTTTTGTGTCGTGATGGTGGTCAGCTTCTGGGTCATGTAAGCTGAGGTCAGGTCCAATTTTGAAAAAAGTTTGCCACCGGATAGCGTCGCAAAGAGGTCCTCCGCTCTCGGTAGCGGGTACTGGTCTTGGAGTGACACCCGATTGATGGTGGCCTTGTAATCGCCACATATCCTGACCGACCCATCCGCCTTGAGCACCGGCACAATCGGGCTCGCCCAGTCACTGAATTCGACTGGCGAGATGATGCCTTCCCTCAACAGGCGGTCCAATTCGCCTTCTATCTTTTCCCGCATCACGTACGGCACCGCTCTGGCCTTGTGGTGTACTGGTCTGGCGTCCGGGTTTATGTGAATCACTACCTTGGCCCCCATGAAAGTGCCAATGCCGGGTTGAAATAATGAGTCAAATTTGTCCAGGACCTGTGAGCATGATACTCGCTCCACAGAGGAAATTGCATTGACATCGCCCCATTTCCAGTTCATGACAGCAAGCCAACTCCTCCCCAGTAGCGCGGGACCGTCCCCTGGGATAATCCAGAGTGGCAACCTGCTCTCCGAATCTTTGTGGGTCACGACTACCATGGCGCTGCCTAGCACCGGAATGATCTGCTTTGTGTAAGTCCGTAGCTGTGCGTCAATCGGCGATAATTTTGGCCTCCTGGCCTTGGATGCCCACAACTTTTCGAACTGTTTGATACCCATCAGGGACTGGCTGGCACCCGTGTCTAACTCCATTGATACTGGGATGCCATTGAGGAGCACTTTTCATCATTATTGGTGGCGTCCTGGTGTATGAACTGTATACGTGCTCCACATGAACTCGCTGAACTTCAGCTTCCAGCGATTTCCCCCAGTGTCCATTTCTGCAATTTTGCTCATCTCTGCAAACTCCGGCTGAATGTATGCCTCCATACCTCCAGCATGAGTTGCGGTTTGAAACAAAAGGTCCCTTGCCAATCGATCGTCCCTGACTGCCCCTGTTATTGTCCTTGAGTGCACCATTAACAGGTGTTGATGGCCCCATTACTGGCCGCATTGTCCCTTCCAATGGCGTGAATCGCTGTTCGGCTTGCCATTGTCTCTGTCGAACTCCCCCTCTGGGTTCGACTACATGTTGGGGCATGCCTGACTGCCCTTGTCTGCCTGGAGAACTGTGTGCTGCTTTAACAATGTTGAATCTCTGTCCCAACCATTCCTTAACACAGTATCTCTCATCTGTTCTGCTAGTGGCCATGCTCGCGTGGTTTAAATCCCAGTTTCTTGTCGCCATTGATACGTCCTTACTACACAGTATAAAAGCACACGAGGCCCATGCTTGAGAGAAGGTCAGTCTGTGACCTGTCCTTTATTCCTTAGCACTCAAGTGATGAAGGTGGGTGGAGCTTCCCCTTTTATACCTGAAGGTCCAGGTTAGGAGTGTCTCCCACCTAGTGGTCAGTGTTCTCACGGTGTACAACTTAGGTCAGTTTATACATGGGTTACAATGCTGGTTGAATACATGACAGACCAGGCCCTCAAAACTGCCACCAAGCTCATGGTCGACAGGGCTGTAGTAATACCTGCCCTCCTGTATGGCTCAGAGACATGGACCATGTACAGTAGACACCTCAAGTTGCTGGAGAAATATTACCAACGATGTCTCCGCAAGATCCTACAAATCCCCTGGGAGGACAAGTGCACCAATGTCAGCGTCCTCATTCAGGCTTACATCCCCAGCATTGAAGCAATGACCACAGTCGATCAGCTCCACTGGGCAGGCCACATAGTCCGCCTGCCAGACACGAGACTCCCAAAGCAAGTGCTCTACTCGGAGCTCCTTCACGGCAAACAAGCCAAAGGTGGACAGCGGAAACGCTACAAGGACACCCTCAAAGCCTCCCTGATAAAGTGCAACATCCCCACTGACACCTGGGAGTCCCTGGCCCAAGACCGCCCTAAGTGGAGGAAGTGCACCGAGAGGGTGCTGAGCACCTCGAGTCTCAACGCCAAGAGCATGCAGAAATCAAGCACAGACAGCAGAAAGAGCGTGCGGCAAACCAGTCCCACCCACCCCTTCCCTCAACAACTATCTGTCCCACCTGTGATAAGAGTCTGTGGCTCTCGTATTGGACTGTTATAGCCACCAAAGAACTCACTTCAGGAGTGGAAGCAAGTCTTCCTCGATTCCGAGGGACTGCCTATGATGATGATGATTATAATTTCTCCTGTCTCAGCCTGTAGTGGACCTATATTTACTTTTGCTAATATTTTCCTTTTTGCATACCTATAAAAGCTTTTACCATCTATTTTTTTATGTCTCTCGCTAGTTTACTCTCATATTCTATTTTCCCTTTCTTTATCAATTTCTTGGTCCTCCTTTACTGAATTCTAAAATCCTCCCAATCTTCAGCCTTACTACGCTTTTTGGCAACACTAGAAGCCTCTTCCTTTGATCGAATACTATCTTTAACTTCTCTTGTTAGCCACAGTTGGACCACTTTTCCTGTGGAGCTTTTGGGCCTTAAAGGAATGTATGTTTGTTGTAAATTATTTATTAATTCTTTAAATGCTAGCCATTGCTTGTTACCGTCATACCTTTTAATGTATGATGGTAGACAGCTTTGGGATGTCCTGAGGTCGTTAAAAAGCGCTATATAAATGTAAGTCTTATTTTTCATCTGCTAGCATTGCCAACAGCATTTTCAAGCTTTTAGTGTGCATTGCACAGATTACAATTGTTAAGAAAATTACAGGATTAGTTTAACAATAAGGGACAGCCTGAGATGAGCGATACTTGTCGCTGTTATTCCGAGCCTGCCAATAACTGAACCAGCAGGGCTTTGTGGCGACTTTGCAAGATTGAAGAAACAGAATTGACTGGGCTCGTGTCTGTAGTAAAACAGGGACTAAGACATCATAGCAGGAAACAGATGACATTCTTGCTAGGCTGCGGATTAATTCGAGAGTCTCGTGGATTTTGGTTAAAGGACAGAATAATAAAAGACCTGCTGGTTCCGTCCTTTGTTGGGTTTGCACTGCTGTATCGGCAAATATTAATTTACCTGAGCTGTAAATAAAAGATGCTGAATGAAACTGATCATAGGCAGTCCCTCGAAATCGAGGAAGACTTGCTTCTACTCTAAAAGTGAGTTCTCAGGTGACTGTACAGTCCAATATGGGAATTACAGTCTCTGTCACAGGTGGGACAGACAGTGGTTGAAGGAAAGGGTGGGTGGGGAGTCTGGTTTGCCACACGCTCCTTCTGCTGCCTGCGCTTGTTTTCTGCATGCTCTCGGCAACGAGACTCGAGGTGCTCAGCGCCCTCCCGGATGCTCTTCCTCCACTTAGGTGTGGGGACCGGGACCGGGAGGCCATTCGGCCAGGGATAGGAACGGAGACCTGCATCGGGAGGGGGGTGGGGATCCAGTGGCGGGGGGGGGGGGCGGTTGCAGATAGACTTTTGTCATTACACTTTAATAATTTAATGGAAGTAAGTTGCTGCAATGTGTAATGAGCTTGTGCAGGTTGCTGTGAGCTGGCTGTATGTTTCACTTTCCAGCCTTGTCCCTGGTTACCGTGGCAACTCAATCTTTTTGGCGCAGATCTTGGGTTCCACCCTCAAAACTAAATGACAGGCTAGGCGGTGCCAACATGAAAGAATTCAAACTGGGAAACTTGGATGATTTTTTTTGGTGTACTTGGTCTCCAAAAAAACTGGCGTAACTCTTCAAGTACACAAAAAAACAGCTTTGGGGAAAATTGAACCCTGGGTTCTGGTCTCTGCTCAAATGGCCTTGCAAGGATGGAGTGCCACCTGCCCATAACAAGGCCAGTGGTGCAGAATGGTTTCTGCCAGGGGAGGGGTCTCCTTATACTAGGGGTCTCCGCAACCTCAGCCTTGCATCTTTGAGTGAAATGTATATGTGTGTTTGTGAATGTATATATATACATAATATGCAACAGTTCTGTAAATTTATCTTTACATCATTCAACATAAAATATTTGCAGTATACGAGTTAAATTCATTAGAATATTCTAATGGAAAACAAGTCAGATACCACGTGATTATTGATTGGATGTACCACAACACCTACAATACTAATTAATAATCATTGGATGCTTTGTTGTGTAATGGGATCATCAAAATTACTGCAATCCACAATCAATTTAGGAGGGGGGAAGAGGTAAAACATTTTGCGGGGAAAAGAAAAATAAATGTTTACATTTAATGTTGCTTTTATTTTTATTGATATTAAGTCTAGATATAGTTTATCATGAAAGCCAAGGATGGACGATAAAGGACACGTTAAAATGAAAGGGTTAAAATGAAAGAAGGGCAGGTGCTGGCTTGACTGCAGTGTGAAAACCATTGTTAAATTTAATTTGAGATGAACATTTGCAAATTGACGCAATTTGGTCGTATGAATATGAGAAAGCTCACCGTCATATTTTCTGTTGGAATTATTAGGAGTGTCACACCAGAAGTTAATGATAGACACTGTCAAAACAGGCTGTAAAGTAGACAATCACATGCCTTGTCTTTCTTTTCTCACTCAAGAGATTGAAGAGGGAGAGAATAGATCTCATCGTGCTTAGAAAGATGGAATTGTGATGATCCTCTTTTTCCAGGTTCAGCGGCATCTTAGAAGTTTCAAACTGACCAGTTTCTTCTTTGAAACTCATGTGTGTCAGCCGTGGCTCAGTGGGTAGCATGATTGGAGCAAGGGCAAGTACAGCGTGAACGGCGAGGTCGGGGCGAAGGAGCGGTGAGAGATTGTAGAGCAACGTGATCGGGACCCAGGGAAAGTGTGAGTTCAGGGCCCAGAAGACGCGAGGGCCCAGGGCCAGCACAGGCCAGACAACACTGCGATATGTGTACACACTGGGTCCGTGCAGCAGAATTGGTCTCCAGTCATCTTGGTTAATCCTTGCCACTGGATAAAAACCGAGCTCTGTTAAGCCCATGTGCTGGCTGGTGTGCAACGGCCATCACACGTTAAAAAATCCCATGCACAGGCATCTTCCACACTTTAACATGTATTTCGACACCTGGAATATTAGGTCCTTCATTGAAACACCTGTGAACTCATCCTCACAAGTCATCCTCGATACGAGTGACCGCCTGAGAAGAGAAGACATATCTTGTGCCAGTACTAGCAACTTCAACTGGAGCTATCTGCTGCAATCCTGTTTTCCTGCCCTTTCCCAATATCCTTTTGTATTCCTTTTCTTTTTCTCCCTCCATGGCTTTGCCTCTCCCTATACCTGTAACCTTCTCCAGATATCAGGAAAGCAAAGAGAGAGCATGAAAGAATGTTGGCAAGTGAAGAAAGATTTTAGAATCCCTCTATAGTATGGTCTTCTGGGCTAGCAAATATAGTCAAGCCTTGTCTGCCTAGTAACAATAAGCAAGAACCAATAAATAGGTCACTTGCAAGAGGATGTAGTGTACAAAGATAGACATGCTGACTTGTGGTTAGGCTAGGTGTGAAATAACAGGAAACCTGGTTTGTTGTATTGTAAAGTCCCTAGAGTAATGGAACAGGTGACGTACATGGGTTGTGGTTTTTAGCTTTAAATTCTGTATGTTGGCAAGCACAAAGTTGAGTTCTGATGGCGACAGGCTACGAAGTCTTCACACGGAACTCCGACTTGGCCAGGTCTTGGTGTAATAAACTTATGTGTTTTCCACTTACACAGACGGATGTTTGAGTGTCATTCCTTAATACAAATTCTGCCCCAACATTTTGGCATAGTTGGCAGGATTGATGATTACCGGTGAGATCGCGATGGAGGAGTCACGACAGGAGTGAGTAAGTTTAAGTACCACTCATAAATTCGAGTGACTTGGAAGTCGACGAGCAAACCCGGGCATCAACCTGAATCAAGCGAAATCTGCTGAGTGGGTAAGACACAACTTTAAACTGGTACAATAAAATAAATGTAAGTTAGGGACACTGTCGTTGCGATAAAAGATCGGTTAGTAATTATAATTAAGGAATTGGATTAACAGGGAAATCTTGGGACGGGATTAAATCTGCGTGAAGGGGCCAAAGTGGGAAAGCTGCCAAGAAGTCGGATCACAGAATGGCATCAGGGAAAGAATTAGACTGGGGTGAGGAAGGTACCTTACTAGATTCTATGCAGATGACCGGAAGGGCTTAATCGACAAGATGCTAAAAGGTGGATGGGATCCGAATGAGGATCCCACCGGTCAGAAGCCCTGGTGGCAAAAACAAAAGAATAAAAGCGCACAAAAAGCGGGGGTAATTATAGCATGACAATTTCTGAAATATATAGAATTGAACAAGGCAAAAGAAAATAGAGAAGCTAAAAGAATTGAAGTGGCACATTGCGTCCTTCAGGAATTAAGGGGTTAACAATGCAACCTGCAAACTAACTGCAATAGCTGAGATGACACGTACACATAAACCGCAGACAGGCTTAAGTTAAAAATAATTTTGATCCCAGGTGAAACAACTGCGATCGGTTATAAAGAAGTGTGTCTGTGTAATGTTGTGATTGATAATTGATATAAGTTGCAAGTATCGGTCTCACTCAGGGCGAGTAATTAAGTGACATACCGCTGACAACATATAGCCATGGGAAGTGAGAAACTCGAGTTGGGACCAGAGGTGTCGCTGACACGGTAACTAGCAGATAAAAAAAAATCAAAAACTAATTGAAATAATGATTAAACAAAATTGGAAACCAGACGACCCACCCGCGAAACAAAGGAAGTGGTGGGAGTTGGAAAAAAAACAAAAAGAGGAGAAAGCCCTCATTTTAGTGACTCGTGAGTATTGTGAATTAAGCAGATGAACTATACTATTGACTGAGAAAGCGACAAAATAACTGACAGTTGGTGTGATGGTGACAGCACCCATTAGGACGACAATATAGAAGGGGGGGAAGTTTAGAGAAGATCTCTTCACCCAGAGGGTGGTGGGGGTCTGGAACGCACTGCCTGAAAGGGAAGATTATGTTTTTTTTAAACTGAAAAGACTGCAAGCTGTGGGTGAAAGTTGACATTGATTGATGGTGTCTGTGTTTGTCGACTTTTGAAACAAAGGGAGTTAACTCTTTCACAGCCAGCTGTGAACTCGCTTTTAATATTGGAGATTTTTCTTAATTTGAAGAGAACATTTGATCACAAGGGTTGAAGGATCTGCCACAAGGACACACCTAAGCAAAGTAATATTATTGGACGTGGCAGGGATTCTAATCCATGCACAATTTTATGTTTGTCTCAATAATAAGGGTACAATATTAGGAATCGATCTCCTGGAAAAATTAGGAGCATTGATTGATCCACAGGGGAAGAAAATAGTTTGGAGAAGCCCAAATGGGCACAAAACTACTACCTTCGGGGAACAAAATAAATTGGACAACCATGCAAAGTTAGGGAGCGTACAACTCCTTACCAGGGATTGGGATACATTAAACGATTATGGCCCTGTGTGTCTGCAGATTGATGGAGTGTGGGCACGGTTCAAACAAGATTGTGGACTGGTAGAAACCAACCTAATCATTGTCCCGGGACCCAAGCACACCCCTCATAAACAATACAAGTTTGCCTTTACTGTAGGGGACCGCCAGTATGCCTGGACACATGTGCCACAGCGATTCCACAATAGCCCGGCAATATTTCATCGGACTATGAGTCGAGCCCTAGAAAAGGTGGACCTAACCCCTTACAGAAGCACAGTCCTCCAGTATGTGGATGATCTGCTGATCGCCTCGGGGGATGAACGGGGATACACGGGCACTCTTATAGAAATCTTAGAAACCCTACACAGAGTGGGATTTAAAGCCCATCCCAAGAAAGCCCAGATCGGACAGACAGTGGTACTATATTTGGAACATGAGATATCAAAAGGGACTAGAACAATGTCTCAGGATAGGAAAGAAGCTATCAGAATCATGCCCCGCCCAAAGACAGTCCAAAGGGTACGGAAAGTATTGGGACTCTTTAATTACTGCAGAAACTTTATAGCCAACTTAGTAGCAATCGCAGAACCAATACAGAAACTGTTGAAAGGGGGGAAACCTTCTCTAGAAAGTGTGGAATGGGGCCCGGAGCAGGAAACAGCATATGGTAATCTGAAGGAAGCCTTAATGTCTGCACCCGACCTGGGACTCCTGAACATGGACATACCTTTCCACATTTATTGCGAAAATGAGGAAGGGTTCTATGGGGCAGTGGTCACTCAGATGCATGGGGACAGGATGCGTCCTGTAGCCGATTACTCAACCCAACAGTCACCCATGGCGGTCGGTCTGTCCCGGGTGTGTGGTGGCTCTGGACTGTGCAACGTTGGCAGTGAAAGTCAGTGAACTGGTAGTGATGATCGGGGAGATTGTACTGCACACTAAACACACTCTGGTAGAAATACTCAACACCGGGAAACTAAAATCCGTGTCCTCAGGGCTAAATGGGAGGCAGTTTTACTCCCCCATGATGAGTCCGTGAAAATAGTACGAGACACAGTGGAGAACCCTGCAGAGGGTCTCCTGGCCACAGGTGAACCCCATGAGTGCCACACCCGACAGTGGGAAGACTCACCTGGTAATATAAGTGAGATCCCATTCAAAGACCCCGATTTAACCCTTTATGTGGACGGGCCCCGCAAATATATCCAAGGGACCCCACATACAGGGTGGGCGGTGGTCAATGGAGCACTTGACACTGTCCTAAGTGGGGGACTGGACGGAGGACTTTCCGCACAAATGGCAGAACTCATTGCCATGACAGAAGCCCTCCACTTAGCTGAAGGCAAGCGGGCAAATATCTCCACAGACAGCTGCTATGCTTTTGGAGTAATACGTGTCTACATGACCGCCTGGGGGAGGCGGGGGTTTGTCACCTCAAGTGAGGAGGCCATCAAACATGAAGGCCGAATTAGGCTGCTATTAGACGCGGCTAGTAAACCCGCCGAGACGGCGGTAATAAAGGTCAAAGTCCACCAGAAAGTGGTGGATGATATCCAGAGGGGAAACGAGGCCGCAGATAAAGCGGGACAGGAGGCGGCGGTTTTGTCGGAAGTCAGGGAAGAATCAGTAGGTAGTATGATAACTAAGGAGGACATTGCTATGGTAAAATTGCGCAGGGATGTACGAGGCGTGGAGAAAATAGCATGGGAAAGGCGGGGAGCTGCGCCAGACCAGGACGCCGTATGGAGAAAAGATGGAAGGGTGGCAGCGAAAAACAATCATGGAATTACATCACGGCATTAGTCACAAGGGGCGAAATGCCATGATCAGTAATGTCTCTTGGGATTGGTGGTGGTCAGGCTTGGGACGAGACATTGCTAAGTATTGCCAGCAATGCATTACATATGCCCAGCATAATCCAGCAAAGGTCATAAAGATTAAAATGGCCCATCAGCCCCGGCCGTGAGGGCTATGGGAGAATATCCAAATTGATTTCACGGGACCACTGACAAGCTCTAGAGAAAAGAAATACTGTCTAGTAATAATTGATTTTTTTTACATGGTGGGTGGAAGCTTTCGCTACTCGAAACTGCACCGCAACCACAGTAGCTCGTATCTTAGCTGAGGAGGTGATTTCCCCGGTGGGGCATCCCCACTCAAATAGACTCCGATCAGGGAACCCACTTCACAGGACAGGTGATGAAATTACTATGCATTATACTGGGCATCAAACAAAAATCTCACATCCCCTACCACCCGCAGAGTTTGGGAATGGTAGAATGGATGAATCGGACAATAAAGACAGCCCAGTCAAAAGCCATCCAAGAAACCGGACAGGCTTGGGCTGAGCTGCTGCCTGCTATCCTGATGAGACAAAGGGCAACCCCTAATCAGACAACAGGATTAACTCCAGATGAGCTCATGACTGGTCGGGCAATGCGACTGCCCGAAGGTATAATTACAGGAGAGTCCGATGTGGGCCCATTACGGGATCAAATAAGAAGATATGTAATGGAGTTAAGTAAGCAACTTAAGGATATGAGACAGGAAGTAAGAGAACGACAGGCAGGCCGCAACGAACAAGAAGAGGTAGAGTTCCCGGTAAATCTTCCCCAAGTGGGGGAGAAAGTAATGGTTAAGGGGTTACCGGAACGAACCGGATTCACACCGCAGTGGTCGGGACCATACGAGATATTGATCAGTGGTGCATGTGTGGATATGAATGGAGTAGGATGGTGGAAACATTGGTCCCAGTTGAAAAGCTACACTGACATGTAGTGGACAGCCCAAGGGCCTGGCAGATGATGATACTGTTATGGATGATCCAGACAATGTTTCAACACCACAAGGAATTCAGATGAATAATTCTGGGGGATGGAATCCACATATAGGGGATATTTTGTTCAGAAGGAGGTCTGGTGGACTTTGGTCTGCCACCAAATGGCACCATCTGAAGTTGCAAGGGGGTCCAACCGAAAATCACTGTGATATCCCACCGAACGGCATGGATATCCTGTAACCTTGCTCGTGTCTCTATATGGACACCCCTTAGCGATCGTAACTATTATCACGATCATTATTATGACCATAAGGACTTTGAGGAATCTTATGCAAAAAGCATGGAAGAATACTATGACATAGATTCACATGTTAGAACTCATAAGCCTGATGTCAGTACAGTATGTGTTAGGGGAGAATGAACATTTCGACCCAGGTATTGCAATTGCATTTATAAAGACAGGTCATGTCCCTCGCCAATAATACGGGTAAGATAGGCAGGTGAGTGGCCACTAACGACGGCACCGCCCGCCTCACCTACACCACTGAAGCCGTTAGAATGTCCCATACATACCGCAAGACCCACGAGCGGGGTGGTTCTGAGAACAGAGGGAATCCAGTTGTACGAAAATGTGCACCATGAAATATTACCTGTGATAGTGAACCTAACGGACCTAGGGTTACCAAAGAAATGTAACCCGAAGGTGCGAGCATTCTGTACCCAAATGCTTAAGATAGTGTTGAAAGAATCCCGAGACGCCTCAGGGGCATCCAGATACCGGAGCCAGACTCTCTGAGAGCGGGCCAGACCCACAGACATAAACGGGGTCTAATCAATGATGTCTTAACAGGGGTCAATACGGGAACTTCCTTTGTAAATGCCCTAGACATACAAGCTATACAGGAACAATCGGAAAGCCTTAAAGACACAGTCAGGAAGTTGCTGCAGAGGCAGACAGATGCAGCCAAAGGGTCTGCTTGAGAAGGCGATGGGGCAGCAGGGAGCTTACTCAAAGGGATTACAGTCCTGGAGGGCCATGCTGTCACTATTAACCGCCTGATTGACCGAGAATACAATGCAGAAAGACCTCTGCCATGCTTACGAGGAATGGATGGTTAGACAGGTCAGAGAGAACCTCGGCCAAATACACAGGGGCGAAGTCCCAGATTGGATAAATAGTACCCACTTGTTCCGCCTAGCCCAACACCCAAGGTCATTAGACATGTGCACCCTGAAGGGAATGACGAGTGTCTTCCCAGCGACGGGCGGGTACACGGACTCACACTCAGCCCTGGTGGGGATGGTCTTAATGATTCCGGTACTGGCAAAGGGAGAGTCTGGACCACACCCTCAGTTTGAGGTAGAGAACTTGGGACTTAGTCGGGGCGAGAATTACATGCAATACTACTCTATGGATCAGTATGCGATCAAGCGAAACGGAACCATGAAAGGGGTCTCATTAACAGGGTGCCGCAGGGTAGGAAGCCTAACTATATGTCCACATCCAGTAGGCTGGGGAAGCGAGGATGGGTGCGGATTTAATCAAATCATTGGGTGTGTCTTAGAAATAAGCCCATCAGAATCCGAATACACCCATTCAGCCTATCGCGGAAAAGGGGAATACTGTGTGGTAACCAACCAACTTATGACTATGGCATTTATCAATGCAATATCACTAACCCCAACTTCTGCTTCACCCCTAGGCTATCGATTACAATCGGACGAGCGCGAATGATGTCTATCCATGCTCGAGAAACTATTACCGTGAACCTGACTGATGAGATTAAACAAGATTTGTACCAATTTGATAGTGAACTGGCTGCACCAATACCCCACCTGCCCGAGGACCTGAGAGACATTAAGGATCCTCTGCTGGCGAGTATCAAACGATACCACGTGCTCAAACAGGAGCTGTGCGAACTGGGCAAGGAAATTGCAAAAGACCTTCAACGTAACCCCTGGTACAAGAAGGCATGGAACTGGGAACTGAATATTAATATCCATCCATGGATACGTATCATATCACACATATTGGTGGCAGTACAACTAACCTTGGCTCTTGGATACGCTTTTATGTTCTGCTCATCATGCAGAAGACGGAGGGCTAGGCGCCGCGTCCAGCGGATATTGAAGGTACTTGATGAAAGGAAGAAGCTGATGGACAGTAGGATTTAACCACCAGCATCACACACCTATTCCTCCTGAAACCATCGGCTGATCACTGAACAAGGGGGTGGGATGAATAGATATAACTTAGTGGTCTCATGGGCTGGGGTAGCTAAGAACCAATGGGGGAATTGAAGAAGGATTTTAGAATCCCTCTATAGTATGGCCTTTTGGGTTAGCAAATATAGTCAAGCCTTGTCTGCCTTGTAACAATAAGCAAGAACCGATAAATAGGTCACTTGCAAGAGGATGTGGTGTACAAAGATAGACATGCTGACTTGCGGTTAGGCTAGATGTGAAATAACAGGAAACTTGGTTTGTTGTATTGTAAAGTCCCTATTGTAAAATTCCTAGAGTAATGGAACAGGTGACATACGCGGATTGTGGTTTTTAGCTTTAACTTCTGTATGTTGGCAAGCACGAAGTTGAGTTCTGATGGTGACAGGCTACGAAGTCTTCACACGGAACTCTGACTTGGCCAGGTCTTGGTGTAATAAACTTGTGTGTTTTCCACTTACGCAGACGGGTGTTTGAGTCTCATTCCTTAATACAAATTCCGCCCCAACAGCAAGTAAAATCAGGGAAAAATCAAAGATGTTTATAAATACATTAAGAGCAAGAGGATAACTAGAGAATGAGTGTGGCCTATTATAGACCATAAAAGAAATCTGTGTACGGTGGTAGAAGACGTGGGTATGATTCTTAATGAAAACTTTCCATCTGTTTTCACAAAACAGAGGGGCGAAGCAGACTTTGCAATGAGGGAGGAGGAGTGTGAGATAAACATAGTGAGAGAGGAAGTATTAAGGGGCTTAGCAACTTTGAAAGTGGATAAATCTCCAGGCTCAGATGAAATGTATCCCAGGCTGTTAAGAGAAGCAAAAGAGGCTCTGAACATCATTTTCCAGTCCTCTCTGGCTACAGAGGACTGGAGGACTGCTAATGTTATACCTTTGTTTAAAAAGGGAGAAAGGGATAGACCGAGTAATTACAGGCCAGTCAGCCTAACCTCAGTGGTGGGAAAATTATTGGAAAAAATCCTGAGGACAGGATAAATCTTTATTTGGAAAGACATTAATCAAGGATAGTCAGCATGGATTTGTTAGTGGAAGGTCGTGTCTGACTAACTTGATTGAAATTTTCAAGGAAGTAACAAGGAGGGTCGATGAGGGCAAAGCATATGATGTGGTGTATATGGATTTTAGCAAAACTTTTGATAAGGTCCCACATGGCAGACTGGTCACAGAAATAGTAACCAATGGGATCCAGGGCAAAGTGGCAAGTTGGATCTAAAATTTGCTCAGAGGCAGGAAGCAAAGGGTAATGGTTGATGGGTGTTTTTGTGACTGGAAGACTGTATACAGTGGGGTTCTGCAGGGCTCAATGCTGGGTCCCCTGCTTTTGTAGTATATATCAATGACCTGGACTTGAATGTTGGGGGTATGATTAAGAAGTTTGCAGATGACACTCAAATAGGCTTGTGGTTGATAATGAAGAAGAAAGCTGCGGACTGAAGGAAAATATCAATGTACTGGTCAGGTGGGCAGAACAGTAACAAATAGAATTCAATCCGGATGTGTGAGGTAATGCATTTGGAGAGGTCTATCAAGGCAAGGGAATACACATTGAATGGTACAGCGCTGAAAAGTGTAGAGGAACAAAGGGACCTTAGAGTGCAGGTCCACAGATCCCTGAAGGTAGCAGACCAGGTAGATAAGGTGGTTAAGAAGGCATATGGAATACTTACTTTTATTAGTTGAGGTATGGAATACAAGAGCAAGGAGGTTATGCTTGAACTGTATAAAACACTGGTTAGGCCGCAGCTGGAGTACTGTGTGCAATTCTGGTCACCACATTACAGGAAAGATGTGATTGCACTGGAAAGGGTGCAGAGGAGATTTACAAGAATGTTGCCTGGACTGGCAAATTTTTGCTATGAGGAAAGATTGGAGATGCTGGGTCTGTTTTCGCTGGAACAGAGGAGGCTGAGAGGAGACCTGATTGAGGTGTATAAAATTATGAGGGGCCTGGATAGAGTGGATAGGAAGGACGTGTTTCCCTTGACAGAGGAGTCAACAACCAGGGGGCAAATATTTAAAGTAATTGGCGGGAGGTTTAGAGGAGATATGAGGGGAAATTTATTCACCCAGAGGGTGGTGGGGGTTTGGAACTCACTGCCTGAAAGGGTGGTAGAGGCAGAAACCCTCACCACATTTAAAAAATACTTGGATGTGCTCTTAAAGTGCCATATCCTGCAGGACTACGGACCAAGAGCTGGAAAGTGGGATTAGGCTGGATAGCTGTTGGTCGGCCAGCGCGGACACAATGGGCTGGAATGGCCTCCTTCCATGCTGTAAATTTCTATTCTATTATATTCTAACAACCTTCCGAGATCGCTGTGCTGCTCCATCTCTGGCCTCTTGTCCATCCCCACTTCCTTCAGCCATTGTTGGCTGTGCCTTCAGTTGTCTAGGCCCTGAGCTCTGCAATCTCTATCTCTGTAATCTCCTCCAGCCCCACAACCCTCCTGAGATGTCTGCACTCCTCTAATTCTGCCTTCTTGAACAGCCCTGATTATAATCGCTCAATCATTGTGGCCGTGCCTTCAGCTGCCTGGGCCCTAAGCTCTGGAACTCCCTCCCTAAATCTCTCTGCCTCTCTACCTCTCTCTCCTCCTTTAACATGCTGCTTAAAACATACCTCTTTGACCAAGCTTTTGGTCCGCTGCGCTAATTTTAACTTATGCGGCTCAGTATCAAATTTTTAGCTCATAATACTCCTGTGCCTTGGGACATTTCACTATGTTAAAGGCGCTATATAAATATAAGTTGTTGTTGTTGTAAGCTCTGGAATTCTCTCCCTAAACACCTCCACCTCTCCCTCTTCCTCTAAGATGCTCCTTACAGCCTAACTCTTTGACCAATTTACCTGGCCTAATGTCTCCTTCTTTGGCTCATTGTCAGTTTTTCTCCTGTGAAGCGCCTTGGGATGTTTTACGATGTTAAAGGCGCTATATAAATATAAGTCGCTGTTTTCAAATAAGTATCCATTTTCCTGTTAACTTATGTTGTAGTCATCAATGCAGGATTTGATAGGTTGGATGGTGAAAAATATTTCCTCTGGTGGGGAGTCCAGAAAAAGGGGGTATAATCTTAAAATTAATGCTAGGCTGTTCAGGGGTGATGTCAGGAAGCAAGGGTTAGTGGAAATCTGGAACTTTCTCCCCCAAAATGCAGTTATGGCTGGGCGTCAATTGAAAATGTAAAAACTGAGATTGGTGGATTTTTGTTGGGTCAGGGTGTTTAGGCTTACGGAACCAAGGAAGGTATATGGAGTTAGATTGGAGATCAGTCATGATCTAATTAAATGGTGAAACAGGCTCGAGGGGCTAAAGGGCCTCCTCCTGTTCCAATGCAAAAATCAGCCTCAATGGCCACTTACGGTTAAAATAACCATTTATATATATAAAATCCTCTAACACCCCCCTTCATTTCCCTATGATCCTACATATGTCATTATGTTCCCCATCATTCTTCAACTGATTGTACAGGGCCTTGGTGAGACCACACCTGGAGTACTATGCACAGTTTGGTCTCCTTATCTAAGGAGGGAGGCGATGCAACAAAGGTTCATTAGATTGATTCCTGGGATGAGAGGGCTTTCTTATGATGAGAGATTGTGTTGAATGGGCCTATACTCTCTGGAGTTTAGAAGAATGAGAGGTGATCTCATTGAAACATACAAGATTCTGAAGAGGATTG
Organism: Pristiophorus japonicus; assembly: GCF_044704955.1. Classification (NCBI taxonomy): domain Eukaryota; kingdom Metazoa; phylum Chordata; class Chondrichthyes; family Pristiophoridae; genus Pristiophorus; species Pristiophorus japonicus. The sequence continues at coordinate 120,407,941 of NC_091990.1, forward strand.
TCAGGGTAGATGCTGAGAGGTGGTTTCTCCTGGTTGGAGTGTCTAAAACTAGGGGGCACAGTCTTAGACTAAGGGGTCGGCCATTTAGGACTGAGATGAGGAGGAATTTCTTCACTTAGAGGGTTGTGAATCTTTGGTATTCTCTGCCACAGAGGGCTGTGGATGCTGAATCTCTGAATATATTCAAGGCTGAGATAAATATATTTTTGGAGTCTAGGGGAATCAAAGGATACGGAGATTGGACGGGAAAGTGGAGTTAAGGTCAATGATCAGCCATGATTTTATAAAATGGCGGAGCAGGCTCGAGGGAACATATGACCTACTACTGCCCCAAATTCTTGTGATCTTATGTTCTTATGATACCTCTTTGATTCATCCTTTCAAAGCCCTTTCTCGAGTTGAAAACCTCTATTCAATCCTCCCCCTTTGGCTTCTCTATTCCAGTGAGAAAAGCACCACATTTCAGCTTTGCATCATAACTATAATTATTAACACATTCCCAGAGTCATTCTAGTGAAACTTCACAGTACCATCTGTCATGTATTTAAACATCTTGCAATGACATAGTCATGTAACTGTAACTCATGTACACTGTATCTGTACCCTAGAAATGCACACCCTGACCACAGGGGGTGAACTTGTGGGAGACACTCCTCACCTGGGTTTCCAGGTATAAAAGGGGAGGTCCCACCCAGGGTCAGCACTCCTTGGTCCAGGCAATAAAGGTGAAGGTCACAGAGTGACCGTGACTGATACATCCATGCCAGTGAGTTCGTAGTAAGGTGCAAGGACACTACACCATCTTCTTACAGTGGCGTTGTCAGAACTGCTCGCTATATTCCTACTTGGACATAAACAAAGACTTGTACAAATTCAACACCTCATCCTTGCTCTTGTATTGAGGGCTCCTCTATGTAAAACCCAGAATCACATTTGCTAATTTTAAAAATTATTTATTCATGGGATGTGGGCGCCATTGACGAGGCCAGCATTTATTGCCCATCCCTAATTGCCCTTGAGAGAGTGGTGGTGAGCTGCCTTCTTAAACTGCTGCAGTCCATGTTTGAGGGTACTCCCACAGTGCTGTTAGGGAGTGAGTTCCAGAATTTTGACCCAGCGATGATGAAGGAACGGCGATATATTTCCAAGTCAGGATGGTGTGTCACTTGGAAGGGAACTTGGATATGGCGGTATTCCCATTTCTGATATTTCATATCTGCATTCACACCTTTAAAGATCTAGGTATCTGCATCTCTGTGTTCCCCCATTGCTTAATAATTTTGCCATTTTACTGTTCCTTTTCCCAAAATATATTACCTCACACATTTTCAGCATTGAACTGAAACTGCCACCTGCTTGCCCTCTCCACTAATCTGGCCCTGTCCTCCTGCAAATGCTCACCTTAGCAACTTTTTTATGGCACTAACAGGACATTAAGAGAGATAGGGCCCAAACTTGGTCAATGCTAAGGCCCGCCCAAGTGGCGCCCAAAGGACCACCGAGAGACCTGGCGGTACTTTGGCAGGGAGGTTACTCCAAAAGACCTGCGAAGACCGCCCGGTGGCAAAAAAACGACTTCCGCCCTGAATCTGGGCGGCAGCGGGCAGGAGCTCCCAATCTCGGCGGCAAATGCAATCCTCGCCAAAGTGCCGCCGAGGATTGAGTCGGGCCCAGGGAGGGGGGGAACACATAAAAATAAAAACTTGCACAGAAAAAAAACCCAAATGGAAAACATTCAGGGGACCCTATCCAGATGAATTGCTGTAAAAATAAATAAATAAAAGAAGGTCACGAACCTTTTTTGCAGGTCTTCGTACTTACCGTCGGGGTTAGACCTGCCTTCCCCCTGCTGCCGTCGACTCCCGCCTGGAGGAATCTGCCAGCTCGGCGGGCGGGCGGGAGGACACTTACGCGCCTTGCGCGCTAGCGGCCGTCAGCGGGCGGTTCCCAGCGGTCATCCCCTCCCTCCGAAGGGAGGCCCAGTTGAAACTGGCACCGAGGGGAGACCGCCGAAAAAACTCAGCGGCAGTGGGCGGTGACACCACCAAGTTCAAACCCTAAGAGACTATGACGATGAGTGCAAGAAACATAATTAAGCTCTCAAACAGTATTATAAGACTGAAAATGAAACAGAATCTGATCACACTGCGAGATTGCAATCTAGTACACCCCAGATTGTGTTTATAACAATTTATCTACAATTAATGTTTTTTAACTGTAAAAAGTAGGAAACAATGACTGACCATGGGGCAGTGATAAACAATATTGAAAGTTGGTAGAATAAATGCAAAGGTGTGTGTTCATTGCTGCCGCAGTGTGTGGTGGCATGCCCCTTCAGGGAGCAGTGCATGCTGTTGCAGGAGGGTGACGGCTGATTGCAGTGCGGATAGGTACAGCAGGAGCAGCAAGGTCGGGGCAAAGGAGCGGCAAGAGATTGTAGAGGGATGTGATCGGAGCCCAAGAGAGGCGAGAGTTCGGGGCCCAGAGGAGGCGGGGGCCCAGGGGCAGCACGGGCCAGCCCACACTGCGATATGTGTGCTCACTAGGTCCGTGCAGCAGAGCTGGTCTCCAGTTAGTCTTGGTTAATCCTTGCCACTGGACCAAGACCTAGCTCTGTCAAGCCCGGGTGGTGGCTGGGGTGCAACGGCCACCACACGTTAAAAAAAATCCATTCAGGCATCTTCCACCCTTCAGGATGTAGTTCAGGATCCGGAATATCATTGAAACACCTGTGAACTCATCCGTTCTCGGCGTGGAAACAAGTCATCCTCGTTTCGAGGGGCTGCCTATGATGATATGATAATGAGGAGGCAGAGATTTTGCAAAGTAATACAAAAGCAAAATACTGCGGATGCTGGAATCTGGAATAGAAACAGAAAATGCTGGAAATCTCAGCAGGTCGGGCAGCATCTGTGGAGAGGAAGCAGAGTTAACGTTTCGGGTCGATGACCCTCCGTCAACGTTAATTCTGCTTCCTCTCCACAGATGCTGCCTGACCCGCTGAGATTTCCAGCATTTTCTGTTTTTATTTTTCAAAGTAATGATGTGTTTGCAGCTACTGGTGTATTCTGGCAAAATGCCAGCACTAGTACAATCTTCTATTTGTCTTCCTGCTCTTTTGGGATAGTGTGAGTTGGCAAGTTAAAACCTCGCTGGCCTATCTTTCTGTTTTGTTGTTTGTAGAACCTTCTGTGGCGGGGTTGGAAAATTACATTCACCCACGAAGCTGGCACTGAATTACTTTGCGGCTCTGGTGAGTTTAAGGAACGCTCGCCAGCGAGCAAGTTTGTTCCTTCATTGCTCATCCCTCATGGTTTCCTTGTTTAATGCAACTAAATTCTCTTTGCCTCATTCCAGCACTTCCCTCCCACGTTAATTATCTTCTCCCCTGTACTAAAGTTTGAATTTTTTAAAAACATTAATTTTCAGTAAAGCTCATTTTTGTGCGGTCAGAAAGTCACACTCACTAAATATGTATACATGTCTGGTACATTGCAAGCTTTGTGATGAAAGGAGTCAGATTTATACATCACCTGACAGGATACGTCAAAGAATATTTGTCAATATTTTGCCAAGATAATAAGTGTCTTGCATGACTGACTACATTGCAACAATCTGGTGCGTATCTTTGGAAACAATTCAGTTATCCAGAGAATAAATCTTGATATTATAACCTTCTCAAAAACACATATAAACTTTGGCTAGACCACACTTAGAATTCCGTGCACAGTTCTGGTCTCCATATTACAAAACAGATATAGAGGCACCGGAGAAGGTGCAAAAGGTTTAACAGAATGATGCCAGAACTGACAATTATAACTATCGGGAAAAACTGATCAGGCTTGAGCTCTTGAAGAGAAGGCTGAGGAGTGACTTACTAGAGGTCTTTAAAATTAGGAAAAGGTTCGATAGGGTAGATACAGAGACAATGTTTCCACTTGTGGGGGAGACCAAAACTAGGGGCCATAAACAATGTTCCCCATAGCTGCGCTTTGTTCTGCGCTGCCTGTTTCTTTTTGTGCGCGTCCCCTTTAAATTTCTGCACATGGGTAGTATTTACAGTGGAGAAGCTGGTGAGCGGCCTGCGTAGGACCTTTCAGATTACTGTGCGGCCACACTCGAGCGCACCTTAGCGAGAACATTCATCATAAATATAAAATAGGCACCAATGAACTGGAGGCAGTTCAGAGAAGGTTCACAAGGTTGATTCCTGAGATGAAGGAGTTGTCTTATGAGGAAAGGTTGAGCTTGTTGGACCTATACTCATTGGAGTTTAGAAGAATGAGAGGTGATCTTATTGAAACATATAAGATTCTGAGGGGGCTTGACAAGTTGGATGCAGAGAGGATGTTTCTCCTCATGGGGGAATCTAGAACTAGGGGGCATAGTTTCAGAATAAGCGGTCGCCCATTTCAAACTGAGATGAGGAGGAATTTCTTCTCAGAGGGTTGTAAATCTATGGAGTTCTCTACGCCAGAGAGCTGTGGAGGCTGGGCCATTGAATATATTTAAGGCAGAGATAGGCAGATTTTTGAACTACAAGGGAGTCAAGGGTTTTTGGGGAGTGGGCAGGAAATTGGAGTTAAGGCCAAGATCAGATCAGCCATGATCTTATTGAATGGCGGAGCAGGCTCGAGGGGCCAAATGGCCTACTCCTGCTCCTATTTCTAATGTTCTTATGTTTTTAGTAAATTCAATAGGGAATTCAGGAGAAACTTCTTTACTCAGAGAGTGGTGAGAATGTGAAACTACCATAAAGAGTGGTTGAGGAGATTAGCATTGATGGATGTAAGGAGAACCTAGATAATACATGAGGGAGAAAAGAGTAGAAGGCTATGCTGATAGGGTGAGATGAAGTCGAAAGAAACAAAGACTTGTATTTGTATAGCATCTTTCATGACCTCAGGGCGTCCCAAAGGGCTTTACAGCGAATGAGGTATCTTTGAAGTGTAGCCACTGTTGTAATGTAGGAAACATGACAGCCAACTTACACACAGCAAGCTCCCACAAACAGCAATGTGTTGATGACCAGATAATCTGTTTTAGTGATGTTGATTGAGGGATAAACATTGGCCAGGGCACCGGGGATAACTCCCCTGCTCTTTGAAAATTGTGTCATGGGATCTTTTACATCCATCAGAATGAGCAGACGGGGCCTCAGTTTAATGTCTCAGCTAAAAGACGGCACCTCCGACAGTGCAGCGCTGGTCAGAGGTGGGGGGAAGGAGACTCATGTGGAGCATAAACATCATCACAGACCATTTTGGGTCGAATGACCTGCTTCTGTGCTGTACATTCTACGTCATACTTTTGGTGGGGGGATGTGATTGAGGAATAAATATTGGCCAGGACACTGGGGAGAGAACTTAGCATTGCAGCTTGGATTCACTTTTCATTGCTGTCTCTGATTTTAGATTTTGCATTTTAATTCTTGTTTTGCTTTGCCCAGCATGTCTCGGTGATCAGCAAATGGATGATTTGAGAAATAAATTGCAGACAGGTGTCTATCGGCGACGTGCAAAGACGAGTCACGGTTGAATAGCTCTTAATATAGATCAGATAATGTTCTTCCAGTGACTAAGACAGACTCCAAGCCGTTGCACTCTTCCATCACGCTCCATTGTTTTGACAGCCATTATGCCATCAAGTGCTGCTAAGTACAAAATCCATGTTGATTAATAGCCTGAAAGCCCTGTGTAATTAAAATTAATGAGGAATACAGAATATGGAAATGATGCATTATTACAAGAATTAGCTATTAATTTTAATCTTGTCTGTCATTCGATAGCCTTCTAAAACGTAAATGAATCTCAATTTTGCAACAGAAACCTATTCCAAGCACATTTATGTATCAAGAATCAAAACCAATTGTGCTGAATCCTTAAATCTTTTAAAACTTGCCGCCGTCTAACTAATGCTTTACCTTATCACCTCTGCTACTTATTGGGGCCAAGTTTCGGCCTGAGTTGCTCCTAATTTTTTGGAGCAACTGGTTTAGAATGGAGTATCTTAGAAATTTGAATTCTCAGCATTTAGTTTGCTCCAGTTCTAGTCAGTTAGAACAGTTTCACTTTGGAACAGAATTTATTTTTCAAACGGGGGCGTGTCTGGCCACTTCCACCTGTTTTCAAAGTTTAGGCAGTGAAAACTTACTCCAAACTAACTTCGAATGGAGTAAGTGAAGATTTTTGTATGTTCGAAAAAACCTTGTCTACACTTTAGAAAATCAGGCGTAGGAAATCGGGGGGGGGGGGGGGGGGTTTAAAGGGAAGTTTACAAACATTAAACACTTCAGTTTTACAAATAAAGAGCCATCATCAATAATAAATGATAAATACATCAATAAATCAACCAATAAATCAATCAAAAAAAATTAATAAAAAATAATTTAAAAAAATCAATAAATAAAACATTTTCTACTTACCGACTGCAGCACCGGGAGTCTTCGAACAGCGTGCTGGGACAGCCCCCCCCAGTGTGCCTCTGTCTGTGTGTGTGTCTCTATCTCTCTGTCCGTCTGTGTGTGTGTGTGTCTCTCACTCTCTGTCTGTCAATGTCTGTATTTCTGACAGTGGGGGAAGGGGGAGAAAGGGGGGAGGGGGATAATGGGGGGAGGGGGATAATGGGGGGAGGGAGAGAATGGGGGGTGGGGAGAAGGGGGAGGGGGAGAAAGGGGGGTGGGGGGAGGGGGAGAAGGGGGTGAGGGGGAGAAGGGGGAGAAGGGGTGTGGGGGGGAGGGGGAGAAGAGGGGTGGGGAGGGGGAGAAGAGGGGTGGGGGGAGAAGGGGGATGGGGGGAGAAGGGGGTGGGGGTCGAAGGGGGGTGCGGGGGGAGAAGGGGAGGAAGGAGGAGGGGGGAGGAGGAGAGGAGGGAGGGAGGGAAGGAGAGAGGAGGGAGGGAGGGAAGGAGAGAGGAGAGAGGGAGGGAAGGAGAGGGGAGGGAGGGAAGGAGAGGGGAGAGAGGGAAGGAGGGAAGGAGAGAGGGAGAGAGGGAAGGAGGGAGGGAAGGAGAGAGGGAGGGAGGGAGGGAAGGAGAGAGGAGGGAGGGAGGGAAGGAGAGAGGAGGGAGGGAGGAAGGGAAGGAGAGAGGAGGGAGGGGGGGAGGGAAGGATAGAGGAGGGAGGGAGGGAAGGAGAGAGGGAGAGAGGAGGGAGGGGGGGAGGGAAGGATAGAGGAGGGAGGGAGGGAAGGAGAGAGGGCGAGAGGAGGGAGGGAGAGAGGGAGGGAGGGGAGGGAGAGAAGGAGGCTGAACGGCTGGGCCCAAGACTTCGGGCTGGATTTACAGGTAGGTGGCTTCGGGTCTCGGAGGCCCGGGGGCTGGGGAGAAGAGTCGCGGAGGTCGGGGGTGGGCGGGAGAGTCGCGGAGGTCCGGGGAGGGGGCGGGGGTCGGGTCGCCGGGGGGGGGAGAGCAGGGGTCGGGTTGGGTCTGGTTGGGCGGGAGGAGCCTTATGCACGCAGCCCCAGTGAGGCCATTCGGCCAGGGGCTGCATGCTTCGGGCCCCTCCCACACAGTTTTGGGCGCCTGGAGCTACTGCACATGCGCGCCCACTGTTTTCAGCGCAGGGACCTGGCTCCGCCCCCCCACAGCTTGTGCTGCACCGCACCCAGCTCCAGAGGACCAGCAGGGAGCCGGAGAATAGGTGAGTTTTTTTTAGGCGCACTTTGTGGCGCGAAAAACGGGGGTCCAGGTCTGGGCTGCGCCATTTTAGGCGCGGCCCAAAACTTGGGCCCATTGAGTCTGTGCATTGTCCTGCATTATAGGGCCTTGTTCCATTACCCTGGCTTCTAATTACAAAATATCCCTGAAAGAAAGAAAGTTTATATGGCGCTGTTCACGACCACTGGACATCTCAAAGCACTTTTGGAGTGTCGTCACTGTTGTGATGTGGGAAACACAGCAGTTAACTTGCACACACAGCAAGCTCCCACAAACAGTGATGTGACAATGAGCAGATAATCTGTTTTTTGTTATGCTGATAAGGGATAACTCCGCTGCTCTTCTTCGAAATAGTGCCCTGGGATCTTTTACCTCCACCCAAGAGAGCATACGGGGCCTTACTTTAACATCTCATCCGAAAGTCGGCACCGCCAACAATGCATCTCTCCCTCAATGTTAGCCTAGATGTTATGCTCAAGTCCCTGGAGTGGGACTATGAACCCACAATCTTCTGGCCCAAAGGCAAGAGTGCTACCCACTGAGCCACGGATGACATTGTATGAAATAGATGCGGGCAATCGAAGAACAGATACTTCATGTAATGCTATTGATCACTATTGGTGTGAATATTTTAAAGAAAAGTTCTGAAGCTATGAGCAAGTATTTGTGAGATATTGGATTGAAGTTACAAGGCTGATAATGATTTAAAATGCACAGACCATCTATTTAGCATGGGAGCGAAAGACTTTGGGGGTGCATTTCCATGGGGATTCTCCAGCTCATCCGTCGTAACTGTAGTGGAAGAGCCATGGAATCCCTGGAAAAAGATCCCGTGGGATCCTTTGCACTGAAGTACTGTATTGGTTCAACACCTCTCTTCTTGCTCTATTTGGAGCAGTTGAGGCGAATAGCATAGATAAATTTATGGGGTAGCTAGACAGGTGCATGCGGGAGAAAGGAATAGAACGAATATGCTGATCGGGTGAGATGAAATGGGGTGGGAGGAGGCCCGTGTGGAGCATAAACACGGCATGGACCTGAATGGCCCATTTCTATGCTGTAAATTCTTTGCAATTCTAAGCAATTTGTTACTAAATGTTTTATTAGTCTGCTAAGGTTACTGGCAACATGGCCTTTACATACCGAAGAATATTGTCTTAATATAAGCATTATGTACTATTGAGATCAGTTGTCTCAATGACACACTGGGGTCGAAATTGCCCCTTTTTGTGATGCCAGTTAACGCCTCCAGGGGGCACTAACGGGGCGCGAAACACTTTTCGCCCGGCGGTTGGGGTGGGTGCGGAGAGGCGGGCGGGGTGGTGGGTGCTTCCGGCTCTCGCAAAATTTCGCGGGAGTTAACAGAGACGCTGCCACAGTAGCACTCTGCCCCACCTGTAGCAGCCCGAGCGGCCGCACGACCGGCGATCACATCATCGCCATGCGCGGCCACCCCTTTGCGCCGCAGCAGACATTGCCCTGCACCCCGTGAGCGGTGTCAGCGGCAGCCTGGCGGGTCACGAATCAGGCCGACATCCGCTCGCAGGGCGGAAGTTAAAGGGGAGGTCGGGAACACCCCGCACCACCATCTTACCTTTTTGGCCGACTCACCGATCGGCCTGACTTCCTCCTCTGTTGCGTGGTCTGGGCCGCCATCCTGCAGCCCGGCACTCCGCTTTGGGTGCCGGGCTGCGGTCCTGGCACCACGCCGCCCTGGTGGCCCAGTGGAGGCCATCAGAGGCCCGGCAGAGTGCGCAGCAGCCCTGCCCTTTAAGCGAAGGGGAGTAGCGTTGAACCGCATCTGCCCTCCATAGAGCATCCACATAGCGCTGCCAATTGTGTCCCAGTATTGCCCTGGAACCCACCCCATCAGGAAGTGGAGTGCGCGTGATTGCGTTGCACTTCCTTTGAGGGGTAACCGCAATTCTGCGCCGGACACAGGAAGTCCTGCCTCGAGCTGGTTACCGCCCCTAATCGGGACAATGAGGAATTTCTCCCCCTTTGTACACAGAATATCTATTTAATTAAAATCTGGCAACGAGTGCATCGTTGTAGCATTTTCAAAGACGTCTTTCCTGAAAGTGCAGCCTCAGAGGCATCACACATCCAAAACATCAGACATTAGTAATGGCACAAATTTTTATGGCCTCCATTGAGAACTTACTTCTTAACTTGAAAATCGAAGATTTGATTGAATAAATGTTAATGAATCAAAATTATCACAAAATTCGTCGTGGGTATGGCCTCCTGGCAATAAATTATCTTTCTCGCTGAGAGGCCATAGGTTTTTTTTGGTGTGTGCAATGGAAGGATGGTTTAGTTGAGAAAACTTTTCTGAGGTAAACAAATATTTGGGACAGTAATCTTGGAACGAATAGCTGAAGAACGTTGAATGTTACAATTGAATAAAATCTTCTTATGAGTAAGTTCCTCATAATGTCTTGTTTTATCTACACCGGCTCAACCATTATAATTAGTGGAATTAATGTTATGCAAATGAGTTACAAGTCGAACAAGAGGAGATTGTCCTTTAAGTAGAAGTGATGTCCTGACAGTAATGTCTAAATGAGAACTACCGACTTCTCTCTTGAGATCATCTAACCTGTTGTATGTGACCTTCGCGAGAAGACTCGAGCCAGAACCTTATTCTCACTATGGGCTTTAGCTAAACAGCATTATCCATTCCTATCATTGAGTGGCATATTTTTAAAATCGGAGTCACTGCTGCCAATGACCGGAAGCTGCACAGAAGCGTTCTGCGCATTAGACTGTGGTGGATTACGTAATATAGTCATGTCACATGCTGAACTCTACGGAATCTATTGGAGCGATGCGTTGGTTTAGTAATGTATAATAATAGTGCCAAGTGGTTTAAATATTAATGTATGATATTTCATGGTGGAGAAAGAGCCCCTTTATATAGCACCTTTCACAACCACTGGACATTTCAAAGCACTTTACAGCCAATGAAGTACTTTTTGGAGTGCAATCACTGTTGTAATGTGGGAAACGCAGCAGCTAATTTCCATACAGCAAGCTCTTACAAACAGCAATGTGATGCTGACCAGATAATCTGTTTTTGTTATGTTGATTGAGGGCTAAATATTGGCCAGGACATCAGGGATAGCTCCCCTTCTCTTCTTCAAAATAGTGCCATGGGATTTTTTATGTCCACTTGAGGGGTCAGACTTGGTTTAATATCTCATCTGAAATCAGCACCACCAATAGTGCAGCACTCCACTGGAGCATCAGCCTAGATTTTTGGTGCTCAAGTCTCTGGAGTGAGATTTGAACCCACAACCTTCTTAACTCAAAGGCAAGGGTGCTACCCACTGAGCCACAGCTGACAGGGGATTGAGACCTGATGTCTGTACTGGCTCTAGTGCTATCAAAGCAGCTGCTGCAGTCAGCTCCACTGTCAGAGGTAGGCCAGGATTCTCAGAGACCTGATGATGCAAATCCGGCTTTCATTCATTTGGCAAAACACAAATAATAGTGACAATGTGAACTAGTCTGGAAAATTAATGTGTTGTCCATGTATCTTCCAGGTCTATGCTCTTGTCTGATTGGTCTCCTGGTGCCTCTTCTGCTGGTATTGAGAATAAAAAGAAAGACTTGCATTTATATAGCGCCTTTCACGACATCGGACATCCCAAAGCCTGACGAAGTACACTCACTGTTGTAATGTTGTAATGTAGGAAATGCGACAGCCAATTTGTGCACAGCAAGCTCCCACAAACAGCAAAGTGATAATCACCAGATAATCTGTATTTTGAGGGATAATTATTGGCTAAGACACTGGGATAACGCCCCTGCTCGTCTTTGAAATAGTGCCATGGGATCTTTTACATCCACCTGAGAGAGCAGACGGGGCCTTGGTTTAACGTCTCATCCGAAAGATACCCACTGAGCCACAGCTAACACTCCATACGAACGTAAGAATATAAGAATTAGGAGCAGGAGAAGAAGAAGCGAGTGAGAAATCTTGGCACCAATCGGAACAGGGCCTCCTGCACCATATCGTTAGCCCTCAGGGGAACACCTGGCACAATTGCCATAGGGTTGCCAAACCTCCAGGATTGTCCTGGAGTCTTCAGGAAGCAAGGAATAATCTCCAGTACACTGCTTCAAGCAAGTCCGGAGAAAACCCATAAAGGCATTAAAAAAAACACCATGCTGTTTAGGATTAATGTAATGGAATCTTATTCATTGAGGTGGAACTTTGATCCATTGACCATAAATTGCGGCCTCTCTGGTGCGTACAATCGCCCAAAGAGGCCTCTTAAGTTCTGGGTTTAGGCGCACAAGGCGCATGCACCTGAACCTGGCACTTGCGATCTGTCAAAATTTCTTTTAACAGATCGCACGCATCCCCAGGTTATTTGCCCAGCTCTGCCCAGCGAATGTCTTTAAAACTCTTACGCCTGGTAAAAGCAAACGTAAGGCCTGCTTTTACCAGCGTAAGACTTTTAAAAGATAGAAAAAATGACATTTTTTCACTAAGTTTTATATTAGAAACCCTGTCCGGTAAGATAAGTTTATTTTTAACCCTATTAAAACATATTAAAAAATTAAAAAAAAATTTTTTTTTCTAAAACATTTAATTTAATTCAGCCTCATTTAATTTTAAATATGTGAGTTTTTAAAAAAATTATGTGTTGTGTTTCTGTGTTTTGGGGGAGTATTCTCATTAATAGTAATGGGAGCTCATTCAAATTATTATTAATGGGAATACTCCATGTCTATTGGTGATCCCAGGATGCACGTACGTTCCTGGGATGTGTGGGCCCATACGCTGGACTGCGCATCTAGGCCTTGGAGCGGAAGTGTTTGTTCCTCCGGGACCACTAGGTACTTTAAAAAAACATTTTGGTTGGAGGCGTCCACCCACAGAAAGCCTCCAACCGCAATTTCTGGCCCAATATCTTATCTGATGGCGGGCATCTGATGTTAGTTTAATGGTCCAGGTGAGTCGCAAACCTAAAATCAGTCCGTTGCGTTTTATGTTTTTATTTATTCATTCATGGGATGTGGGCGTTGCTGGCAAGGCCAGCATTTATTGTCCATCCCTCATTGCCCTTATTGTGGTGGTGAGCTGCCTTCTTGAACCGCTGCAGTCCGTGTGGTGAAGGTACTCCCACGGTGTTGTTAGGGAGAGAGTTCCAGGATTTTGACCCAGCGATGATGAAGGAACGGCGATATCTTTCCAAGTCAAGATGGTAGGTGACTTGGAGGCGACTTGGAGGTGGTGGTGTTCTCATGCACCTGCTGCCCTTGTCCTTCTAGGTAGTAGAGATCGCGGGTTTGGGAGGTGCTGCTGAAGAAGAGTGATTGGTGTTGAGAGAGCTAACCGACACTAGACATTCAAAGAAATGTTTGTCAGTAGATCTGTCACATCCTCTCAGCAATTGTCCCGTAGACAGAATCAGAAATCTGAGGGTTAATACTGTGGGAATGGGGCATGAGGGGTTAATACTGTGAGAATGTAGAATGAGGGAATAATACTGTGGGAATGGGGAGTGAAGGCTTAATAGTATGGGAATGGGGAGTGAGGGATTAATACTATGAGAGTGGGGTTTGAGGGGTTAATACTGTGGGACTGGGAAGCGAGGGGTTAATACTGTGAAAATACAGAGCGAGGGGTTAATACTGTGAGAGTGGGGAGTGAGGGGTTAATACTGTGAGAATAGAGAGTGAGAGATTAATACTGTGGGAATACAGAGTGAGGGGCTACTACTGTGAGTGGGGAGCGAGGGGTTAATATTGTGGGAGTGGGGAGCGAGGGGTTAATACTGTGAGATGGAGAGCGAGGGGTTAATACTGTGAGTGGGGAACGAGGGGTTAATACAGTGGGCATGCACAGCGAGAGTTAATACTGGGAGAATGCTGAGCTAACTGCAGAGGCAGGTCTGTCACTCAGTCAAGGATGACTCCACATTTTCGTTATTTAATTTCTGACAAAGGGTTGGTTAACATGACTGTTTTGCTTTGTTGATTCTCGTTGTTTGTTTCTTAAAGTGCATTGCTCAAATGATACATCCGTGCTGTTCCTGCAGTATGTCTTCCAACCTTCATTTTATTCATATTTATCGTCCTTATTAAAGCAGCACCAATTCCATCAATATTTTCTGCACTCATTTCCTTCCCTAATAGCACTGCTCCGCGGAGACGATCAATTTGTCCTTGCTATGCAGACTGAGTTTTATTTAATGAATATATGTCTTTATTTGTTTTTCTGGGAAGTCGTAGATGATGTTTTTCCCGACTATTAGATGGAACCACTCCTGACAGGTTAATGGAGACCTCATTAAAGGAGTTCTCCGCAAAGGCAGAATCCCAAATAGCAAACATAGCTGCTGTAATGAGTTAAAAGAAATCAGATCCTGGTGGGATGATGCCAGTGCTGTGCTGCTAAAACCCTTAACTGGGAACAACAGATTTGATTGATTAAAATGATGTTTTCTGTTGCAAATCAATTTACAGTCTGTTTAGGGGTACTGGGGGCGGGCGGGGGGGGGGGGGGTGGTGCAGGGGGGGAGCGCAGGGACCCTGAGCCCAGGTGCAAATCCAGCTGGAGTAAACGGGAAGTGGAGGAGTCTGGAGTGAGTGGGAAGAGGGAACCCTGGAGTGAGTGGGAAGGGGGGAATCTGGAATGAGTGGGAAGGGAGGACTCTGGAGTGAGTGGGAAGAGGGGAATCTGGAGTGAGTGGGAAGGGGGGAATCTGGAGTGAGTGGGAAGGGGGGACTCTGGAGTGAGTGGGGAGGGGGGACTCTGGAGTGAGTGGGGAGGGGGGATTCTGGAGTGAGTGGGGAGAGGGGGAATCCAGAGTGAGCAGAAAGCTCGGTTGGCCTTGTCAGCATGAGGCCTGGCCTATCTAACTCCCACAGTGAATGATAATATGGGGTTGGGTGGGGTCACGTGGGATGCGGGAGAGGGGCTTGGGGCAGGGAGCCCCTGAGATTCCTTGTGTGGCCTGGAGGAGCCCACTAGGAATCGTTTAAAAAGCAATTTAAAACCTCACTTACCAGGGCCTCTACTGGCCTTGGAGCTAACTCGTGGGAGCTTTCCTGGGGGTGGTCAGCATTGTGGGAGATTCACACCCAGAGATTGCAGAGCAATGTGATTGGGGCCCCGGAGAGGTGTGAGTTCGGGGCCCAGAAGAGGCGAGGGCCCAGGGGCAGCACGGGCCAGCCCACACAGCGATGTGTGTGCGCATTAGATCCGTGCAGCAGAGCCAATCTCCAGTCATCTTGGTTAATCCTTGCCACTGGACCAAGACCTAGCTCTGTCAAGCCCGTGTGCTGGCTGGTGTGCAATGGCCACCATACATTAAAAAAATCCACGCACAGGCAACTTCCACCCTTTAACATGTAGTTCGGGATCTGGAATATTAGGCCCTTCAGTGAAACACCTGTGAGCTCATTGAACTCATCCCATTTTGGCGTGGAAGCAAGTCAGCCTCGATTCGAGGGACCGCCGAAGAAAAGAAGTACTAAGTCATGTCATCGGACCCGAACTTATGAACATTTCAGAGGACTTCGACCCAGGAGTAAAAATCGCGACCTCCGCACAGCCATGATTTTACCCCCATCTCCCCCGCTGCACACCCTGCTCTCATTGGCCATGGGGCAGGTTAAAATCAGTTATCTGTTGGTTGTACCGATCCTATGTGAAGTCTGAAATCAGTTGTGAGTTGGGCATAGCATAACAACAAGCTGTTTTGTCTTGTGCAGAACAGTTTGACTGGAGGACACGGTCTGTGCTTGAAGAGGGATAAATTCAAACCAATCTGTGGAAGCTATGGACTCAAGTTTCCCCAATGCAGTTTTTTGGCGCACTTGAAGAGTTACGCCCGTTTTTTGTGGCCCAACTACGGCAAAAATAAAATTCAACTGTCCCCATTTGAATTCTTGATTTTGGCGCCGTGTAGCCTGTCCTTTAGCTTTGGGGGTGCAGCCTAAGATCTGCGCCAAATGATTGGGTTGTCAGGGTAACGAGGGACACACTGCGGGCTGAGGCTGGAAAATGAAACATACAATACATTCTGTCCAGCTCACAGCAACCTGCACAAGCACCTTGCAAATTGCAGCAGCATTCCAGCATTAAATTATTAAAGCGTTTATGCCAAATGTATATCCCCCCTGGCCCAGAGTCCCTTCCCGGTGCCTGGTGTCACTCCTAGCCCTGGCTGAAAGGCCTCCCTCCCTCCTCCTCCCGGAGCTGGTTGCTGCTCCTAACTGTGATATCTTCACAGAGCACAGCACACACAGCTTCTAACATGGCAGGCAGCTCTCTCGGAAGCCTCCGGAAATCTGCCTGGTACTGTTTATTATTAACCCTGCACTTGCTGTACACAATACGTCCACATCCACAGAGTGGAGCTACAAACATTATAAGCTTAAAGACATTACACTTCTCCCTCCTTAATGAAGAAGCCATCATAACAAACATCATACATAACTTTCATGTTTATACATAGCACATTATATAAAATTATTTTTTTCCATATTTACAAATTTAACTTTACCACTTGTTTTCTGTTTCGAAGAGGATACCTTCACTCTCGAACAGAACCTTCCAAACATGGTGTCGAATCTAAACTCATTTGAAGCTCATCCTGAGGAACGTTTTCCTCCATGGAATTTCCTTGATTTTCATTTGAATTCACTCTAACTTCAGGCTCTTTGTTTTCCTGACTCGGACTCAGACTTTAATTCTGATTCTCTCGTGGATTTGTTTCCAGTACATTGGATTTAGGATTTGCTCCTGGTATATCAAAACTATATGATGAGTCAGAAATAATTGAATCATTCCCACCTTCAACTCCTTCCATGTCTGTAGTTAAAATATGATCAATATAAACAAACCTAACCTGTCCATTATCAAACATCTTTACCAAATATGTGCGAGGACCATATATCTTCACCACTCTTCCTGGTAACCACTTTAACCATTTATGGTGATGGTTCTTCACTCTCACCTTCTGGTTTAATTTCACACTTCTCTCTTTTACTCAACCTCTATCATGATTCTCTTTCTGTCTTAATTGTGTCTCTTCTACGGACTGTGCCAAATTTGGCTTTAACAACGAGAATCTGGTTCGTGGCTGTCGTTTGAGAAACAATTCTGCTGATGTTCTACCAGTAGTTGTATGAGGAGCATTTCGATATGTAATCAAAAAATTAGCCAATTCGTGATCCAATGGCAACTGTCATTTCCTTGGATTTGGATCTAACATTTATTTTATGAGGGCACATTTAACAATTTGTACAGTGCGCTCTGCTGCACCATTCAAAGCAGGATGGTATGGCGGAACTTTGGTATGTTTCACACCATTTTTGCTTGTGAATTGCGTAAATTCTTCTGAACGAAATTGTGGTCCATTATCCGAAACAATTTCTTCTGGGAGGCCAAATGAAGAAAATAATTTTCGTAAAAAGTCCTATGTTTTACTTGTTGTTATTTTCCACATTGAAAACACCTCAACCCACTTTGAATGGCTATCAATCACAATGAATAATTGTTGTCCTTCTAACTCAGCAAAATCAATATGTAGCCGTTGCCACATCCTGGGAGGCCATTTCCATGGCTGTAATGGTTGCTTGCTTACCGATTGACATGTCGTACACTGACACATGATGTACTCTATATATACTCCATACGGAGAGGCATCACATGCTAGCTTAATCTCCTTAGATATGTCATAGTGAACTAACATGGTGCTCTCTACCAATTTATTTTTACACTCCTTGAATGCGATATCGTATTCTTTTGACCACTTCCAACGGACCTGTTTTTTCAAAAGTTCGTTCAGTGGATGTAATACTGTAGCTAAATTTGGTAGGAACTCCCCATAATAGTTCAAAAGTCTCAAGAATGAACGAAGTTCAGTGACATTCCTGGGAGTGAACATAAGAACATAAGAACATAAGAATTAGGAATATATTCAATGAGCTAGCCTCAACTGCTTCCTTGGGCAGAGAATTCCACAGATTCACAAATCTCTGGGAGAAGAAATTCCTTCTCAACTCGGTTTTAAATTGGCTCCCCTGTATTTTGAGGCTGTGCCCCCTAGTTCTAGTCTCCCCGACCAGTTGAAACAACCTCTCTGCCTCTATCTTGTCTATCCCTTTCATTATTTTAAATGTTTCTATAAGATCCCCCCTCATCCTTCTGAACTCCAACGAGTAAAGAGCCAGTCTACTCAATCTATCATCATAAGGTAACCCCTCATCTCCGGAATCAGCCTAGTGAATCGTCTCTGTACCCCCTCCAAAGCTAGTATATCCTTCCTTAAGTAAGGTGACCAAAACTGCACGCAGTACTCCAGGTGCGGCCTCACCAATACCCTATACAGTTGCAGCAGGACCTCCCTGCTTTTGTACTCCATCCCTCTTGCAATGAAGGCCAACATTCCATTCGCCTTCCTGATTACTTGCTGCACCTGCAAACTAACTTTTTGCAGCCTCTCTGTGTCCTCTACACAACCCGCGTTCCCACTAATCTTTGTGTCATCTGCAAATTTTGTTACACTACACTCTGTCCCCTCTTCCAGGTCATCTATGTATATTGTAAACAGTTGTGGTCCCAGCACCGATCCCTGTGGCACACCACTAACCACCAATTTCCAACCCGAAAAGGACCAATTTATCCCAACTCTCTGCTTTCTGTTAGCCAGCCAATTCTCTATCCATGCTAATACATTTCCTCTGACTCCGCGTACCTTTATCTTCTGCAGTAACCTTTTGTGTGGCACCTTATCGAATGCCTTTTGGAAATCTAAATACACCACATCCATCAGTACACCTCTATCCACCATGCTCATTATATCCTCAAAGAATTCCAGTAAATTAGTTAAACATGATTTCCCCTTCATGAATCCATGTTGCGTCTGCTTGATTGCACTATTCCGATCTAGATGTCCTGCTATTTCTTCCTTAATGATAGCTTCAAGCATTTTCCCCACTACAGATGTTAAACTAACCGGCCTATAGTTACCTGCCTTTTGTCTGCCCCCCTTTTTTAAACAGAGGCATTACATTAGCTGCTTTCCAATCCGCTGGTACCTCCCCAGAGTCCAGAGAATTTTAGTAGATTATAACGAATGCATCTGCTATAACTTCCGCCATCTCTTTTAATACCCTAGGATGCATTTCATCAGGACCAGGGGATTTGTCTACCTTGAGTCCCATTAGCCTGTCCAGCACTCCCCCCTAGTGATAGTGATTGTCTCAAGGTCCTCCCTTCCCACATTCCTGTGACCAGCAATTTTTGGCATGGTTTTTGTGTCTTCCACTGTGAAGACCGAAGCAAAATAATTGTTTAAGGTCTCAGCCATTTCCACATTTCCCATTATTAAATCCCCCTTCTCATCTTCTAAGGAACCAACATTTATTTTAGTCACTCTTTTCCGTTTTATATATCTGTAAAAGCTTTTATTATCTGTTTTTATGTTTTGCGCAAGTTTACTTTCGTAATCTAGCTTTCCTTTCTTTATTGCTTTCTTAGTCATTCTTTGCTATCGTTTAAAATTCTCCCAATCTTCTAGTTTCCCACTAACCTTGGCCATCTGATATGCATTGGTTTTTAATTTGATACTCTCCTTTATTTCCTTGGTTATCCACGGCTGGTTATCCCTTCTCTTACCTCCCTTCTTTTTCACTGGAATATATTTTTGTTGAGCACTCTGAAAGAGCTCCTTAAAAGTCCTCCATTGTTCCTCAATTGTGCCACCATTTAATCTATGTTCCCAGTCTACTTTAGCCAACTCTGCCCTCATCCCACTGTAGTCCCCTTTGTTTAAGCATAGTACGCACATTTGAGACACTATTTCCTCACCCTCAATCTGTATTACAAATTCAACCATACTGTGATCACTCATTCCGAGAGGATCTTTTACTAGGACATCGTTTATTATTCCTGTCTCATTACACAGAACCAGATCTAAGATAGCTTGCTCCCTTGTAGGTTCTGTAACATACTGTTCTAAGAAACAATCCCGTATGCATTCTATGAATTCCTCCTCAAGGCTACCCCGTGCGATTTGATTTGACCAATTGATATGTAGGTTAAAATCCCCCATGATTACTGCCATTCCTTTTTCACATGCCTCCATTATTCCCTTGATTATTGCCCGCCCCACCGTGAAGTTATTATTTGGGGGCCTATAAACTATGCCCACCAGTGACTTTTTCCCCTTACTATCTCTAATCTCCACCCACAATGATTCAACATTTTGTTCATTGGAGCCAATATCGTCTCTCACAACTGCCCTGATATCATCCTTTATTAACAGAGCTACTCCACCTCCTTTTCCTTCTTGTCTATCTTTGAATTGTCAGATACCCCTGTATGTTTAATTCCCAGTCTTGGCCACCCTGCAACCACGTTTCTGTAATGGCCACCAAATCATACCCATTTGTAATGATTTGTGCCGTCAACTCATTTACTTTATTTCGAATGCTGCCTGCATTTAGGTAGAGTGTTTTAATACTACTTTTTAAACCATGATTTTTAGTTTTGACCCCTCCTGCAGCCCCTTTATATTCATACATATTGTCCCTTCCTATCACCTTGTGGTTTACACTTACTCCAGTGCTACTCTGCTCTGTTGCATCCTGCCTTTTGCATTCTTTCTTGGGATCCTGTTCATCTGAGCTCTCAACCATTCTAAATAGCTTAGAGCCCTCTCCTGTGTTCTGAATACTTCTTGCATTAAGGCACCGAGCTTTCATGCTTGCCTTTTTATTACACTTTGACCCTTTAGAATTTTGCTGTACAGTGGCCCTTTCTGTTTTTTGCCTTGGGTTTCTCTGCCCTCCACTTTTACTCATCTCCTTTCTGTCCTTTGCTTTTGTCTCCTTTTTGTTTCCCTCTGTCTCCCTCATTGGTTTCCATCCCCCTGCCATATTAGTTTAACTCCTCCCCAACAGCACTAGCAAACACTCCCCCTAGGACATTGGTTCCGGTACTGCCTAGGTGCAGACCGTCCGGTTTGTACTGGTTCCACCTCCCCCAGAACCGGTTCCAATGCCCCAGGAATTTGAATCCCTCCCTGCTGCACCACTGCTCAAGCCACGTATTCATCTGAGCTATCCTGTGATTCCTACTCTGACTAGCACATGGCACTGGTAGCAATCCCGAGATTATTACTTTTGAGGTCCTACATTTTAATTTAACTCCTAGCTCCTTAAATTCATCTCGTAGGACCTCATCCCTTTTTTTACCTATATCGTTGGTACCAATGTGCACCTCAACAACTGGCTGTTCACCCTCCATTTTCAGAATGTCCTGCACCCGCTCCAAGACATCCTTGACCCTTGCACCAGGGAGGCAACATACCATCCTGGATTCTCGGTTGCGGCCGCAGAAACTCCTATCTATTCCCCTTACAATCGAATCTTCTATCACTATCGCTCTCCCACTCTTTTTCCTGCCCTCCTGTGTAGCAGAGCCAGCCATGGTGCCATGAACTTGGCTGCTGCTGCCCTCCCCTGATGAGTCATCCCCCTCAACAGTACTCAAAACGGTGTATCTGTTTTGCAGAGGGATGACCGCAGGGGACCCCTGCACTACCTTCCTTGCACTGCTCTTCCTGCTAGTCTTCCATTCCTTAGCTGGTTGTGGACCCTTCACCTGCGGTAAGGCCAGCTCGCTACACGTGCTACTCACGTCGTTCTCATCATCATGGATGCTCCAGAGTGAATCCACCCTCAGCTCCAATTCCGCAACGCGGTCCATTGAATTCTGCAACATCTATGTGGATTTTGATGCTTTCTGAATCGCTGTCCGTTAACCTTGTGCGCCTGATGACTTGTAACTCTGACATTTCCTCGTCCTGTTGTTGTTCTTCTATGCTATGTAGTCTCTTGGGATTTCTACTCATAGCTTTAAAAGCTGGTTTACCCTTCAGTCGGCATTTCTAATTGCATCCAATTTTTCCATGGTTTGATGTAAACCATCTTTGTCTACTCTGTACCCTAAGTACTCCACTGAGTTTTTAATAACTCACACTTACGAGCAGACACTGGTACTCTGTGCTTCTCTAGCTGTTTGAGGACTTCATTCAATATGTTATTATGAATTTGCCTATTAGGTGCTGAAATTAGTATGTCATCCAAATAACATACTTCCCCTTCAATACCTTGCAAAATCTGGTTCATCGCTCCTTGGAATATGGCAGGGGTGGAAGACACTCCAAACGGTAGCCTATTAAATTGATATAGGCCTAGATGAGTATTTATAGTCAAACATGACTTGGACTCCTCATCTAGGTCAAGCTGTAAGTAGGCATTCGTAAGATCCAGTTTTGAGAAGATCTGACCACCTGTCAGTGTTGTGAACAAATCTTCTGTATTCAGCAATGTATTGGGGACATTACCCTCCAGAACCTGGTTTACAGTTACTTTATAATCACCACACAATCTTACTTTACCATCGGACTTAGGTACAACAACAATGGGTGTAGCCCAATTACATCGATCTATCTAACAAATAATGTTCTCAGTCTCAAGTCTTTTGAGTTCTTGCTCAACTTTCTCCTTTGAGTGCATGTAACTTGTAATAAACCGATCTAGCGTCCTTCTGTACCCTGACACTCGCCATGAAGCCTTGAATCGGACTGCCTGTTTCGCAGAACACCTTCGGATACTTCTTGATAACCTCATCAGTTAATGAAAATCTCGCTTCCACACAGAAAATCTTACTCCAATCCAGCTTCAGTGAGCTCAACCAATTTCTTCCTAGTAAGGCCGGCTTGTCTCCTTTCACTACTATTAGAGGCAAGTTCTGAAATTGGTCTTTATATTTCACCGGTACGGTGATACGACCTACCACAGGAATTTTCTCTCCCGAGTAGCCTCGCAGCTCTATCTTGGATTTCTCCAGTTGAAAATCACGCAATTTGTCGCGGTATAGTGACTCCGGTACTACACTCATGGATGCACCCATGTCAATTTCCATTGGAATCTTGAATCCCGCAACATCTATGTGGATTTTGATGCTTTCTGAATTGCTGTCTGTTAACCTCGTGCTCCTGATGACGTGTAACTCTAACATCTCCTCGTCCTGTTGTTTTTCTTCCATGCTATGTAGTCTCTTGGGATTTCTATTCATAGCTTTGAACGCTGGACTCATAGCTTTAAAAGCTGGTTTACCCTTCAGTCAGCATGCCTTCGCAAGATGCCCAGTCTTTCTGCAGAAGAAACACTCTGGCTTCACGGATGGACAACTTTGAGCAATGTGTTGTCCCAGGCACCTATAGCACAACTTCGACGCTCTGTTAGAATTTCCAGTTTGTGAGACTTTCGGCCATGCCCGTCTTTTACCTTGAACCTGCAGGTGATTTACCTGGGTTGACTGACGACCGTAATTATTATTTAATTCTCAGAAATATGGTTCGGCCTTGCCCATCGACCTCGCTGTCTGACAAGCAATCTCAAAAGTCAAGTCATCCGTCGTCAGTAACTTCCTTCTGATCACATCATTTTTCACCCCACAAACAAAATGGTCCCGTAATGCCCAGTTTTGAAAGTTTCCAAAATTACAGTGCATCAATAGCTTTTTTAATGCTACGATGTAATCACTGATACTTTTATCAGCCTTTTGATTCTGAATCCAGAAACAATAGCTTTCAGAAATTTCTAACAGTTTGGGGTTATAGTGCTGCCCCAGCTTCGTTAAAATCTCTTTAAGTGTTGTGTCCTTTGGCTCGTCAGGCACAAGAAGATTGACAAGAGTGTCATATAATGATGGATCTGCCTCCGATAAGAAGATCGCTCTCTTACGTTCCAACACAGCCCAGTTCTGGACTGCATTGTCTGGAACTTTGATTATGTTATTTGCAGTGAAATACATTTCTAGCTGATCCACATATGCTTTAAAACATTCCCGGTCGTGTCTATATTCCCTCAAATGTCCGATTACACCTGCCTTTTTAATCTCTAGCTGTTCACACTGTGTGCTGTATTTTACCTCGAATCTTGTAGCTTTTTTTCCAAAGACAGAAACTGCCAAAGTCTCTCTGTCGGCTGGCTGAATCCTTTAGCAACAAAATTTAAGCTTTAAATCATCTTAAAAATCCCATCTCGCTGACAAAGTGATATCTTCACAGAGCACAAGCACACACAGCTTCTAACATGGCAGGCAGCTCTCTTGGAAGCCTCCAGAAATCTGCCTGGTTCTGTTTATTATTAACCCTACACTCGCAGTACACAATACATCCACATCCACAGTGTGGAGCTACAAACATTATAAGCTTACAGACATTACACTAACCCTGGCCGAAAGGCCTCTCCCCCCTCTCTCCTCTCCCCCCTCTCTCCTCTCCCCCCTCTCTCCTATCCCACCCCCCCCCTTCCCCCCCTCTCTCCCTCTCTGCCGCTGCTGTCCTGGCTGTGGAACTGGATCTTCTGCGCTGATTCTCTTACTCCGCTGATTTTGTTAACTGCCCAGAAGGTTTTTCCAGTGTGGTTACATATGCCATCTTAAGAAAAATTGGAGTAAATCAGAGCTGGCCAAACTTGCTTAAAAGGCCAGAATTGGCGCATGTGGCAGGTTACGCTCTCAGCAATAAGCAAGTGCTCTACTCGGAACTCCTACACGGCAAGTGAGCGCCAAGTGAGCAGAGGAAACGTTTTAAGGACACCCTCAAAGCCTCCATGATAATGTACAACATCCCCACCGACATCTGGGAATCGCTGGCCAATGACCGCCCAAAGTGGAGGAAGAACATCCGGGAGGGTGCTGAGCACCCCGAGTCTCATTACTGAGAGCTTGCAGAAACCAAGTGCAGACAGCGTGTGGCAAACCAGACTCCCCACCCACCCTTCCTTCAACCACTGTCTGTCCCACCTGTGACAGAGAATGGAATTCCCGTATTGGACTGTTCAGTCACCTGAGAACTCACTTTTAGAGTGGAAGCAAGTCTTCCTCGATTTCGAGGGACTGCCTATGATGATGATGATGACGCACCTAATGAGGTAAAAAAATCGTAGCCTAAAAAAATCCTACCGAAGTAAATTATGCTAGTGCAAAAACTTTGGGGAAGCTTGGAGATTTTAATTTACTCCCAAAAAAACAGTGCATGTCAAAACAATGGCGCGGATAATTGGGTAGAATGGAGCCCAATATTTCAGTGTGCAAGTGATAGGGGTGTAGTAGCATACTGGCTATGTTGCTGGACTAGTAATCCAGAGGTTTGGACCAATGATCCAGGGACAGGAGTTTAAAGCCCACCATGGCAGCTGGGGAATTTTAAATCAGTTAATTAAATAAATCTGGAGTAAAATGTTAGGGTCAGTAATGGTGACCATGAAACTATTGGATTGTTGTAAAAACTCATCTGGTTCACTAATGACCTTTAAGGAAGGAAATCTGCCTTACCCGGTCTGGTCTATATGTGACTCCAGACCCACAGCATTGTGGTTGATTCTTGGCTTCACTCTGAAATGGCCTAGCAAGTCTCTCAGTTGTATCAAAAAACAACAAAACTATAATAAGACCTTCACTACATGGACTATATCGGCTCACCAACACCTTCTCATGGGCAATTAGGGATGGGCAATAAATGCTGGCCTTGCCAGAGACACCCAATCCCGCAAATGAATCAAAATAAATCGATGGAACAAGCTCCCTGGGGAGATGATGGGAGGAAATAGTATTGATTCATTCAAATGCAAATTTATTTTAGTAAATAACATTTTGGGATATAATATATGAGTAATTTGAGACATGGCATGTGGTAAATATAATATCCTTGGGAGAAAGAAGGCGACTTGGGACCTATGACTTTCCGCCCCTCATGTCTGGGTCTGTTGTAGACTCGTTTGTAGAGACTGACTGCCCTGATTCGTCAACAACTGCATTCTCGTTGGATCATGCGCCTACCAGGATGGTAGAAGGTGAACGAGATGGATCTTCCTCTTTTTACATCTAGCAATTCCTCTGTTCTTATGTGCATCACAAAACTGCCCCTAATCTGCACTGTCACTCATAAAGGCCACCCCAGTGTAGGAACTAGAAAAGCGATCACATTGGGACAGTACTGTTTGATCTTTTGAGGCTGAGGTAGTTTTACTCTGTATCTTTAACTTGAGCTGCAGATACTGGGCACCTGAAATGGGAAGAGAACCATTCCTGAACACACATCCCATACCCTCACCTCAATGAGCTCAAATAAAGCTTGCTACGGACCTGTTTAAATCTTTATTGACCAAATAACTATATGAGAGAGGAAATATTAAGGGGTTCAACAGCTTTAAAAGTGGATAAGTCCCCAGGCTCAGATGAATGTATCCCAGGCTGTTAAAAGAAGCAAAAGAGGCAATAGCAGAAGCACTGATCATCATTTTCCAATCCTCTTTGGCTACAGGTGTGGGGCTGGAGGACTGAAGGACTGCTAATGTTGTACCTTAGTTTAAAAAGTGAAAAAGTGATAGACCAAGTAATTACAGGCCAGTCAGCCAAACCTCAGTGGTAGGAAAATTATTGGAGAAAATTCTGAGGGACAGGATAAATCTTCATTTTGAAAGACACGGATTAATCAAGAACAGTCAGCATGGATTGTTAAGGGAAGGTCGTGTCTGACTAACTTGATTGAATTCTTTGATGAGGTAACAAGGAGGGTCAATGAGGGTAGTGCATTTGATGTAGTGTATATGGATTTTAGCAAGGCTTTTGACAAGTTCTCACATGGCAGACTGGCCATGAAAGTAAAAGCCCATGGGATCCAGGGCAAAGTGGCAAGTTGGACCCAAAATTGGCTCAGAGGCAGGAAGCAAAGGGTAATTTTTGACTGGAAGGCTGTTTCCAGTGGGGTTCCATAGGGCTCTGTACTAGGTCCCTTGCTTTTTGTGGTATATATTGATGATTTAGACTTGAATTAGGGGGTATGATTAAGAAGTTTGCTGATGATACTAAAATCGGTTGTGTAGTTGATAAGAACATAAGAACATAAGAAATAGGAGCAGGAGTAGGCCATATGGCCCCTTGCGTCTGCTCTGCCATTTAATACGATCATGGCTGATCCAATCATGGACTCAGGTCCACTTTCCTGCTCGCTCCCCATAACCCCTTATTCTCTTATCGATTAAGAAAAATTAAATTTATTC
The DNA here is from genome assembly GCF_044704955.1 of Pristiophorus japonicus. Lineage (NCBI taxonomy): Eukaryota > Metazoa > Chordata > Chondrichthyes > Pristiophoridae > Pristiophorus > Pristiophorus japonicus. The sequence goes on from NC_091990.1 coordinate 120,434,706, forward strand.
AATGACCCAGCTTCCACAGCTCTCTGCGGCAACGAATTCCACAGATTTACAACTTTCTGAGAGAAAAAATTCCTCCTTATCTCAGTTTTAAAAGGCGGCCGCTTATTCTAAGATTATGCCCCCTAGTTCTAGTATCCCCTATCAGTAGAAACACCTTCTCTGCATCCACCTTGTCAAGCCCCCTCATAAACTTATACATTTCGATAAGATCACCTCTCATTCTTCTGAATTCCAATGAGTAGAGGCCCAACCTTCTCAGCCTTTCCTCATAAGTCAACCTTCTCATCTCCAGAATCAACCTAGTGAACCTTCTCTGAACTGCCTCCAAAGCAAGTATATCCTTTTTTAAATATCGAAACCAAAACTGTAGTATTCCAGGTGTGGCCTCACCAATACCCTGTATAACTGTAGCAAGGCTTTTATACTGCTTTTATACTCCATCCCCTTTGCATTAAAGGCTAAAATTCCATTGCCCTTCCTGATCACTTGCTGTACCTGCATACCAACCTTTTATGGTTCATGCACCAGGGACCCCCAGGTCCAGCTGTACTGCAGCACTTTGCAATTTTTTTCCATTGAATTAATAACTTGCTCTTCGATTATTTAACGCCAATAATGAAAAAGAAAGTTGCGGACTGCAGGAACATATGAATCAACTGGTCAGGTGGGCAAAACAGTGGCAAATGGAATTCAATCTGGAGAAGTGTGAGGTAATGCATTTGGGGAGGGCTAACAAAGCAAGGAAATACACATTAAATGGTAGGACACTGAGAAGTGTAGAAGAACAAAGGGACCTTGGAGTGCAAATCTTCAGATCCCTGAAGGTAGCAGACCAGGTGAATAAGGTTGTTAAGAAGGCATACAGAATACTTGCCTTTATTAGCTGAGGAACAGGGAGGTTATGCTTGAACTGTATAAAAAACTAGTTAGGCCACAGCTAGAAAACTGTGTGTAGTTCTGGTCACCACATTACAGAAAAGATGTGATTGCACGAGAGAGGGTACAGAGGAGATTTATGAGGATGTTGCCTGGACTGGAGAATTTTAGCTATGAGGAAAGATTGGATAGGCTGGGGTTGTTTTCTTTGGAACAGAGGTGGCTGAGGGGAACATAATTGAGGTGTATAAAATTATGAGGGGCCGAGGTAGAGTGGATAGGAAGGACCTATTTCCATTAGCAGAGGGGTCAACCAGGGGACATAGATTTAAAGTAATTGATAGGAGGTTTAGAGGAGATTTGAGGGGAAATGTTTTCACTCAGAGGGTGATGGGGGTCAGGAACTCACTGCCTGAAAGGGTGGTAGAGGCAGAAACCCTCATCACATTTAAGAAATACTTGGATGTGCACTTGGAGTGCTGTAACCTACAGGGCTACGAACCTAGAGCTGGAAAGTAGGATTAGGCTGGATAGCTCTTCGTTGGCCGGCACGGTCTCCTTCCATGCTGTAAATTTCTATGATTCAGTAATAATTACTTGTTTGTTCTAATTAAAACACAGATTAATAAGAATCTAGCAGGTGAAATTCCTCCTGCGAGTACTTTTAGTGAAGGTTAAGAGTGTAAAAAAGGGAAATCCTGTTCTGTACTCCAGCTAACTTCTCTCAATGTTTTCACAGCACCATTTTCCATGAGATTCTAGTCAGATTTGGGCAGCATTTCTTTACCTGAAGTGGGATTCACGCATGAATTTCGCACAAGGGTTTGATCCCTGATACTTAATTATTTCTGACATTTACTAATTATATACAAAAATATCCCAGGCAGGCTGTCAGGAGAAAGATGAGATTACGGTGTAGAAAAAATCTGAAATGCACTTTTGTGTTTTAACCAGAATCGAGGGAGAAAGTGTTAGCGTCGAGGAGGCGGAAGTCTGGGGCAGCGTTCGAGGTCTATACGGGGCAGCGCCCGAGGCCTATAAAAGGCCCAGTGGGTGAGTCGGAGAGGCAGTTGAGGAGGCGGGAGTACGAGGCAGCATTTGAGGCCAATAAAAGGCCCAGTTGGTGAGTCGGAGAGGTATTCGAGGAGGCGGGAGTATGGGGCACCGTCCGAGGCCTATAAAAGGCCCAGTCGGTGAGTCGGAGAGGCAGTCGAGGAGGCGGGAGTCCGGGGCATCGTCCGAGGCCTATAAAAGGCCCAGTGGGTGAGTCGGAGAGGCAGTGAGGAGGCAGGAGTCCGGGGCAGCATCTGAGGCCTTTAAAAGGCCCAGTGGGTGAGTCAGAGAGGCAGTCGAGGAGGCGGAAGTCCGGTGCAGCGTCCGAGGCCTATAAAAGGCCCAGTCGGTGAGTCAGAGAGGCAGTCGAGGAGGCGGAAGTCCGGGGCAGCGTCCGAGGCCTATAAAAGGCCCAGTCGGTGAGTCAGAGAGGCAGTCGAGGAGGCAGAAGTCCGGGGCAGCGTCCGAGGCCTATAAAAGGCCCAGTGGGTGAGTCAGAGAGGCAGTCGAGGAGGCGGGAGTACGGGGCAGCGTCCGAGGCCTATAAAAGGCCCAGTCGGTGAGTCGGAGAAGCAGTCGAGGAGGCGGGAGTCCGGGGCAGTGTCCGAGGCCTATAAAAGGCCCAGTGGGTGAGTCGGAGAGGCAGTCGAGGAGGCGGGAGTCCGGGGCAGCGTCCGAGGCCTATAAAAGGCCCAGTGGGTGAGTCAGAGAGGCAGTCGAGGACGCGGGAGTACGGGGCAGCGTCCGAGGCCTATAAAAGGCCCAGTCGGTGAGTCGGAGAGGCAGTCGAGGAGGCGGGAGTCCGGGGCAACGTCCGAGACCTATCAAAAGGCCCAGTGGGTGAGTCGGAGAGGCAGTCGAGGAGGTGGGAGTCCGGGGCAGCGTCCGAGGCCTATAAAAGGCCCAGTCGGTGAGTCGGAGAGGCAGTCGAGGAGGCGGGAGTCCGGGGCCGCGTCCGAGACCTATAAAAGGCCCAGTGGGTGAGTCGGAGAGGCAGTCGAGGAGGCGGGAGTCCGGGGCAGCGTCCGAGGCCTATAAAAGGCCCAGTCGGTGAGTCGGAGAGGCAGTCGAGGAGGCGGGAGTCCGGGGCAGCGTCCGAGGCCTATAAAAGGCCCAGTCGGTGAGTCGGAGAGGCAGTCGAGGAGGCGGAAGTCCGGTGCAGCGTCCGAGGCCTATAAAAGGCCCAGTGGGTGAGTCAGAGAGGCATTCGAGGAGGCGGGAGTCCGGGACAGCGTCCGAGGCCTATAAAAGGCCCAGTCTGTGAGTCGGAGAGGCAGTCGAGGAGGTGGGAGTCCGGGGCAGCGTCCGAGGCCTATAAAAGGCCCAGTCGGTGAGTCAAAGAGGCAGTCGAGGAGGCGGGAGTCCGGGGCAGCGTCCGAGACCTATAAAAGGCCCAGTGGGTGAGTCGGAGAGGCAGTCGAGGAGGCGGGAGTCCGGGGCAGCGTCCGAGGCCTATAAAAGGCCCAGTCGGTGAGTCGGAGAGGCAGTCGAGGAGGCGGGAGTCCGGGGCAGCGTCCGAGGCCTATAAAAGGCCCAGTCGGTGAGTCGGAGAGGCAGTCGAGGAGGCGGAAGTCCGGTGCAGCGTCCGAGGCCTATAAAAGGCCCAGTGGGTGAGTCAGAGAGGCATTCGAGGAGGCGGGAGTCCGGGGCAGCGTCCGAGGCCTATAAAAGGCCCAGTCTGTGAGTCGGAGAGGCAGTCGAGGAGGCGGAAGTCCGGGGCAGCGTCCGAGGCCTATAAAAGGCCCAGTGGGTGAGTCAGAGAGGCAGTCGAGGAGGCGGGAGTCCGGGGCAGCGTCCGAGGCCTATAAAACGCCCAGTGGGTGAGTCGGAGAGGCAGTCGAGGAGGCGGGAGTCCAGGGCAGCGTCCGAGGCCTATAAAAGGCCCAGTGGGTGCAGCTGGTGCTGGGTGAGAAGGCAAAAAAGAAGAAAGAAATTGAAAGGTGACATCACAGCCAAGGGAGTAAGTGATTGGCTGGTGATTGGTAAGTGGTTTTTCTTTTTCTTTTCTATATCAGTAAGTAACTTTTAGCATTGTTGTTGCCAAAATAAGTAATATAAGGGTTAAGGCATGGCAGGACAGCTCAGACACGTGATATGCTCCTCCTGTACCATGTGGGAAGTCAGGGACGCTTCCGGTGTCCCTGACGACTACGTGTGCGGGAAGTGTATCCATCTCCAGCTCCTGACGGACCGCATTGTGGCACTGGAGCTGTGGGTGGATTCACTCTGGAGCATCCACGATGCTGAAAAGGGCGTGAATAGCACGTTTAGCGAGTTGGTCTTACCGCAGGAAAAGGGTACACAGCCAGATAGTAAACGGGTGACCAGCAGGAAGAGCAGTGCATGGAAGGTAGTGCAGGGGTCCCCTGTGGTCATTCCCCTGGAAAACAGATACACCATTTTGGATACTGTTGGGGGGATGACTCACTGGGGGGAGCAGCAGCAGCCAAGTTGATGGCAGCGTGGGTGGCTCTGTTGCACAGGAGGGCAGAAAAAAGAGTGGGAGAGCTACAGTGATAAGGGGTTCGATTGGAAGGGGAATAGAAGGGCGTTTCTGCGACCGCAACCGAGACTCCAGGATGGCATGTTGCCTCCCTGGTGCAAGAGTCAAGGATGTCTCGGAGTGGGTGCAGGACATTCTGAAAAGGGAGGGTGAACAGCCAGTTGTCGTGGTGTATATAGGTACCAACGATATAGGTAAAAAACGGGATGAGGTCCTACGAAACAAATTTAGGGAGCTAGAAGCGAAATGAAAAAGTAGGACCTCAAAAGTAGCAATCACAGGATTGCTACCAGTGCCATGTGCTAGTCAGAGTAGGAATCGCAGGATAGCTCCGATGAATAAGTGGCTTGAGGAATGGTGCAGAGGGAGGGATTCAAATTCCTGGGACATTGGAACCGGTTCTGGGGGAGGTGGGACCAGTACAAACCGGACGGTCTGCACCTGGGCAGGACCGGAACCAATGTCCTCGGGGGAATGTTTGCTAGTGCTGTTGGGGAGGAGTTAAACGAATATGGCAGGGGGATGGGAGCCTATGCAGGGAGACAGAGGGAAATAAAATGGAGACAGAAGCAAAAGGTAAAAAAAAGAATAGTAAAAGTGGGGGGCAGAGAAACCCAAGGCAAAAAACAAAAAGAGCCACATTACAGAAAAATCCTAAAGGGGCAAAGTGTGTTAGAAAGACAAGCCTGAAGGCTCTGTGCCTCAATGCGAGGAGTATTCGGAATAAGGTGGACGAATTAACTGCGCAGATGGCAGTTAATGGGTATGATGTAATTGGCATCACGGAGACATGGCTCCAGGGTGACCAAGGCTGGGAACTCAACATCCAGGGGTATTCAACATTTAGGAAGGATAGGCAGAAAGGAAAAGGAGGTGGGTTGGCGTTGCTGGTTAAAGAGGAAATTAATGCAATAGTAAGGAGGGACATTAGCCTGGATGATGTGGAATCGGTATGGGTGGAGCTACGGAATTCCAAAGGGTGGAAAACGCTAGTGGGAGTTGTGTACAGACCACCAAACAGCAGTAGTGAGGTTGGGGACAGCATCAAACAAGAAATAATGGATGTGTGCAATAAAGGTACAGCAGTTATCATGGGTGACTTTAATCTGCAGATTGATTTGGCTAACCAAACTGGTAACAATGCGGTGGAGGAGGATTTCCTGGAGTGTATTAGGGATGGTTTTCTAGACCAATATGTCGAGGAACCAACTAAAGGGCTGGCCATCTTAGACTGGGTGATGTGTAATGAGAAGGGACTAATTAGAAATCTTGTTGTGCGAGGCCCCTTGGGGAAGAGAGACCATAATATGGTAGAATTCTTTATTAAGGTGGAGAGTGACACAGTTAATTCGGAAACTAGGGTCCTGAATTTAAGGAAAGGTAACTTCGATGGTATGAGGCGTGAATTGGCTAGAATAGACTGGCAAACGATACTAAAAGGGTTGACGGTGGATAAGCAATGGCAAACATTTAAAGATCACATGGATGAACTTCAGCAATTGTACATCCCTGTCTGGAGTAAAAATGGGAAGGTGGCTCAACCATGGCAAATAAGGGAAATTAAGGATAGTGTTAAAGCCAAGGAAAAGACATATAAATTGGCTAGAAAAAGCAACAAACCTGAGGACTGGGAGAAATTTAGAATTCAATAGAGGAGGACTAAGGGTTTAATTAAGAGGGGGAAAATAGAGTATAAGAGGAAGCTTGCAGGGAACATAAAAACTGACTGCAAAAGCTTCTATAAATATGTGAAGAGAAAAAGATTAGTGAAGACAAACGTAGGTCCTTTGCAGAGAGATTCAGGTGAATTTATAATGGGGAACAAAGAAATGGCAGACAAATTGAACCAATACTTCATGAAGGAAGACACAAATAACCTTCCGAATGTACTAGGGGACAGTGGGTCTAGTGAGAAGGAGGAACTGAAGGATATCCTTATTAGGCGGGAAATTGTGTTCGGGAAATTGATGGGATTGACGGCCGATAAATCCCTGGGGCCTGATAGTCTGCATCCCAGAGTACTTAAGGAAGTGGCCCTAGAAATAGTGGATGCATTGGTGATCATTTTCCAACAGTCTATCGAATCTGAATCAGTCCCTATGGACTGGAGGGTAGCTAATGTAACACCACTTTTTAAAAAAGGAGGGAGAGAGAAAAGGGGTAATTATAGACCGGTGAGCCTGACATCAGTAATGGGGAAAATGTTGGAATCAATCATTAGGGATGAAATAGCAGCGCATTTGGAAAGCAGTAACAGGATCGGACCAAGTCAGCATGGATTTATGAAAGGGAAATCATGCTTGACGAATCTTCTGGAATTTTTTAAGGATGTAACTAACAGAGTGGACAAGGCAGAACCAGTGGATGTGGTGCATTTGGACTTTCAAAAGGCTTTTGACAAGGTCCCGCACAAGAGATTGTTGTGCAAAATCAAAGCACATGGTATTGGGGTAATGTACTGATGTGGATAGAGAACTGTTTGGCAGACAGGAAGCAGAGAGTCGGGATAAACGGGTCCTTTTCAGAATGGCAGGCAGTGACTAGTGGAGTGCTGCAGGGCTCAGTGCTGGGACCCCAGCTCTTTACAATATATATTAACGATTTAGATGAAGGAATTGAGTGTAATATCTCCAAGTTTGTGGATTACACTAAACTGGGTGGCGGTGTGAGCTGTGAGGAGGACGCTAAGAGGCTGCAGGGTGACTTGGACAGGTTAGGTGAGTGGGCAAATGCATGGCAGATGCAGTATAATGTGGATAAATGTGAGGTTATTCATTTTGGGGGCAAAAACACGAAGGCAGAATATTATCTGAATGGCGGCAGATTAGGAAAAGGGGAGGTACAACGAGACCTGGGTGTCATGGTTCATCAGTCACTGAAAGTGGGCATGCAGGTACAGCAGGCGGCGAAGAAGGCAAATGTTATGTTGGCCTTCATAGCTAGGGGATTTGAGTATAGGAGCAGAGAGGTCTTGCTGCAGTTGTACAGGGCTTTAGTGAGACCTCACCTGGAATATTGTGTTCAGTTTTGATTTCCTAATCTGAGGAAGGACATTCTTGCTATTGAGGGAGTGCAGCGAAGGCTCACCAGACTGATTCCGGGGATGGCTGGACTGTCAGATGAGGAGAGACTGGATCAATTGGGCCTCTATTCACTGGGGTTTAGAAGGATGAGAGAGGATCTCATAGAAACGTATAAGATTCTGACAGGACTGGACAGGTTAGATGCGGGAAGAATGTTTCCGATGTTGGGGAAGTCCAGAACCAGGGGACATAGTCTTAGGATAAGGGGTAGGCCATTTAGGACTGAGATGAGGAGAAACTTCTTCAAGTTGTTAACCTGTGGAATTCCCTGCCGCAGAGAGTTGTTGATGCCAGTTCATTGGATATATTCAAGAGGGAGTTAGATATGGCCCTTACGGCTAAGCGGATCAAGGGGTATGGAGAGAAAGCAGGAAAGGGATACTGAGGGAATGATCAGCCATGATCTTATTGAATGGTGGTGCAGGCTCGAGGTGCCGAATGGCCTACTCCTGCACCTATTTTCTATGTTTCTATGAAAGAGGATGTTTGCACAGACTCAGTTGTCCATCGTGCACCATGTTTGGTGGTACAACAAAACCAAGCTGCCAAGGTGCACAACAGCAAAAACTACTTGAGGGCACTATTGCACGTCCACTGTGGCTCAGTGGGTAACGCTCTCGCCTCTGAGTCAGAAGATTGTGAGTTTAAGTCCCACTCCAGAGACTTGAGCCAAAACATCTAGGCTGACACTTCCAGTGCAGTGCTGAGGGAGTGCTGCACTGTTGGAGATGCCGGTTTTCAAATGAGAGGTTCAAATGAGAGGTTCTGTCTGCTTTCTCAGGTGGACGTAAAAATCCCATGGCACTATTTCGAAGAAGAGCAGGGTGTCCTGGCCAATATTTATCCCTCAATCAACGTCACTAAAACAGGTTATTACATTGTTTTTTGTGGGAGCTTGCTGTGTGCAAATTGGCTCCTGCAGTATAACAGTGGCTACACTTCAGAAGTACTTCATTAGCTGTAAAGTGCGTTAGGACATCCTGAGGTCGTGACAGATGCTACTGAAATGCAAGTCTCTCTTTTTTTTACGTAGTAAACCATCCCAAGGCACTTGACAGCAGTGTTATCAGGCAAAAGTTTTACACCGAGCCGCTTCAGGAGATATTGGGACAGGTGACCAAAAGCTTGGTCAAAGATGTCGGTTTTATGGAGCATCTTAAAGGAGCAGGAGAGAAGTGGAGAAATTTATGGAAGGAATTCCAGAGTTTAGGGCCTCGGCAGCTGAAAGCATGTCTACCAATGGTGGGGTGAAGGAATTCGGGGATGGTTAGAATGGAAGGAGCACAGAGTTTCTGGAGGGTTGTAGGGCTGGAGGAGTTTACGAAGATAGGGAGGAAGGGAGGTCCAGCTTCAATCTTGTACTCCCATCCCTCTTACTCTTGGTCACGTTGTTGTGCGGAGACATAGGACCGAGATCAGTGTAGTGAAAAATCAGAGGCAAAGTTGTCTCTGGGCCTCCCCGACCCTCCCCCCAACTCACAGTGGCACCGGCCACCTTGGTTATTCCTCAAATACTACTTTGACACAATAATAAGAGAGGAAGAACTTGCATTTACATAATATTATTCAAGTGCTCAAGAAATCCCAAAATACAGCCAATGTTTAGTCACTGTTTTAATACAGGCAAGTGCGGCAGCCAATTTGCGCACAGCAAGGTCCCGCAGACAGCAGTGAGATAAATGACCAGTTCATCTGTTTTTGGCAGTTGTAATGGCCTGGAAATTCCAGTCTACCCGGGTCTGTACGGAGTGTCTACGGACCCGGGAAGGCATTGCAAAAGCCGGCTTTCAGCGTAGAATGCGCAAGCGCCGAAAACCAGCTTTTCCAACATGCACATCAAGTGCGAGGACATTTGCAAGGGCAAGATTGCGGTATTTACCCATATCTTGCCGCAAATGTCCTCAAAACTCTTGCGCCTGATAAAAGCAGGTGCATAGCTTACTTTTACAGGCGTAAGTGTTTAAAAACATACAAAAATATAATTTAATTAAATCAAAGAAACATATTATTTTTAAAAACCCTGCCCACTATGTTACATTTATTTTTAACCATCATTTAAAAAACTTTGTAAAAACGCGGAATTTTTTTTCTCTAAGATACATTAACTTTAATTTCAATTAATTTTAATTCCGTGAGTTTTTTTTTTATTACGTGTTTGTGTCTTTGTTTTTTTTCTCATTAATAGCAATGAGAACTTATAGATACGGAATTCTCATTGCTATTAATGAGAAAGCTGTGGAATACTGTACCTGATTGGCTGAGCTGTCACAAGTGGGAACCTCGAGGACGGGAGCGCGCTTCGCAGCGCGGGAAGAGAAGGCCTCCCCAATGGAATCTCACGCTCCTCCCAGATCACCAGGTAAATTGGTAGAAATGTTTCAGGCCGGAGACAATTGCCCGCGGGAAGCCTCCGACCAGAATTTCAGCCCCAAGGTATGCACCTGTGAGTATGCTCACAGGTTGGTAGAGCTGTTGAGTTGAAGTGGCTTAGCCAGTCACTCAATAAAACCCCATCCACGATGAGGCAGGTGGTTGTGAGCCTGGTGGATGAACTGCAAATATGTAGTGTGAGTGTTAAACCTTTTGTTAATAAACCAGCTAGTTATTTAATAGCAATGTGTTGCTATGAATTTTTAAGCAAAGAACCTCCAAAGCAAATACATTGCAGCGGTGTTGGCTGATGGACCAATGTAGGCTACGATACCAGGAAAATCCAATTGCTCATCTTCTAGTAGTGTCATAGGATTTTTTATGTCCACCTGAGAAGGCAGGTTAACATCTCATCTTATAGCTAGCACCTCTGATAATACAGTATTTCCTCAATACTGCACTGGAGTGTCAGCCTAGATTATGGCTCTGGTGTGGGGCTTGAACCCATAACCTTCGACCCAGAGGCCGAGGCTGACATTGAGGCGCTTAGAATTGTCTTCTCCATATCACAAGGTAAATTCATGATTGTTCTGCTGCGACGTCTGCTAAAAGTGTGCGTGTCCTACAGCCAAATACTCACCATCAAGTGAGCAAGGTGGAGGAGGGCTACAGGTGCTTGTGCTGCCTGGAGAAAAGTGGAAACTGAAGAAAATATGAAGAAAAGAACACACTTTGCCTGCTGTATAAATGATAAATCTTTTAGAAAGTTTTTCGCCGGCGCGGACACGATGGGCCGAAATGGCCTCCTTCCGTGCTGTAAATTTCTATGATTCTATGAAATATTGTGTGAGTTGCGGAAGAGAAATGTTAGAAATTAGGTGCGTGCTTAAAAGTGAAATTAGATTTGAATGAAAATCTACCTGTGATGTGTATTATTCATAATATATTTCCTGAAGATGTGTGGGTCCAAATATGTGCTATTACAATAGAATGGTAGAATGGGTTTTATGATACCAGCTAACGACCGTAAGTCCCCACAGCCCTAGAACCCTTACAGCCTAGCCAGGCAACCCTATTAGCACTTATAGGCCCACGTTTCCAGTTCTGGCGAAAACGGCGCACTTCCGAGACTTACGTGACCTGCCAGGGCTCGAAGGTGCGCTGGAATCTTCTTGAGCAATTCTCCGGTTCTCCTGCAGCGTGGCGTGGTGCAGCGTAGTCTCCCTGGGGCGGAGCAAGCCGACCGTTGGAACATGTGTGCCTGCGCAATGGCTCAGCAGGGTATTTTTCCCCCAGTCTGTGTTTGAATGGTGGGTACTGGGGAGGGATGGATGAGCATGGGAGGGGGGCACTGGGGAGGTGATCGGTGGGGGAGGAGTGTGGCAAGGGATGGAGGGGGAGCGTGGCAAGGGAAGGAGGGGGAGCGTGGCAAGGGAAGGAGGGGGTGTGTGGCAAGGGAAGGAGGGGGAGCGTGGCAAGGGAAGGAGGGGGAGTGTGGCAAGGGAAGGAGCGGGAGCGTGGCAAGGGAAGGAGCGGGAGCGTGGCAAGGGAAGGAGCGGGAGCGTGGCAAGGGAAGGAGGGGGAGCGTGGCAAGGGATGGAGCGGGAGCGTGGGTTGGGGGGTACTCGAAATGATCGAAGGGCCGGAGGAGAGAGCAGGGGTGCCTCCTTCTAGCCTCCACCACCCCCCCACCCCACACACTCACACATACCCCCCACACACACACCCCACACACACACACCCTCCCACACCCCACCCCACACACACACCCCCTCCCACACACAACCTCCCACACTCAACCCCCCACACACACCCTCCCACTCACACACACACCCTCCCACACACACACACACACACTCCCACACACACACACCACCTCCCACAATGCCCCCCCCACACCCCCTCCCCCACACACACACACACACCCTCCCCCTACACACACCCCATCCCCACACACCACCCCCTCCCCTCCCCACACACACACACAAAACACACACGACACAACCCCACACCCACCCCTCACTGTCAGATACAGAGAGAGAGAGAGAGACATTGACAGAGACACCTTCCCTTCACATAAAGGTAGGACTTCTATTTTTTTTATTGATTGATTGCTTATTACTTTGGTCTTGGTGCTTTAGGTGCAGGGTTCCTTCTATTTTTTATTAATTAATTGCTTATTATTTTTTGTGCTTCGTTTAGTGCTTAGTGCTTTAAATGTACTTTGCTTCTTTAATGTTGTTGTGAAGGTGTTTATGGAAAACCTTCTAACTTCCCTTCCCCCCCGCTGTTGTGATGTTGATGTGTCCTTTGTGTTTAATACTTCCCACCCGCCGTCTCTGGCTGTGCCTGCACTAAACTTAACTCCAGGTAAGGTTTTTCAGAACTTACAAAAGTGGACACTTACTCCATTCTAAGTTAGTTTGAAGTAAGTTTTCGCTGCCGAAACTTGCAAAACAGGCCTGAGTGGCTGGACACACCCCTTTTTGAAAAAAAATACCTGAACTAAAATGAACCTAAACTAACTCACTAGAACTGGAGCAAACTAAGTGCCGAGAATTGCGATTTCTAAGATACTCCAAACTAAACTAGGTGCTCCAAGAAAATTGGAGCAACTCCACCCGTCGAGTGTGCGCTGGCTCGGGGCGCAAATCACGAGGCGTGCCACAAACCAGCAATCGCCCCCAAAATCTCAGGGAAAGTTTTGCCCCAGGAGTCACCGCCGCCCGCCCCCAGGCGGTAATGGAAATTGCGCTCCAATAGCACCTACTGGCCCTAACGGGGCACAAAAGAGGGACAATTTGAGCCCCTTACTGTTTATTACTCTTTCACTTGCATCGCACGGCCTCTCCTCATATACAATGGCTGGCAAACTAGGATGTAATGTTGTTTATTTGAAAATGACCTAGAAATTGTTTGCTAAGAGGAATGACAATTATTTGGCAGGGATCTTGTGTCTGTAATTCAGCGCTGTGGGCCAGTTAACATTCATGTACGTCAAAGGACATCATTAGAAGCATTTGATTGAATTGCTACTGCACTGATTGAATTCAGTGCCAGCCATTTATTATTCTATATTTAATATTTGTAAGTGCAGGATTACACTTCTATCATATTGCCCTAGAAAAGTGGAAGCAGTTAAGATTAATCATACAGATCTATAGGCAGGTTGAGTATCCCATGAGATTATCAAAATATTACCACAAGCACAAATGAAAATTAATAACTCCACGATATCACACCAGATCCAAGAATGGATGTACATAATTATGCAAGAAAAGTTTAAAATGCAGAAAGAACCACAACAGAATCTTTATCAGTTGATATCTATCCCTCCGTCTGTCCATCTATCCCTTGCTCCCTCCATCTATCCCTTGCTCCCTCCATCTATCCCTCGCTCCCTCCATCTATCCCTCGCTCCCTCCATCTATCCCTCGCTCCTTCCATCTATCGCTCAATCCCCCGTCGGGAATGGCAGGGCTGAGGCATTGCTCTGCGTGTGTGTGTGTGTGTGTGTGTATGTGAGTGTTTCAGTCTGTGCACATATGTGTTTATGACTGTGTATTTGTGCATGTGTTTGAGTTTGTGTGTGCAGTTTGTATTTGTGCTTGTGTGTGTCTCTGTGTGCGTCAGTGGGCCGGATTTCCTCGACCTCAGTGGGTCCGTGATGGGCGACGTCAGTGGCGGGTCCCGGCCTCGCTCCTGGCTCCAGCCTGCTGTCAAAATGATTTTGCCCTTATTGGGCTTGTAAGCCTGTCCAGTGAGTTTGTCGGCCAATTGAGGAAGCAGGTCTGATGATGCCATTTGATGATGCTTCGTCAATGGGTTTTCTTAAAGGGCCCATATGCATTTTCATTTTTGGCAGTTGTGCTGACAGTGTTCTCCAACATTGATGTGCTGCAGACACTGCCAAGCACTGCACATAGGTGCACGGCTGCATCCAAGCTCTTCCATGACTCATTCCGTATGCTAATGGAGGGAGTCACAGCACGCAGGGAGGTTCAATTTCCTTCCAATAGGCGGAAGAGACCTCCCCAAAAGACCAATGCAGCCTGGTTGCACATTGCACAGGAGGGCACAAGCAGGGATGTGGTCAGGAGGATCAGACTGCAGTGGCGTAAACATTAGTTGAAAGCCACACTCAACCTCATCCTGCTGTGCATCACATCCCCATCACTCTGCCTTCCCTACCCTCCTCCTGCATGTCCTTACTCGCACCAACTTACCTTGCACCTCCACCCATCCCTCTCTCTTGATCTACATTATCACTTACCCACCTCACTAGCCACACGACACCCTCATCCTAGTCCAATCACACCAACTAACAACACACAAGGGTCACAAGGGTATGTGTTTTAGCCAATGTTCATGTGAAGTTTCTGTTAATGTGGTGTCAAACATTAAATTATTTGGGGGTGAAATTAGGCTTCTGTGAGCCTGCTGTTAGTGCCTCCGGGGTGTACTAACGGGGTGCAAATGGGTTTTCACCCAGAGGGGTGGGGGCGCTACCGGCTCCTGTGAAATTGCACGGGATATAGCGGAGGTGCAAGACTGACAGTGCCCCGCCCCCGCTGGTAGTGTCCCGGACCGCTGCGCTGGTGATAATGATGTCATCGGCGTACACAGGAACCCGTTTTTGCCCGTGGCAGAAATTGGGTTGTGCCTCATGAGGCTGCCGCAAACGATGTCAGCACCTGCCTCACGGGTCACGAACCAGGCTGCACTCACTCGTGGGACGAAAATTAAAGAGGAGGTGTGCGGCGCCATCTTTTTCTCACAGTCGACTTACCGGTCCAGCCTTCCGGTTTTTATTTTGCGGGATCTGTACCGCAATGGTGCAGCCTGGCACTCCACTTTTGTGCCGGGCTGCGGCCAAGGCACCCCGCATCCCCAGTGGCCTAGTGGAGGCCCCTCGCCCCACTGCAGAGCTCGCAGCGCACCCTCCCCTTTAATGGAAGGGGAGGGTCTTGTGCTCACGTCAGCATTACGCAGAGAGGCCGCGGGCGGAAACCGTTGGATGTTTGAAGGAAAATTCGGATACATATTTGAAGCAGTGGAAGATACAATTGACATTAATTTTGGGTTGCTCTGGTGAGAAGCTGGCACAGACACAGTGAGCCTCCCGCAGTGGTCTAAAATTCCATCATTCTACTGATGACTAATGTAGCACTCCGGCCAAATACCAACAGTGAAGAACTATGTTGTAGTACATGCAGCATTTAAGTGTGCCTAACTTTGTTTCAACTCTGGGGAAATATGTTAATCTGTGACAACCAGCACTGAACAACTGCCCAAAACTTTCATTCACACTGCACTTCATGATCTGCTCAAACTTTACAAAAGGGCATCGAGGTAAAAGAGTGCAGATTATTGGCCGAGCAGTTGGGCCACGTAGCACCAGTTTTTCAGATGCTGCACCACCTATTATGTCCGGACAATGGCAGACAGGAAGTGAATGTACACTGCCGCCCGGAGGGGTGCTGGTCGCCATGTTGGGTAAGGAGGTAGTGATGGACACCATGTTGGGTAAGGAGGTAGTGCTGGACGCCATGTTGGGTAAGGAGCTGGCGCTGGCATTGTTCAAAGTTAAAATTAATCTACGGAAATTAGGGTCTTGCGCTTTTTTGGGGTTTTTTTGTAATTTGTGGGCTGGCATCAGAAAATAACCAGAAATATGGCCGGAATAAAAACCCAACTGGTTCACTGATGCCCTTCAGAGAACAGAACCAGCCACACGTACCTGGCCTGGCCCATACGTGACTCCAGATGTACTCTATGTTATTAACTCTTAATGTCCTCAGCAAATCTATGGATGGGCAACAATAATTGATTGGTACTCATCAATTTATCAGTGAATTGTACCGATCAATATATCAGTGATTGGTACTGATAAATATATAACTGGTTTGTGCAATCCCAATTTGTACAGTCCAAGGGGTCATCGATACATTCGACTGCGTTTATCTTGCTGGGTTCAAGTCTCACTCCAGAGACTTAAGTACAAAAATCTAGGCTGACACTCCAGTGCAGTGCTGAGGGAGTGCTGCACTGTCGGAGGTGCCGTCTTTCGGATGAGACGTTAAACCGAGGCCCTGATTGCTCTCTTAGGTGGACGTAAAATATTCCATGGCACTATTTCTAAGAAGAGCAGGGGAGTTGTCCCCAGTTTCCTGGCCAATAATTATCCCTCAATCAACATCACTAAAAAAGACAGATTACCTGGTCATTATCACATTGCTGTTTGCGGGGCCTTGCTGTGCACAAATTGGCAGCTGCGTTTCCTACATTACAACAGCGACTACACTTCAAAAACTACTCCATTGGGGGTAAAACGCTTTGGACCATCCAGTGGTCGTGAAAGGCGTTATATAAATCCAAGTCTTTCTTTTGTTTTGAAGTTGGCCGAGGGTGGGGTGATATCATAGTGCCGGAGGACTGGAGTGCTCCTCCAGCATTGTGACATTTAAATAACAATTCTACCCCCTGAGTGCAGCCTGAGCACCCACACCGCTGGTTTCACATTATAGGCAACCCAGCAGTTAAAAAAAATAAACAGCAAGAGCTGGTTTAAACTGAGCAACAGGAGCCACCCAGGAGTGAGGCCAGTGATGGGAGGGAGCGTTGCCCTTTAAATATCACGGAGCTTGAGGGACTAACGATGACAAAAGCTAATAGCAGTGCACTGGTTGAAATGGGAAAGAAGAGAAAATGTACTTGATTGATATGATGATCATCATTTTGGTGAGTAGAAGTTTTGTGATGTTGATTGAGACTATTCATTCAGCTGTCTCCTCTTCCTCCCCCTCTCCCAGCCTCCCCCCTATCCTTGCCCCCACCCTGCATCACTGTGGAGCTTCTACCCCATCCTCCCACCAGAGCTCTCACCAAGCTCACCGACTACATCCTTTGTGCCCTCAACTCCCTATCGACCCAACTCTTACCATACAATTACAGCTCTTTGGCCCGATGCTTGGTAATGTTATCGATAGTCCTCTCTGCTCAGACTCTGTTCTCAAGCCTTCCAAGACTGCGGTCATCACCCTCCACCTCAACAAACGCACCCTAAATCTATCCAGCCACCCCAACTGCAACCCTCTCTCCAAACTGCCCTTCCTCTCTAAAGTCCTTACCAAGCTACAGGCCTAACTTTCCCTTCACTCTCTCCTTCAATCTCTTTAATCTGGTTTCTGCCCTGCCCACAGCTCTTGGGCTGCTCTGATTAAAGTCACTAATCACATTCATTTTGGCTGAAAACATGGTATAGTTTCTGTCCTCGTTCTCCTTCACCTCACTGTAGTGTTTGACACAGTTGACACTATATCCTCCTCCACTGTCTTCGCTCTGCTGCTGACCGCCATTGCTTGGGATAGCCGGGTTCATCTCCTCTCGGTTCCAATAAAGCCAGCACATCTCAGGCAATGGCTCACCTCCCAACTCTGCACAATTGCCTTGTGTGTGTCCCAAGGCTTCATCCTTGGGTCCATTCTTTTCCTTGTTATCTTTTATAGGGATGGGGATCAGCTCTTGCATTGGCTCCCGGTTAAACAATGCCTCGATTTCAAAACTCTCATCCTTGTTTTCAAATCCCTCTATGGCCTCCCTACCTCTGTAATCTCCTCCAGCCCCGCAACCCCCCCACACCCACCCGAAGAGATGTCTGCGCTCCTCTAATTCTGTCCTCTTGAGTATCACCGATTATAATCGCTCAACCATTGGTGGCTGTGCCTTCTATTGCCTAGACCCCAAGCTCTGGAACTCCCTGCCCAAATCTCTCCGCCTCTCTACCTCGTTCCTCCTTCAGTACGCTCCTTAAAACCTACCTCTTTGATCAAGCTTTTGGTCACCTGCCCTAATGTCTACTTATGCAGCTCAATGTCAAATTTTTAATCCCATAATACTCCTATGAAGCACCTTGGGGCCTTTCACTACATTAAAGGCACTATGTAAATACAAGTTGTGGTTGTTGTTAAAGCATGGACCAAGATTGACATTTGAGTCCTTGACCATCTCTTTATGCTCGACGTCTGTGCCAAGTGGATAAGCATGGCCTCGCCCCTCCTTCCCACTACAACCTCATTTCAACCCTAAGTTCTAGCATACACCCTGTTACAGCTCTGCCCTCCTTTATATCTCCATTCGTTCCCACAGAGCCTTCAGCTGTCTCAGCCCACACTTTGGAACCCCTTCACAAACCCTTCTGCCTTTTGTACCTTTGTCCTCCTCCTTCAAAAGTCGCCTTAACATCTATACTGGTCTTGTTTCAGTCAGCACCCTACTCCTTCTGTCAGCTGTGGCTCAGTGGGTAGCACACTCACCTCTGAGTCAGAAGGTTGTGGATTCAAGTTCCACTCCAAGCACTTGAGCACAAAAATCTAGGCTGATACTCCAGTGCAGTGCCGAAGGAGTGCTGCACTATCAGGATGAGAAATGAAACCGAGACTCTGTCTGCTCTCTCAGGTGGATGTAAAAGATCCCATGGCACTATTTTGAAGAAGAGCAGGGGAGTTATCCCCGGTGTCCAGACCAATATTTATCCCTCAATCAACATCACTAAAACAGATTATCTGGTGATTATCACATTGCTGATTGTGGGAGCTTGCTGTATGCAAATGGGCTGCCGTCTCCCACATTACAACAGTGACGACAGTCCAAAAACACTTCATTGACTGTAAAGCACTTTGAGACTTCCGGTGGTCGTGAAAGGCACTATATAAATGCAAATCTTTCTTCCACTGCTCAGTGTCTGGTTATATAGATTTGTTTGACCTCTTTTCTTGCGACATACCTTGCTACATTGAAGGTGCAAGTTGTTGTTTGATCCTGTTTTGTGCAAGGGCCTTGATTTTATTTTGGCAGGGTGTGTTATACTTAATCTGGTAATTAAACCAGATGGTCAGGGACAGACGAGTGGAAACCAATTACTTTCCCTCTCGAAGTGCAGGAGAATACCAGGGCCAAACACCTGCTGATCTGAAGCAGGTGCAAAATTCTCAAGAAACGCCCCCAGTATTTGGGCTCATTCGAAAGGAAATTCAATTTGGGACTATCTACCAAAAAGTTTGGAACTCTAAAGTGCATATGAAGGAAACTACGAACTTTAATAGAATTTTGGATTTTAAAAGACAAACTCAAGGCTGTGGGCAGACCTAAGGAACTAGCAGAGGCAGTCTAATTAAATGAAGCTACCTGGGTGTGAGGACTAAGTTAACCTGTCTGGAAGGATGAGTATTCGAAAATCCTTCCCCCACAGAAACATTTACATCGCAAAATCACCCAGAGGTAGCTACCTATCAACATGGGTCTGGACAACCATTTCAGCATATACATCACAAAGAGGCCCAATCCAGCCTATATGTGAAAGACTAAGCACAAAAGGACATTGCAATTACCAAACTAATACTTCCATCAGGAAACAGTTTTCGAACATCAACTCACCCAAAACATATCAACTTTTAACGAGCCCACCAAAATATTACAAAGAACCAAGCCCGCCAAAATTATACAAAGGATTTTGAACAGATTTGGCACCAAGATTAGAAAAATTGAAATCGTATAACTGGTTTTCAACAGAGGTTAGGTTGCTAAGTAGCTACAAGGTTGCTACTACCTCATCAAGACAAGAAGAGAAACCAACGCGACAGTTGTAAACTAACTTCTCCAGCCTCGAAATCCTGAAGTCCTGAAGGAAGGAAGAACATCGCCATCGTGGCAGCAACTGACCACAGTCAACGTGGTATCAACGGAAAACAACCGCGATCTACCTTTAACTGTCAAAAGGATTGGTAAGCATAGTCCCTGCCTGCCCTGGAGTCCAACCTAGCTACAATTAGGTATTGGGAGGTGGGAGGTATAATTTTACTGTAACTCCCTTTGAATGTGTTGTGTATGGTTCTTTATTAGAGTGATTATAAGTTTGACCTTGTACCTTTCCTTGTATTGTTCCTTATTAGAGTGATTGTAAGTTTGGCCTTGTGGTTTTCTTACTAGAGTAATAAGCTTGTATTACCTTGACTGTAATAAAACCAAAGTTTCTTTTGCATCAAACCAGTGTCCTTTGCACTTTTGTCACACCCCCCCAAATAAATCCAGAGTACAGAACCCAAGGAAGAGGGAGCGATTCGAACCGCTCAAGTTGGTTAGAAGGGAACCTGACCCCCTCATAGAGACCACCCCCTTACAGATCCCATACTGATCCTAGCAGTTAGTTAAGGGACAGCATCGGCAGAGGTTTGGAAAAGAATAAAAAAGACTTGCATTTATATAGCATCTTTCAGGACATCCCAAAGTGATTTGCACCCAATGAAGTACTGTTGTAATGTCGGAAACGCAGCAGCCAATTTGTGCACAGCAAGCTCCCACAAACAGCAATGAAATAATGACCAGATGATCAGTTTCAGTTATGTTGGTTGAGGGATAAATATTGGCCCAGGACACCATGCTCTTCTTTGAAATAATACCATGGGATCTTTTACTGCCACCTGAGAGGGCAGAAGGGGCCTCAATTTAACATCTCATCTGGAAGACAGCACCTCCGACAGTGCAGCCCTTCCTCAGTACTGTACTGGAGTGTCAGCCTCGATTATAGGCTCAAGTCCCTGGAGTGGAATTCAAACCCAGAACTTTCTGACTGAGCCTGGGGATCACAGCAGCTATCCACTCATATTTACAGTTTAGCTTGCGTCCCAGGATGGAAAAAAACAGAAAAAACAGAAAGGGCATTTTTAAGGGACACTGTTATGGGGTGTATAGTGATGGGGCACTCTGGCTATGGGACCAAGTATCAGGCATAATGTGCATTTCCTGAGCCTTTGGTTTCACATGAATCCTTTAAAACAGCTGAGTGCCGGCCGACAAAGAGCTATCCAGCCTAATCCCATTTTTCAGCTCTTGGTCCATAGCCCTGTAGGTTACGGCGCTTCAGTGCACATCCAAGTACTTTTTAAATGAGCTGAGGGTTTCTGCCTCTACCACCCTTTCAGACAGTGAGTTCCAGACCCCCACCACCCTCTGGGTGAAAATATTTCCCCTTAATTCCCCTCTAAACCTCCTAACAATTACTTTACATTTATAGCCCCTGGTTGTTGACCTATCTGCTAAGGGAAATAGGCCCTTCCTATCCACTCTATCGAGGCTCCTCATAATTTTATATACCTCAATAAGGTTTCCCCTCAGCCTCCTCTGTTCCAAAGAAAACAAACCCAGCCTATACAATCTTGCCTCATAGCTAAAATTTTGCAGTGCAGACAAATATGCTTTGTCCCGATAACAAAGTGAAACAAAATATAGATCCCATGTTTAGCAGCAACACAAACTGGCATTTCCACTGTCGTGCTACCTAACACCTCACTGGCCACAGAGATTCTGTCAAGACCAGACAGCATACGCAGCGCTGAAATGTTTTCATTCTCTGTATGGTGCAAGCTGGTTGCTCTTCAGCGACGATGTGCCTGCAGCTTTCACAGTCAGCAAAAAACAAATGCAGATTTGGCCCGAAACTCAGAATACCCACTGCAGAGACGGAGATATTCAAATTAATACAGCAGTTATTTGCATTTCATTACCATTTTTTTTATTTGCCGCAGTCAAATTAGTGAACTTCACCAAACTATAATGCTAACAATTGTACTGTCTCCCTCTGAATTATTACATAGAATGACATAGTATTTACACCACAGAAACAGGCCATCAGCCCAACTGGTCTGTGCCAGTGTTTATGCTCCACACGAGCCTCCTCCCACACCGAGTTCATCTAATCCCATCAACATATCCTTCTATTTCTTTCTACCTCATGTGTGTATCTAGCTTCCCTGAAATGCATCGATACTATTCAGCTCAACCACTCCTTGTGGTAGCGAGTTCCACAATCTAACCACTCTCTGGGTAAAGAAGTTTCTCCGAAATTCCCTATTGGATTTATTAGTGACTATCTTATATTGATGGCCCCTAGTTTTGGTCTCCCCCACAAGTGGGAACATCTTCTCTACATCTACCCTGTCGAACCCTTTCATAATTTTAAGGACCACTATCAGGTTACCCCACAGCCTTCTCTTTTCCTGAGAAAAGAGCTCCAGCCTGTTCAATCTTTGCTAATCGATATAACCTGTCAGTTCAGCCTCATTACAGATCAATGGGCTCAATTTTCCCCCATGCCGTTTTTTGGCATATTGCCAGATTTACACCCGTTTTTTTTGGGCCCCGACTATTCCAAAAAAATAAATAGCAAGTTTCCCCGTTCTATTTTTTGAAATTGGCCCCACGCAGCCTGTCCTGTAGCTTCAGGGGGTGAAGCCAAATGTCTGCACCGACAAAATGATGCCCCTTCTTCTGCGCATGCCTGAAAAAAAAGGACATTTTTGACTTGATTGCTGTGGGCATGCATGCCCAGAACAGCTTCCGGTCTGCATTCCACCATTTTTAAAGAGCCAGTTGTGTGTGAGAACTTTACTTCTCATTGGAAAAATCGGAGCTGCAATACAAGATGCAACGCAACTCAAGGACCAAAAATTTCATACAGGATGAAGTGGAGGCACTAGTTACTGTAATTGGGGCCAGATGGCATGAGCTGGACACCAGCAGAGGTCACGTAAAAGTTTCACGAAAAGAAATGAAGACACGCTGGAACCAACTTGCAGAAGATTACTGTGCAATGGTGACCACGCCGAGGTCTGGAGGCCAGTGCAAAAAGAAGTGGCAGGACCTTAGTCATGTAATTAGTGTAAGTAATATTTTCATTTATTCAATGGAATTGCAATTGTAACTGTGACCATCTGTATATGTCCCACCCAGCAGAAAGACACCCTCTCTAAAAAGTTATGTTTTCATCATTGCAGAGGAAAGTGGCACACAACAAACGAGAAAGAACTCGAACAGGAGGAGGCCCTGCAAATCTGCACCCACTGACATCCATGGAAGACAGGGTCGCTACTTTGATGGGTCCTGCCTGGAGAAAAACAACCACCACTGCACAAGCTGGGCCCACATTCGAGGGAGAGGGTAAGTCCTGCAAATTCCACAGTCTGACTTTGCTAAATGTTAAGTACTGCGCGGGCTCGCCATGCTTCGGTTCATGGGGATGTCTCCGTCAACTATGCTTCAGTTGTGCTGTCATTCATCGTGGTCCTTCAAATCAGCATGCTGTCTGCGCTGTGTGAGCCTACTCATGTCACCCACCCTGCCATCTCCTCTGCTGCCAACCATTTGCCTGTTCTGGTATATTTTGCAGAACTTGAGGCCAACCCTGACGATGCAGAAGAAGATTCAGACACGGACGAGACTGAAGAGGAGAACATCTTCCAATCCCCCCTTCCAGACCAAGAGCATGGGGGTGAGAGTGAGGGGGAGGAGGAGAGAATGGATGAAGCTCCCACTGTTATACTCACTTTGGAGGAAGTGCAGGTGCCGCCCATTGAGGTGCCAGCCCCTTTCCTGGTACGAGTGTTGCTGGGACATTCCATGGTTTCCCACAGACTGAGGCTGTGGGTCCCAGTGGGATGCAGCAATGTACACTTGGGCCCCACTGTCCAAGGCTGCGGGTCCCAGTGGGATGCAGCGAGCCACACCCAGGGTGAGGAGGGGAAGGAGAGCTCGACAGCGCTCTCCTGAGGTACAGGATCTAACAGATGTGGTTCAGATGATGGCAATGAGTGCGGAGAGCATTGACCTTACATGATCACTCCTGGACACCATCAGTGGGGTGGTTGAGGAGGTATCGGGACTGTTGGGAGAAGTAACAACACTCTCACGAGCAATGGGAACCCTGTCCAGGAACATGAGGGAGGGAATGTCTCGGGCAGCAGGTCCCTCTGTACTACAGCACTTTGCAATTATTCTCCATTTAAATTATAAGTTGCTTTTCTATTTTTTCTGCCAAAGTGGATAACCTCACATTTTCCCACTTTATACTCCCATCTGCCAAATGTTTGCCCACTCACTTAGCCTGTCTATATCCCTAGCAGATTTTGTGTGTCCTCCTCACAACTTGCTTTCCCACCCATCTTTGTATCATCAGCAAACTTGGCTACATTACACTCGGTCCCTTCATCCAAGTCATTAATATAGATTGTAAATAATTGAGGACCCAGCACTGATCCCTGCGGTACCCCACTAGTCACTGTTTACCATCCGAAAGAATCATTTCCATTATTTGTTCCATAAACACAACACAACATTACGGATAAAGTCCAAACAGTAAAATGGTCCATTTGGAATAGTGGCCGCTGAGCCTTCAGGCAGCATAGTGTTCATGGATGAGCTGCTGGTTCGTGAGAGTCCGTGAGTTCGGGAGAGTCCGAGAGTTGAGGAGGTCGGGAGTTCGGAGTTCCGAGAGGTCCGTGAGTTCAAGAGGCCAGGAGTCCGAGAGCTTGGGAGGCCACAGAGGTCGTGAGTTCGGGAGACCACAGAGTTCGGTGAGTTCAGGAGGCCACAGAGGTCGGAGCTGAGTTGGTAAGTATCTCTCTTTTCTTTATTTCTTTTTAATTAGATTTTAAACTAGATAAGTCTAACTAGAGGAATGGCAGGGCAGCTCAGTACCGTGGAGTGCACATCCTGCAGCATGTGGGAAGTCCTGGACGCTTCGCGCGGCCTAGACAACCATGTGTGCAGGAGGTGTCTCCAGCTTCAACTACTCGAGCTCCGCATTTCAGAGCTTGAGCGGCGGCTGGAGTTAATACGGTGCATCCGCGACGCTGAGAGCTACGTGGATAGCACGTTTCAGGAGGTGGTCACCCCGCAGCTTAAAAACGTGCAGGCAGAGGGGAAGTGGGTGAACACCAGATGAAGTAAGAATGCGAGGGAGGTAGTGCAGGAGATCCCCATGAGTCCATCTCGCTTTCAAACCAATATTCACTTCTGAGTATCGGTGAGGGTGATGGTGCCTCTGGGGCGTGCAGCCAGAGCCAAATCCACGGCACCACGGGTGGCTCAGCTGCACAGGAGGGAGGGACGAAGAACAAAAGAGCTCTAGTGATAGAGGATTCTATAGTTAGGGGAATAGGAAGATGTTTTTGCAGCAGTAGATGTGACTTCCGAATGGTTTGGTACCTTCCTGGTGTCAGGGTCAAGGATTCACAGAGCGGATACAGGGCATTCTGGAGGGAGAGGGTAAACAGCTAGAGGTTGTGGTCCATAGCGGGACCAACGACGTAGGTAAAAAGAGGAATGATCCTACAGGCAGAATTCAGGGAGCTAGGAAGAAAATTAATGGGTATGACCTCAAAGGTAGTAATCTCCAGGTTATTACTGGTGCCATGTGCTAATGAGTATACGAATAGAAGGATAGAGGGAATGAACACATGGCTGGAGAGTTGGTGTTGGAGGGAGGGTTTTAAATTCTTGAGGCATTGGGACTGCATCTGGGAGAGATGGGACCAGTACAAAACTCAACAACGCTGGGACCAATGTCCTCGCAGGAGGTTTTGCCAGTATTGTTGGGGAGAGTTTAAATTAGCTTGGCAGGGGGATGGGAACCCGAGAATAAATTCAATAGGGAAGGAAGTAAAGCAAAAATTGGATAGCAAGAATATAGAAAGTGAATCTGTAAGGCAGAGGAAACAAAGCTTAGTAAGTAGTAATCAAGGAGGTCTTCCTGTGCTAAATGTTATATACTTCGATGCAAGGAATATAGCGAATAAGGCGGATGAGCTGAGAGCACAGGTAGACACTTGGGAGTATGACGTTATAGCCATTACAGAAACATGGCTGAAAGGGGGACAGGTTTGGCAGATCAATATTCCTGGTTACAGGATTTTTAGACAAGATAGAGAGGGGGTTAAAAAGAGCGGCGGGGGGGGGGGGGTGTCGCGGTATTGATTAAAGAAGCTATTAAAGTTGTCAGGAGGGTTGATATTTTGGAGGGATCATCAAATAAGGCCATATGGGTCGAATTGAAAAATAAAAAAGGGGCGATCACACTGCTGGGTGTGTATTATGGACACCCAAACGGTGGGAGGGAGATAGACGAGCAAATATGTAGGCAAATTGCTGTGATGTCCAAAAACCAAAGGGTAGTAATAGTAGGGTATTTTAATTATTTAAATATTGATTGGGACAAATTTAGTGTGAAGGGTATAGAGGGTGCGGAATTCTTGAAATGCATTCAAGAGAACTTTTTTAGGGAGAGCACTTGGGTGCCAGTGACCATAATTCAGTCAGATTCAAGTTGGTTATGGATAAGGATAAGGACAAGGATAGGCCTGGAATAAAAGTCCAGAATTGGGGAAAAGCTAATTTTGCTAAGTTAAGGAGTGATTTGGCCATGGTGGACTGGAAACAGCTACTTATGGATAAATCAGTGTCGGTACAGTGGGAGGCATTGAAGAAGGAGATCCGAAAGGCTCAGGCTAAACATGTGCCCTTAAGGAAAAAGGTTGGGCATAATAATTCTAGAGCCCCCTGCATGTCTCGGGACTTACAGGGGAGGATAAAGAAAAAAAAGGATGCTTATATCAAATACCAACAGCTAAATATTATAGAATATTTAGAGGAATATAGAAAGATAAGAGACAAAATTAAAAAGGATATTAGGAATGCTAAGAGAGAGCATGAAAAATTCTTGGCTAGTAAAATTAAGGAAAACCCTAAGATGTTCCATAAATATATTAAGAGTAAGAGGATAACTAAAGAAAGGATAAGACCTATTAGAGACCATGAGGGTAATCTTTGTGTGGAGGTGGAAGATGATGGTAAGGTTCTTAATGAATACTTTGCATCTGTTTTCACAAAGGAAAGGGGCAATGCAGATACTGCTATCGAGGAGGAATGTGATATCCTGGTTGAAATAAATATAGTGAGAGAGAAAATATTATGGGGTTTAGCAGCTTTGAAAATAGATAAGTCCCCAGACCCGGATGAAATGCATCCCAGGCTGTTGAGTGAAATAAAAGAGGAAATAGCAGATGCCTTGACCATCATTTTTCAGTCCCCTTTGGATTTGGGCATGATGCCGGAGGATTGGAGGACTGCTAATGTAGTACCCTTGTTTAAGAAGGGAGAAAGGGATAGGCCGAGTAATTATAGGCCTGTCAGCCTAACCTCAGTGGTGGGAAAATTATTGGAAAAAACTCCTGAAAGACAGGATAAATCTACATTTGGAAAGGCAAGGATTAATTAGGGACAGTCAGCACGGATTAGTTCAGGGGAGATCGTGTTTGACTAACCTGATTGAATTTTTTGAGGAGGTAACCCAGTGTGTCGATGAGGGTAGTGCATACGATGTAGTGTATATGAACTTTAGCAAAGCTTTTGATAAGGTCCCACATGGTAGACTGGTCACGGTAGAAGGTTAAAGCCCATGGGATTCAGGGCAAAGTGGCAAGTTGGATCCAAAATTGGCTTAGAGGTAGGAAGCAAAGGTAATGATTGATGGATGTTTTTGTGGCTGGAAGGATGTTTCCAGTGGGGTTCTGCAGGGCTCAGTACTGGGTCCTTTGCTTTTTGTGGTGTATATCAATGATTTAGATTTGAATATATGGAGTATGATTAAGAAGTTTGCAGATAACACTAAAATTGGTTGTGTGGTTGATAATGAAGAGGAAAGTCATGGGCTGCAGGAGGATATCAATCTACTGGTCAGGTGGGCAGAGCAATGGCAAATGGAATTTAATTCAGAGAAGTGTGAGGTAATGCACTTTGGGAGGGCTAATAAGGAAAGGGTATACACATTAAACGGTAGGCCACTTAATAGTGTAGATGAACAAAGGGACCTTAGAGTGCTTGTCCACAGATCCCTGAAAGTAGCAGGATAAGATGGTTAAGAAGGCATATGGAATGCTTGCCTTTATTGGCCGAGGCATAGAATATAAGAGCAGGGAGATTATGTTTAAATTGTATAATACTTTGGTTAGGCCACAGCTGGAGTACTGCGTGCAGTTCTGGTCGCCGTATTATAAGAAGGATGTGATTGCACTAGAGAGGGTGCAGAGGAGATTTACTAGGATGCTGTCTGGAATGGAGAATCTTAGTTATGAAGACAGATTGGATAGGCTGGGTTTGTTCTCATTGGAACAGAGGAGGTTGAGAGGAGATCTCATTGAGGTGTACAAAATATTGAGAGGCCTGGACATAGTGAATAGTAAGGGTCTATTTCCATTGGTGGAGGGGTCTATTACGAGGGGGCATAGTTTTAAGGTGGAAGGTTTAGAGGGGATTTGAGGAGGGGGGGGTTTCTTTACGCAGAGGGTTTTGGGGATCTGGAACTCACTGCCTGGAAGAGGGTGGATGCAGAAACCCTCACCACTTTTAAGAGATGGTTGGATGGGCACTTCAAGTGCAGTAACCTGCAGGGTTATGGACCTAGAGCTGGTGATTGGGATTAGACTGGATAATCTCTTGTTGGCCAGCGCAGATATCATGGCAAGTACTGCAGGGAATCGAATACGACCAGGGTGATCTCCTGGACTAGTTTTGATCGACTAGATGGGTTGGAGAGGAATTTTCCCAGATTTTTTCTCCCTAAATTGGCCTGGGTTTTTATCTGGTTTTTGCCTCTCCCAGGAGGGGTGAAGTGTAGAATGTTTCAGTAGAGTGTAAGGGTGTCGCAGTTGTGTGGGGCGGACTGGTTGGGCAGGGTGCTCTTTGCCTTTCCACCATTGTTCATTGTTCATAAGTTTATATTTAATCTTCAGGGCTGCTGACCGAGGGCCGTGCGGCTCTTTGCTGGCTGGCGCGGACATGATGGGCTGAAATGGCCTCCTTCTGTGCTGTAAATTTCTATGTTTCAATGTTTCTATGGTGCAAGGCTCGAACAATCGTTAAAGGGGCACGTTGTTCTGCCCTCCTCCGTCATTGTTCAGGTAGTTGCATGGCTTCCTCGTCCTCCTCCTTGTCATCTGTATCTTCCTCCTCATCATCAGCCACTCTCACCTCAGGTGGGTCTTCTACTATCAGCTGCTGCTGCCTCACGATGGCTATGTTATGCAGCATGCAGCACATAATAGTGAACTGACTGACAATCTCAAGGTAATATTGCAAGTAGTCTCCGGAATGATCCAGGCATCGGAAACGTTGTTTCAAGATGCCAATGTGCGGCATGTTGTATTCCCGGTCAGCTTCCGTCCGGGTTATGCGTAGGGGCGTCATGAGCCAGGTGGCAAGGCCATATCCTTTGTCTCCCAGCAGCCAGCTCTGCCCTTCTGGCTGCTGCTGAAACATGGCAGGTATTGTGCTCTCACGTAGGATGAACGCATCATGGGTACTCCCAGTGTATCTTGAATCAACTGACATGATGCGATGCATGTCGTCACAGACAAATTGCACATTCACAGAGTGGAAGCTTTTTCTGTTCCTGTACATCTCGGAATCCTCCAAAGGTGCTCGCAAGGTGATGTGGGTATAATCAATCCCTGTACCTTTGGGAAGCCAGCAATCCTGGAGAAGTCCACAGCCCTTGTTCGCATTGCCTGGGCGGTCATGGGGAACTTTATGTAATCATTCCTCCGGGCATATAGTGCAGCAGTCACCTGCCAAATGCAGATATGAGTTGCATGTTGAGAAATGGAGCACACATCCGCAGTTGTAACCTGGAACAATCCAGATGCATAGAATGAAAGTGCAGCTGTAACCTTCACTTCAACTGACAAAGCAGTCCTCCAGACGCTTCTAGGTTGCAGGTCTGCTTTTACTAACTCACAGATCTCGGTTACAGCTTCTTTGTGGAAAAGCAGCCTTCTGACACAGTCTGCATCACTCAGGTGCAAGTATGAACGCCTGTCTCGATATACCCGACGTGAGTAAGGCCTCCTGCCCATCATCCTATGCGCTCTGAGGTTCCTCATACAATGACGTCGAATCAATTGTTTCCCCCGCAGCACCATCATGTAGAAGACTTGCACAAGGTATGGCATTTTCAGTATTGCCCCCATGATTAAATTGTACCTTTGCAAGAAGCTCAAAACGACAGGTAGGGCAAGCTTCTTTGTTATCTCGCTCTCTCCAAGGTCGATGCCCGAGTATGGACCTCACGTTGATCTGAGCATGTGCAATGGGCTTGCTTAGATCAGGAAACATTCCCCTCCCCCGCCCCCCACCACCCCCTAACCCCCCCCTTCCCCCCCCCCCCCACTTCCCGCCCTCCCGGGTTTCATTTGATGCTGCTTGATGCACAGTGGCTCAGTGTAAGGCTTCTCATGTCTTCTGTTCGGCTTCCACACCCCCCACTCCCCCCTGCCCCCCATGGTTTCTTTTGAAGCCAATCCCCAAGCCCCTATGTCCAGACGAGGGACCAATTCTGCCGGCCGACGCTCCGACCCTCGAACCCGCTTTGGAGATTTTTGGTGGTGGAGTGGCACTTTAAAAAAATTCAAACTTAAAGAATTGCATGAAACCTCCATTTTCTGTGTTTTCAGTTGGAAGAAATTAAGCTTGATAATGCATATTTATGTGTTCTTGACTTTCCAAAACTTTGCATAAAAACAAAGGAGTGTTTCTGTGCTGATTTATTGATGTGTGCTGGTTTTTCTTAAGTGCCCAGAAGATTTTTTGGGAGTGGTCACATACGCTGTCCTCGGAGAATTGTAATTTGGCCAAACTTTCCTAATTGTGAAAAACTGGCGCAGACATCAGGTTACGCCCCCTACGACGCAAAAAAAAAACAAACGTAAAAAAATTGTAACTAACTGGGGAAACTTGAATTTTTAAATTTAGGCCAAAAAAAGCGGCGCGCGCCAAAAAAAACAACACAAATCACTGGAGAAAATTGAGCTCAATGTGAGAGAGAATAAAGTTTAAACATAAATTTGTGCTACTGGTGTGGATGTTTACTTCTTTGGTCGGAGGACACATCAAGAATTCCGGTGTGGAAATTAGAGAGCCCCACAGGATATGTCATTACTCTAGTGGAGCTTTGCTACAATATCAACCAGATTGTAATCTGTCCTGCAGAAAAGTTGCCTAAATTAAGATGGTGCCAGCTGTGGCTCAGTGGGCAGCACCCTCGCCTCTGGATCACAAGGTTGTGGGTTCAATCCTGTTCCAGATAATTGAGCACAAAATCTAAGCTGGCAGTCCTGAGGGAGTGCTGCACTACTGGAGGTTTCGGACGAGATGTTAAACCGAAGCCCCGTCTGCCCTCACAGGTGGACGTAGAAAGATCCCATGGCACTACTTGAAGAAGAGGAGGGGAGTTATCCCCCAGTGTCCTGCGCCAATATTTATCTCTCAACCAGCATCACTGAAACAGATTATCTGGTCATTATCACATAGCTGCTTGTGGGAGCTTGCCTTATGCAAATTGGCTGCCGCATTTCCTACATTACAACAGTACTACATTACAGAAGTACTCTGTTTGAATGTATTATAGGATATTGTCTTATATATTTTACCTCTGATACAAGTTCGAGGACTAGGAAACATTGAAAATGTCTGCTTAATATTCTTTATTAAATCAAGTCAATAAGATAAGAAAAGACAACCCCTTACACACAGTGTATAGGAAATATAGGTACCAATAATTCTCACATATTAAGAACGCTGTTCAGGAAGCTGCAAGCGTCTTGTCGTGACTGCTTTCGCTAGCCTCAGTAAGACTAGATCAAACGTCCCCAAGGGGCTCCAGTGTCTGTCTCTTTTATATGTTTAATTACGCACTCCTAGCATAATGCTATTATGTCAATGCGTTTTAATTACATCTGGTTAATCTCCCGTCAATGAGTCTGCGCAATGACATCTGTTTACACATTAATGAGAAACCGTGGGTATCAGTTATGGAGTCCCTTCTTATCTCTTCCCAGTGTATTCATAACACAAGCCTATCCATATCGTTGCCTGCCTAAAGTCTCCTTTACTGATTTGCTATAACTCTTCTTTCTTCTCATGCAGAGTTAATGAGGGAATATGTCTCTGTTACTCCAGGCCTGACATAGTATCCAAAACTCTGCTACTCGTGGGTACCCTACCCTGTCAAACCCTTTCATAATGTTAAGGACCTCTATCAGGTTACCCCACAGTCTTCTCTTTTTTTAGAGAAAAGAGCCCCAGCCTGTTCAGTCTTTGCTAATAGGTATAACCTTTCAGTTCAGCCTCATTACAGATCAATGCGAGAGAGAATAAAGTTTAAGCATAAAGGTAGACTTTACCAAATTTGTGCAATTGGTGTGGATATTTGCTTCTTTGGCCAGAGGACAAATTGGGAATTCCGGTGTGGAAATCAGAGAACCCCACAGGATATGTCATTACTCTCGTGGAGCTTTGCTACAATGTCAACCAGATTGTAATCTGTCCTGCAGAAAAGTTGCCAAAATTAAGATAGTGACAGCTGTGTCTCAATGGGTAGCACACTCGCTTCTGAGTCAGAAGGTTGTGGGTTCAAGTCCCACTCCAGAGAATTGAGCACAAAATCTAGGCTGACAGTCCAGTGCACTTCTGAGGGAGTGCTGCACTGTTGGAGGTGCCGCCTTTCGGACGAGATGTTAAACCAAAACTTCTCATGGAGAGTTAATGAGGAAATATATCTCTATTGCACCAGGCTTGGCATTATATCCAAAACTTGTTTGTCCATGTCCTAACTTGCACCAAGTCCCATTCACCCATCACCCCTGACCTGCATTTGCACCCAGTCCGGCAACGCCTCGATTTTAAAATTCTCATCCTATGTTTTCAAATATCTCCATGGCCTCGCCCCTGCTCTATCTCTGTAACCTCCTCCAGCCCTACAACTCTCCAAAATCTTTGTGCTCCTCCAATTCTGGCCTATTGAGCATCCCCCATTTGCAATGCTCCACCATTATGGCAATGCCTGGGCCCTAAACACTGGGATTGTCTCCCTAAACCTCTCCGCCTCTCGAAACAGAAAATTAAAACCCTCTCTACAGTCGACTTGGCAATGAGGAGAAAGTTCTGATGTGCCATGTGGTATTAGAACAAATAAGTATGCATTTTGCAACTCATTATTTTAACATGGAGATTAAGCAGCATTTAGAATTCCCCAGCAAAGCCCTGATAATTCACTGAAAATACAAAACTGATTGTGTTTTGTTGTGTTTGCCATGTTTCGTTAATAGACCCCTGAAGATTTGTCACTTTTTTTTTACAGCAATATAAATTTTAATTAAACTTTATTATTCCCATATGTGTCCACATTAAATGATACAATCGCTTTTTTTTAAATTTAATTTTTCAAGTTCAAATCTTTCATTCCTGTTGGAGAAAATTAGAAAAGGATCATTCAGCACAGAAGGAGGCTATTTGGCCTATTGTGCTTGTGCCGCCTCTTTGAAGGAGCTATCCAATTATTGCCTGTTCTTATAAATGGAGTGGTTGTTGATGTCATGTTTCAACCATCATTGTAACCCATGTATAATCTGACCTAAGTTGTATACTGTGAGAACAATGACCACTAGGGGGTGAACTTGTGGGAGACACTCCTAACCTGGACCTTCAGGTACAAAAGGGAAAGCTCCACCCACTTCCATCACTTGAGTGCTAAGGAATGAAGGACAGGTCACAGACTGACCTTCTCTCAAGCATGGGCCTCGTGTACCTTTATGCTGTATAGTAAGGACGTATCAGTGGCGACAAGAAACTGGGATTTAAACCACGTGAGCATGGCCACTAGCAGAACAGACGAGAGGTACTGTGTTAAGGAATGGTTGGAACAGAGAATCAACATTGTTAAAGCAGCACACAGTTCTCCAGGCAGACAAGGGCAATCGGGCATGCCCCAACATGTAGTCGAACCCAGAGGGGGAGTTCGACAGAGACAATGGCAAGTTGAATGGCGATTCACATCATTGCAAGGGACAATGTGGCCAGTAAAGGGGCCATCAGCACCTGTTAATGGCACAGTCAAGGACAGTCACAGGGGCAGTCAGGGACGATCGACTGGCAAGGGACCTTTTGTTTCCAACAACAACTCATGTTGGAGGCGTGGAGGCACACACTCAGCCGGAGTTTGCAGAGATGAGCAAAATACCTGCAGAAATTGCAGAAATGAAAGCTGGGGGAAATTGCTGGAAGCTGAAGTTCAGCGAGTTCATGTGGAGCACGTATACAGTTCATACACCAGGACGCCACTGATAATGATAAAAGTGCTTCTCAATGGCATCCCAGTATCAATGGAACTAGACACAGGGGCCGGCCAGTCCCTGATGGGTATCAAACAGTTCGAAAAGTTGTGGGCGTCCAAGGCCAGGAGGCCAAAATTATCGCTGATTGAGCTATGGACATACACAAAGGAGATAATTCCGGTGCTAAGCAGCACCACGGTAGTCGTGACC
Organism: Pristiophorus japonicus; assembly: GCF_044704955.1. Lineage (NCBI taxonomy): Eukaryota > Metazoa > Chordata > Chondrichthyes > Pristiophoridae > Pristiophorus > Pristiophorus japonicus. The sequence goes on from NC_091990.1 coordinate 120,468,797, forward strand.
CACAAAGATTCGGAGAACAGGTTGCCACTTTGGGTTGTCCCGGGGGACGGTCCCGCACTACTGGGGAGGAGTTGGCTTGCTGTCATGAACTGGAAATGGGGCGATGTCAATGCTATTTCCTCTGTGGAGCGAGTATCATGCTCACAGATCCTGGACAAATTTGACTCATTATTTCAACCCGGCATTGGCACTTTCATGGCGGCTAAGGTAGTGATTCACATAAACCTGGACACCAGGCCAGTATACCACAAGGCCAGAGCGGTGCCGTACGTGATGTGGGAAAAGATAGAAGGCGAATTGGACCGCCTGCTGAGGGAAGGCATCATCTCGCCAGTCGAATTAAGTGACTGGGCGAGCCCGATTGTGCCGGTGCTCAAGGCGGATGGGTCGGTCAGGATATGTGGTGATTACAAGGCCACCATCAATCGGGTGTCACTTCAAGATCAGTACCTGCTACCAGAGCGGAGGACCTCTTTGCGACGCTATCCGGTGGCAAACTCTTTTCAAAATTGGACCTGACCTCAGCTTACATGACCCAGGAGCTGGCGAGTGAGTCGAAGAAGCTGATCACCATCACGACACACAAGGGGTTGTTTGAGTACAACAGATGTCCGTTTGGGATTCGCTCGGCTGCCGCGATCTTCCAGCGAAATATGGAATGCCTCCTCAAGTCGATTCCAGGGATGGTGGTTTTTCAGGACGACATCCTCATCACGGGTTACGATACTGAAGAACACCTCCACAACCTGGAGGAGGTGTTACACAGACTGGACCGGGTAGGGCTGCGACTAAAAAAGGCGAAGTGTGTCTTCCTAGCTCCAGAGGTAGAATTCCTGGGGATGAGGGTAGCAGCAGACGTGATCAGCCCTACTGCGTCCAAGATGGAAGCGATCCAGAGAGCACCCAGACCCCGTAACACGACGGAGCTGCGTTCGTTCCTGGGGCTCCTGAAATATTTTGGCAACTTGCTTCCCAAATTGAGCACGCTGCTAGAGCCGCTACACGTGCTCCTACGCAAAGGTCGCGAATGGGTCTGGGGGGACAGCCAGGAAAGGGCTTTTAATACAGCACGCAATTTGTTATGTTCCAACAATCTGTTAACGCTGTATGACTCATGTAAGAAACTTGTGTTAACGTGCAGTGCGTCGTCCTATGGTGTTGGGTGTGTGTTGCAGCATGTCAATGCCAAGGGTCAGTTACAGCCGGTAGTTTATGCCTCCAGAAGTCTGTCCCAGGCAGAAAGGGGCTACGGGATGGTAGAAAAGGAGGCGCTCGCATGTGTATATGTGGTAAAGAAAATGCACCAGTACTTGTTTGGCAGGAAATTTGAGCTGGAGACAGATCACAAACCCCTTACGTCCCTTTTGGCCGACAACAAGGCCATAAATGCAAACGCATCGGCCCGCATACAGAAGTGGGCACTCACGTTAGCCGCCTATGACTATACAATTTGGCACAGACCGGGCACCGAAAATTGCGCCGATGCACTCAGCAGGCTCCCACTAGCCACCACTGAGGGGGCTACCGAGCATGCTGCTGAGATGGTCATGGCTGTTGAAGCTTTCGGAAGCGAAGGCTCACCTGTGACAGCCCGTCAGATTAAAGTCTGGACAAATAGAGACCGCGATTGTCTCTAGTCAAGAAATGTGTCCTGAATGGGGACTGGACAGCCACGTACAGGGCATGCCCTGAGGAATTTAAACCATTTCACAGGCGCAGGGATGAACTCTCGATTCAGGCCGATTGCCTACTGTGGGGAAACCGCGTAGTCATGCCCCAGATGGGCAGAGAGGTGTTCATCAGAGAACTCCACAATGAGCACCCGGGCATTATCATGATGAAGGCAATTGCCAGGTCACATGTTTGGTGGCCAGGGATAGACGCAGATCTGGAACTTTGTGTTCGCAGGTGCAACACGTGTGCCCAGCTGGGTAATGCGCCCGGGGAAGCCCCCCTTAGCCCCTGGTCCTGGCCCGCCAAGCCATGATCACGCATCCATGTGGACTACGCATGTCCTTTCATGGGAAAAATGTTTTTGGTTGTAGTAGACGCCTACTCCAAATGGATCAAGTGTGACATTTTAAATTCAAGCATATCCTCTGCCACGGTAGAAAGTCTATGGGCAATGTTCGCCGCCCACGGTCTACCGGACATCTTGGTCAGCGACAATGGCCCGTGCTTCACAAGCACTGAATTCCAGGACTTCATGGCAGGCAATGGAATTAACCATGTCAGAATGGCACCGTTCAAGCCGGCCTCAAACGGCCAGTCAGAACGAGCAGTGCAGATAATCAAACAGGGGATGCTCAAAATCCAAGGGGGTTCCCTACAAAGCCGCTTATCATGCTTCCTGTTGGCCAACAGAACACACTCACTCACAGGGGTTCCACCCGCAGAGCTGCTAATGAAAAGGACGCTCAAAACCCGGTTATCCCTTGTACACCCCACCATGAAAGAAATTGTCGAGAGCAGGCGCCAGTCACAATATGACTACCATGACAGGAATGCGAGGGCGCGATGTATTGATGTAAATGACCCTGTTTTTGTCCTCAACTACGCTGCAGGGCACAAATGGCTTGCAGGCACTGTGACTGCCAAAGAGGGAAATAGGATTCTGGTAGTTAAACTTACCAATGGACAAATCTGCCGCAAACACGTGGATCAAACAAAAAGGAGGTTCAGCAACCCCATAGAAGAAGCAGAGGTAGAACACGATATAGAGTTCACTCCACCACAGGTGACCGAACACCGGAACCAAATGGAGGAGAGCCCAGTCACTGTGGGCAGTCCGGATAGGCCTGAGGCACCGCAAACAGCAGACACTCAGGCTAGCACCCAACAACTGGAGCCCCAACTCAGGCGCTCTACAAGAGAGCGTAAACCACCAGAGAGACTCAACCTGTGATCCCAATAAGACTTTGGGGGGGAGGTGATGTCATGTATTCAACCAGCAGTGTAACCCATGTTTAATCTGACCTAACTTACCATGAGAACAATGACCACTAGGTGGTGAACTTGTGGGAGACACTCCTAACCTGGCCCTTCAGGTATAAAAGGGGAAGCTCCAACCACTTCCATCACTTGAGTGCTAAGGAATAAAGGACAGGTCACAGACTGACCTTCTCTCAAGCATGGGCCTCGTGTGCATTTATACTGTATAGTAAGGACATATCAGTTGACAACACGTGTCAGCCAATGAGTTGGAGGCAGGGCGGAAATTACTGCAGTACTTCGAGCAAACCGAGTCTATTTTAGCAGATTCTGTACATACTACAATAAACAGAGTCTATTTTAACAGACTCTCTACGAACTGTAGCAAACAGAACTCATGACCGAAACTACAGAAAATTCTCCTGATAAAAGCAAAAATATTTCTCCAGCACAATGCAGTGAGTGGAGGATAGTTCGACGATACACACGTAAAATCAATCCCAGTCACTTACAGCCGTGCGATCTCCAGGCGTGATTGAGTGGCGAATTATTCAATCATCTCCATTCTTGCCGGGAATGCTGGTGGCACGACATGCAGCCCTCCTAATTTAGCCCTACTTACCACAGGAGGTTTACGGAGTGATTGGTTTCACCAGGATTTGACAAATGACAATTGTCTCTCATGAAGGCTAAATATTGATTCGCTTCCACTGAGTCAGAACTGTTAAAGTGCTCGGCTGAACTATTTTTGCAAAGACCCTGAGAGTGGTTAATATTTTTATAATTGGTTGCGGAGTGCTTGAACACTTCTGACTCAGCACAAGCAAAATATTATTTAGCCTTCGCTAGAGACAATTGTCGTTTGTCAAATCCTGGTAAAACCAATCGCTCCGTAAAAAAACCCTGGGGTGGCTGGGGCCAAATTAAGAGATGGCAAAATTAGGAGGTGTATTTTTTGTTTTCTCCGCATGGTTAGTGAGCAGACATCAATATGCATCAGACTTTAAAAGCTTTTGAATGTAATCTCATGAGGTGCATTGTCACATTGCTGTCAGGTAAAACTCCATTCTTTAACAAGTGCAGCAGTCATTCCAAAGTCACATCATTATGTGGGATGAGATCACCCCCCTCCCGCCAACCACCCCTCCCCTTCCTTCTGCCAAATTTTTTAATTGAGCTGAATGCAAAAGAATTTCAATTATAAGTGACAGACAGGAGGGGATACATGCGTCAATCGGAACCCACGGCCCCCTCCATGTCAGGTGTAATGTATTCCCATTTAATGCATTCTGGAGTCAGCTAGCCTGAAGCAATTAAACAGCAACGTTCATGAGGTCACTGTCAACAAAGTGCTTTTCTAAAATCATGCACAGACGAATGAGTAATGATAAATATCGAGTCGCCCACAGTGAGGTTATTGCTTTGAGTGTCTGTGCAGGGCTGTAGTGCTGTCATGTCACGTCTTTAATCCTGCAAATCCCCATGGAGGACAGACGCGCCAACATCCCCAGCATCGAAGCACTGACCACATTCGACCAGCTCCGTTAGGTGGGCCACATCGTCCACATATTCGACACGAGAGATCCCAAAGCAAGTGCTCTACTTGGAACTCCGACATGGCGAGCAAATCCCAGGTGGGCAGAGGAAACGTTTCAAGGACACCCTCAAAGCCGCCTTGATAAAGTGCAACATCCCCACCGACATCTGGGAGTCCCTGGCCCAAGACCGCCCGAAGTGGAGGAAGAGCATCCGGGAGGGCGCTGAGCACCTTGAGTCTCGTCGCCGAGAACATGCAGAAAACAAGCGCAGGCAACGGAAGGAGTGTACGGCAAACCAGTCCCACCCTCCCCTTCCCTCAACGACTATCTGCCCCACCTGTGACAGAGACTGTAATTCCCGTATTGGACTGTTCAGTCAGCTGAGAACTCACTTTTAGAGTGGAAGCAAGTCTTCCTTGATTTTGATGGACTGCCTATGATGATGATAATTAAGTGGTTCCCAGGATGTGACCCGTGAAGCACTTGTTTCTCACCTCCTCCTCGCCTGTGATCCCTCAGCTCTGACCGCCTGGAAATCCAGTCGTGGGGCTGCTGAAGGATTTAGCATTGTTGCCTCCCCCCTTCTTCTCAAGGGAGCGGGCGAGAGAGAGAGAGAGAGCAACGAAGCGCTGTCATCGGACTGAGCTGCCCCAGCACCCTCAGCTACTCAGCACTGCAGACCCATATCCTATCACTCGGCATTTAAAACCGAGGCCCCTGTCTGCCTGTCTGCCCTTCCTGGTGAACTTGTGGATTCCATCGCATTATTTCAAAGAAGAGCATGGTGGTTCTCCCCGGTATTCTGGGACAATATTTATCCCTCAACCAATGTCACCAAAACAATTGATCTAGTCATTTATTTCAGTGCTGTATGTGGGAGCTTGCTGTGCGCAAATTGGCTGCTGTGTTTCCTACATTACAACAGTGATCACACTTCATTGGCTACAAAGAGTTTTGGGATGTCCTGAGGTTGTGAAAGGCATTATATAAATGAAGTCAGTCTTTCTTTCTCTCTTTCTCACTGCACTGATGCTCCAGTGCAGTGCAGCGGGAGCATTGCACTGTCGGAGGTCGTCTTTTGGATGAGACATTAAACCAAGGTCCCGTTTGCTCTCTCAGGTGGATGTAAAAGATCCCATGGCACTATTTCGAAGAAGAGCAGGGGAGTTATCCCCGGTGTCCCGGGCCAGCCTTCATCCTTCAATCAACATAACAAAACAGATTATCTGGTCATTATCACATTGCTGTGTGTGGGAGCTTGCTGTGCGCAAATTGGCTGCTGTGTTTCCTACATTGCAACAGTGACTACACTTCAAAAAGTACTTCATTGGCTGTAAAGCGCCTTAGTGGTGAAAGGCGCTATATAAATGCAAGTCTTTCTTTTCTTTCTCTTTCTCTCTCTTTCTCTTTCTCTCTCTCCGTCGGGGACCCATGGGAATGGTCCCCTGGCACTCGGGTTGATCAAGAGGGGAGAGAAGCCCAGGGCAGGGGAGAGTCAAGGTAGAGCCTGAAGGAGCACTTCAGTAAAAATGAAGAATGTTTATGTAGCTGAGCCTTTTCCTGCCCTCCGGAGCCTCTTCACACCAGCCTCCCCCTCGGGTGCGATCGGCGATGTGCGCCAGTCACCCGCTCCGAAGTTAAAATAACGTCGGTGTCTGAATGATGTTATCAGGCTCCCGACCATTGCATGTCGATGAGCGACCCTCGTCTGCCTGGGATGAGGCCCCGACACGCTGCCCATTAAACGTGCCTGTGAAAATGATGTGGACAAGATATCACCCGTACAAAGTATTTACAGCACAGAAACAGGCCATTCAGCTCAACAAGTCCACATGGGTGTTTATGCTCCACATGAGCCTCCGCCCACTCGTCTTCATCTAACCCCATCACCATATCATAGAGCCATAGAATAGTACAGCACAGAAGGAGGCCATTAGGCCCATCAAGTCTGCGCCGACTCTTCGAAGATCAATCCAGCTAGTCCCACTCCCCGACATCCCATATTTCTCCACATCCCTGCAATTTTTTCTCCTTCAACCTTAGTATTTATCCAATTCCCTTTTGAAGGCTACTATTTAATCCAAATTCCAAATCCTAACCACTCGTTGCATAAAAAAGTTTTCCTCATGTTGCCTCTGGTTCTTTTGCCAATTGCCTTAAATCTGTGTCCTCTGGTTATCGACCCTTCAGCCACTGGAAACAGCTTCTATTTAGTTACTCTGTCTAAATCCTTCCTGATTTTAAACACCTCTGCCAAATCTCCTCTTAACCTTCTCTGCTCTAATGAGCAGCTTCTCCAGTCTATCCACGTAACTGTAATCTCTCATTCCTGGAAACATTCTAGTAAATCTCTTCTGTACTTTCTCCAAAGCCTTCATTTCTTTTATTCCTTTCTCCCTCCTGTGTTTATCCAGCCTCCCCTTAATTCTATGCTATTCGCCCCAATTGCTCCTTGTGGTAGCGAGTTCCACATTCTCCCTACTCTCTGGGTAAAGAAGTTTCTCCTGAATTCCCTACTGGATTTATTAGTGACTATCTTATATTTATCGGCTCTAGTTCTGTTTTTTCCTGCAGGTGGAAATATCGGGCACGATTTTTCCGACCGGGTCGGGAAAGAGGCGGGTGAGGTCCGGGGCGGACTGCGACTCCACTCCTGGCTCCATGTCAGCTCCCCCCATGACTTTCGCTGATTGGGCTTGTTAAGCCCGCCCTGCGAGGTTCCTGGCCAATTAAAAGGAAGTGGGTCTGATGACGTCATTTGATGACGCATCATCAGCCGGTTTCCTTAAAGGGACTTTGGCCACATACATTTTGACAGTTGTGCTGTCAGTGTTCTTCAGCATTGAGGTGCACGGCTGTACCCAGGCTCTCCCACAACTCCCTCCATATGCTTATGGAGGGAGTCACAGCATGTAGGGAGGTTCTGTTCCCTTCCAATTGGCGGAAGAGACCTCCCCAGGAAACCAACGCAGCCTGGTTGCACATTGCACAGGAGGGCACAAGCAGGGATATTATTAGGAGGACCAGGCTGCAGTGGCACAAACCTTTCAATGATCTCAGTGGATCACGAGACGTTACTGCAAAGCCACACTCAACCTCATCCTGCTGTGTCACTCATCACATCCCTATCACTCTGCCTTCCCTCCCCTACTCCTGCACATCCTTACTCTCACTTTATCTTGCACCTCCACCCATCCTTTTTTCTCTATCTACATTATCACATCCCCATCTCACTAGCCACCCCTCACACTCACCCTCATCTTTGTTCAATCCTACCAACTAACAACACACAAGCCAATGTTCATGTAAGGTTTATGTTGATGTGTTGTCAAACATTGAAATCTATACCTGGACAAATGTGTGTGCACCTTTGGAAGTGGCTTAGTGAGTTGCAGTGAGTGGTGAGACATAACGGTACCCCCAATGGTGATGCGTGTGAAAGGAATGGCTTGGGCTGCTTTATGATGCTTTATGATGTTAGTGTGGGGTGGTGCCAACCTGTGCATCATGTGGCAGTCAACTGGAGTCAATCTGGCCATGGTGAGGCCATCCCTGACCTCCCGGGCAGCAATGTGGTCGGATGCTGATGACCTGTGTCATGTGCAGCATCAGGTGATTGCAGAGAAGGGTGGTGCTGATGTTGGTGATGCTAGTGTGCCTGGTGATGCTGGTGTTGGAACTGATCATAGTGAGGTTCTGAGGACCACGGTGAGATTTTTTTCAAGGGCACCCACGCTGATGGAATAGATGGCAGCTGAAGTTGAGATGACAGAAGCAATCTGTCAATGGTGGGAGAGGTTGCTCCAAGGAGATGACAGTGATTAGAGAGTTCACTGCAAACACTTCAAACCATAAAGCTAAAAAGTATCTTCCAAATCCTGAAGGCTCCAGCTTCTAAGAATGGAAATGGAACAGCTGTGAAATGGTAGCTTTAGCAGCTGTCAACGGAGAGTCACTGAGAACCCGACACACTTATCTGATGTGATCTCCGAGTGCCGGGAACCTTGTAAAAAAGATGGAAAAATGGTAAATATCTGGCAAAATGCTTTTTAAATACCTTTAAACAAACTGTTAACGACTTCAATTGTCTCACCGCTGCTTTGTGTCTGGCCTGTGAACCGTAGGCAGAACCGGCACTTGGGAAACTGACATGGAGGAGGGCTGAAAGTGCACTTCCGCCCCGCTATCAATCACTGCCATTTTGACAGCTGGTCCGCCTCCAAACACACACTCACAGCGTCGGTAAAATTCTCTATCTTCTCCACGTCTACCTCATCAAACACTTTCATAATCTGAAAGACCTCTATCAGGTCATCCCTCAGCCTTCCCTCTTCTAGTGAAAGAGCCCCAGCGGTTCTGTATTTCCTGATAGATATAACCTCTCAGTTCTGGTATCATCCGAGTATATGATGAGGGAAAAGGTCAAAATCGAATTGGACAGACTCCAGCGTGAAGGGATCATATCACCGGTTGAATTTAATGAATGGGCCAGCCCCATTGTTCCTATGCTGAAAAGTGATGGCACAGTCAGAATCTGTGGAGACTACAAAGCTACAATCAACAGGGTTTCGAAACAGGATCAATACCCGTTACTGAAGGCTGATGACTTGTTTGCAGTGCTAGCCAGGGGGAAGTCGTTCACCGAACTGGACTTGATGTCGGACTACATGACACAGAAGCTGGTTGAGATGTCGAAGAGACTTACATGCATTAACACGCATAAAGCACTGTTATTTATCACAGGTGCCCTTTTGGAATTCGCTTGGAATTTCAGAGGAACATAGAGAGTCTACTGAAGTCCATTCCTAGAACTGTCGTGTTCCAAGATGACATCCTGATCACAGGTCATGACTCCTAGAAACAACTAAACAGCCTGGTAGAGGTTCTACATCGTCTGGACAAAGTTGGGACTCAGACTGAAATGCTCAAAGTGCGTCTTCACGGTACCAGAGGTTGAATTCCTGGGGAGGAACATTGCTGCTGACGGCATCAGGCCCACGGACGCGAAAACCAAGGCCATCAAGAATGCACCCAAGCCGCAGAATGTGATGGAGCTGTGTTCGTTCCTGGGTCTACTCAACTACTTCGGTAACTTCCTCCCTAAATTGAGCACCTTATTAGAACCACTGCATATGCTGCTACGAAAAGGTGACAACTGGGTGTGGGGTGCATCTCAAGATAGAGCTTTTGAGAAAGCCACTAATCTGCTTTACTCTAACAAGCTGCTGGTACATTATGACCCATGTAAACGTTTAGTATTAGCCTGTGATGCTTCATCATATGGAATTGGTTGCATATTCCAAAAAGTCGGGTAAACTTCAACCAGTCGCGTATGCTTCAAAAGGTTTGTCTAAAGTGGAAAGAGCCTAGGTAGAGAAAGAAGCACTAGCCTGTCTGTATGGGGGTAAAAAGATGCATCAGTACCTGTTTGGTCTTCGGTTTGAACTGGGGACAGATCACAAGCCGCTCATTTCACTGTTCTCTGAAAACAAAGGTATCAATACCAATGCTTCATCCCATATCCAGAGGTGGGCGCTGACATTATCCGTTTATGATTATATCATTCGCCACAGACCTGGCACCGAGAATTGTGCCGATGCTTTGAGCCGTCTGCCGTTGCCCACACCGGAGGTGGAAATGGCACAACCGGCGGACCTATTGTTAGTTATGGAAGCTTTTAAGAATGAAGGACCCCCTGTCACAGCTCAACAAGTTAAGACCTGGACCAGCCAGGACCCGATTTTATCGGTGGTGAAGAGTTGCATCCTCAAAGGTGATTGGTCTGCCATACTCAAGCAAATGTGTGAGGAGACCAAACCTTACATTAATCGCAAAGACGAACTGTCTATTCAGTCGGATTGTATACTGTGGGGCAATCGTGTTGTTATGCCCAAGAAAGGGAGAGAGAAATTTGTGCGTGAGCTACTTAGCACACATCCCGGCATTGTAATGATGAAAGCCATCGCCAGGTCTCATGTATGGTGACCGGCAATTGACTTGGAGCTGGAATCATGTGTGCATCAGTGCAACATTTGCATGAAGCTCAGCAAAGTACCAGTGGAATCGTCGCTGAGTCTGTGGTCATGGCCGTCCAAACCATGGCCCAGGATCCACATCGACTTTGCAGGTCCCTTCCTGGGGAAGATGCTTTTAGTTGTGGTGGATGCCTATTTGAAGTGGATAGAACGTATAATCATGTCATCCAGCACATCCACAGCTACCATTGAGAATCTCAGTGTCATGTTCACGACACATGGTCTGCCTGACATCGTTGTTAGCGACAACAGATCGTGCTTCACCAGTCAGGAGTTTCAAGAGTTCATGAAACTCAATAGTATCAAACATGTAAGGTCAGCACCGTTCAAACCTGCATCCAATGGGTAAGCAGAATGTGCTGTCCAAATCATAAAGCAGAGTATGAAGCGAGTAATCCAAGGGTCACTGCAGACCTGCCTGTCATGCATACTGTTTAGTTACAGCACAAGGCCACACACGCTTACCGGGGTCTCGTCTGCTGAACTAATGAGGAAGAGAGGTCTTAAGACCAAGCTATCTCTTGTACACCCTGACTTCAATAATCATGTTGAACATAGAAGCCAAAGTCAGCAAAGGTATCACGATCGCGCAGCTGTGTCACGTGATATTTCTGTAAATGATCCTGTATATGTTCTGAATTATGGTCAGGGTCCCAAGTGGATCGCTGGTATTGTCATGCTCAAAACATGCAGGAAACATATGGATCAGACAAAGCTGCGGCACACAGAAAAACCGAAACAGTCGGAGGAAGACACAATCGATGACCAACCAACCTACCCCCAGTCATCAGAGGACTCAGTGGTCATCAGTGAACCGGGACTTTCAATCACTGACATGTTCAATAAGAATGGAATTTCAATCCCTGACATGGCCATTGCCACTCCCACCAGGTCAGCCACCCAGCCACCAGTCACAACAGACTCTGAATACTCACCCAAGGCTGGAGTTGAACTGAGATGGTCAACCTGGGAGCGTAAAACACCGGACCATCTCAATTTATAAAAGACTGTGTTAATATCTCAGAGGGAGGTATTGTCATGTATGTACTTTTGGAATCACTAGCCATTAGATGGCATCACTGTTGGAGGCCATTGGGCTGCACGCACGTATGTGCAGCCCAAGTATAAAAGGCCAGCCTTTTTGTATATTAGTCACTTTGGGCCCTAATAAAGCAGAGTCAAGGTCATACCTCTTGGAGTTAAACTCAGTCCAACAGTTATTGCATACACAACAGTACGTACGGTATTTTTCGACTAAAATTAGTGCATGTGCCTAAAACAGTGTCGCTGTACCCATGCCTGCATAATTTCCTTCATTACAACAATGACGACACTTCAAAAGTACTTCTTTACCCATCCCGCTAGACCCATCTTTTGTCTCTTTACTTGTTCCATTACCGTCCCCTTTGGTCTTGCACCATTATCACTGTTGTCATTTAATCTCTTCTGCCTTTCACCTTCCTTTTTGTTCTTTCCTTCCCTCCCCCCTTTCCCTGCCCTGACACTTGCTTAAAAACCTGTTACATCTCTAACGTTTTCCAGTTCTGATGAAAGGTCAGCAACCTGAAATGCTAATTCTGTTTCTCTCGCCACAGATTCTGCCTGACCCAATGAAGATTTCCAACACTTTTTGTTTATACTTCAAAAGTACTTGATTGTCTGAAAAGCGCTTTGGAACATCCCGAGGTTGTGAAAAACGCTATAGAAATGCAAGTCTTTCTATTCTTTCCTTTAGAGAGCAATTTCTGTTGGATAACACTGGACTAACTGACTAATATGACACACATGTCATTAGTTTGTTTTAAAACACAGGATAGGAGAATTAGGTGATGCCCATTGTCAATAGTGTTGTTTATCCTGTTACGTGAACTACCAGACTACTGTTTCACACAAAGGCTATTGGAGATTTGGAATTCTGTGCCCGAAAAGGCTGTGGACGCTGGGGGAAAATTGGAGCTTCAGTGAGGAGGAAAGGGTGTAAGTGGCTAACTAAAGAAATAAAGGACGGTATCCAATTAAAAACAAGGGCATACAAAGTGACCAAAACTAGTGGGAGGACAGAAGACTGGGAAGCTTTTAAAAGCCAGCAAAGAACGACTAAAAAAATGATTAAGAAAGGGAAAATAGACTATGAAAGTAAACTAGCGCAAAAGATAGCAAGAGTTTCTATAGGTATGTAAAAAGGAAAAGAGTGGCGAAAGTAAATGTTGGTCCCTTAGAGGACAAGACCGGGGAATTAGTAATGGGGAACCTGGAGATGGCAGAAACTCTGAACAAATATTTTGTATCAGTCGTTACAGTAGAGGACATTAACAATATTCCGACAGTGGATAGTCAAGGGGCTATAGGGGGGAGGTACTTAACACAATCACAATCACTAAGGAGGTGGTACTCAGTAAGATAATGGGACTAACGGCAGATAAATCCCTTGGACCTGATGGCTTGCACCCTAGGGTCTTGAGAGAAGTAACGGCAGGGATTGTGGATGCATTGGTTGTAATTTAGCAAAATTCCCTGGATTCTGGGGAGATCCCAGCAGACTGGAAAACTGCAAATGTAACACCCCTATTTAAAAAAGGAGGCAGACAAAAAGCAGGAAACTATAGACCAGTTAGCCTAACATCTGTGGTTGGGAAAATGTTGGAGTCCATTATTAAAGAAGCAGTAGCAGGACACTTGGATAAGCAAAATTCGGTCAGGCAGAGTCAGCATGGATTTATGAAGGGGAAGTCATGTTTGACAAATTTCCTGGAATTCTTTGAGGATGTAATGAACAGGGTGGATAAAGGGGAACCAGTGGATGTGGTGCATTTGGACTTCCAGAAGTCATTTGACAAGGTACCACATAAAGGGTTACTGCACAAGATAAAAGTTCATGGTGTTGGGGGTAATATATTAGCATGGATAGAGGATTGGCTAACTAACAGAAAACAGAGAGTCAGGATAAATGGTTCATTCTCTGGTTGGCAATCAGTAACTAGTGGGGTGCCGCAGGGATCAGTGCTGGGACTCCAACTATTTACAATCTATTGGAGGAAGGGACTGAGTACAATGTAACCAAGTTTGCTGATGATACAAAGATGGGAGGAAAAGCAATGTGTGAGGAGGACATAAAAAATCTGCAAAAGAACATGGACAGGCTAAGTGAGTGGGCAAAAATTTGGCTGATGGAGTATAATGTTGGAAATATGAGGTCATGCACTTCGGCAGAAAAAAAAATCAAAGAGCAAGTTATTATTTAAATGGAGAAAGATTGCAAAGTGCCGCAGTACAGCGAGACCTGGGGGTACTTGTGCATGAAACACAAAAGGATAGTATGCAGGTACAGAAAATGATACATAGAAACATAGAAAATAGGTGCAGGAGCAGGCCATTGAGCCCTTCTAGCCTGCACTGCCATTCAACGAGTTCATGGCTGAACATGAAACTTCAGTACCCCATTACTGCTTTCTCGCCATACCCCTTGATCCCCCGAGTAGTAAGGACTTCATCTAACTCCCTTTTGAATATATTTAGTGAATTGGCTTCAACTACTTTCTGTGGTAGAGAATTCCACAGGTTCACCACTCTCTGGGTGAAGAAGTTTCTCCTCATCTCGGTCCTAAATGGCTTACCCCTTATCCTTAGACTGTGACCCCTGGTTCTGGACTTCCCCAACATTGGGAACATTCTTCCTGCATCTAACCTGTCTAAACCCGTCAGAATTTTAAACGTTTCTATGAGGTCCCCTCTCATTCTTCTGAACTCCAGTGAATACAAGCCCAGTTGATCCAGTCTTTCTTGATAGGTCAGTCCCACCATCCCGGGAATCAGTCTGGTGAATCTTCGCTGCACTCCCTCAATAGCAAGAATGTCCTTCCTCAAAACTGTACACAATACTCCAGGTGTGGCCTCACCAAGGCCCTGTACAACTGTAGCAACACCTCCCTGCCTCTGTACTCAAATCCCCTCGCTATGAAGGCCAACATGCCATTTGCTTTCTTAACCGCCTGCTGTACCTGCATGCCAACCTTCAATGACTGATGTACCATGACACCCAGGTCTCGTTGCACCTTCCCTTTTCCTAATCTGTCACCATTCAGATAATAGTCTGTCTCTCTGTTTTTACCACCAAAGTGGATAACCTCACATTTATCCACATTATACTTCATCTGCCATGCATTTGCCCACTCACCTAACCTATCCAAGTCACTCTGCAGCCTCATAGCATCCTCCTCGCAGCTCACACTGCCACCCAACTGAGTGTCATCCGCAAATTTGGAGATACTACATTTAATCCCCTCGTCTAAATCATTAATGTACAATGTAAACAGCTGGGGCCCCAGCACAGAACCTTGCGGTACCCCACTAGTCACTGCCTGCCATTCTGAAAAGTACCCATTTACTCCTACTCTTTGCTTCCTGTCTGACAACCAGTTCTCAATCCACGTCAGCACACTACGCCCAATCCCATGTGCTTTAACTTTGAACATTAATCTCTTGCGTGGGTTCTTGTCAAAAGCCTTCTGAAAGTCCAAATATACCACATAAACTGGTTCGCCTTTGTCCACTTGACTGGAAACATCCTCAAAAAATTCCAGAAGATTTGTCAAGCATGATTTCCCTTTCACAAATCCATGCTGACTTGGACCTATCATGTCACCATTTTCCAAATGCGCTGCTATGACATCCTTAATAATTGATTCCATCATTTTACCCACGACGGAGGTCAGGCTGACCGGTCTATAATTCCCTGTTTTCTCTCTCCCTCCTTTTTTAAAAAGTGGGGTTACATTGGCTACCCTCCACTCGATAGGAACTGATCCATAGTCAATGGAATGTTGGAAAATGACTGTCAATGCATCCGCTATTTCCAAGGCCACTCCTTAAGTACTCTGGGATGCAGTCCATCAGGCCCTGGAGATTTATCGGCCTTCAATCCCATCAATTTCCCCAACACAATTTCCTGACTAATAAAGATTTCCCTCAGTTCCTCCTCCTTACTAGACCCTCTGACCCCTTTTATATCCGGAAGGTTGTTTGTGTCCTCCTTAGTGAATATCGAACCAAAGTACTTGTTCAATTGGTCTGCCATTTCTTTGTTCCCCGTTTTGACTTCCCCTGATTCTGACTGCAGGGGACCTACGTTTGTCTTTACTAACCTTTTTCTCTTTACATACCGATAGAAACTTTTGCAATCCACCTTAATGTTCCCTGCAAGCTTCTTCTCGTACTCCATTTTCCCTGCCCTAATCAAACCCTTTGTCCTCCTCTGCTGAGTTCTAAATTTCTCCCAGTCCCCGGGTTCGCTGCTATTTCTGGCCAATTTGTATGCCACTTCCTTGGCTTTAATACTATCCCTGATTTCCCTTGATAGTCACGGTTGAGCCACCTTCCCTTTTTTATTTTTACGCCAGACAGGAATGTACAATTGTTGTAGTTCATCCATGCGGTCTCTAAATGTCTGCCATTGCCCATCCACAGTCAACCCCTTAAGTATCATTCGCCAATCTATCCTAGCCAATTCACGCCTCATACCTTCAAAGTTACCCTTCTTTAAGTTCTGGACCATGGTCTCTGAATTAACTGTTTCATTCTCCATCCTAATGCAGAATTCCACCATATTATGGTCACTCTTCCCCAAGGGGCCTCGCACAATGATATTGCTAATTAATCCTCTCTCATTACACAACACCCAGTCTAAGATGGCCTCCTCCCTAGTTGGTTCCTCGACATATTGGTCTAGAACAGGAAGGTCAATGGAATCTTGGCCTTTATTGCAAAGGGGATGGAGTATAAAAGCAGGGTAGTCTTGCTACAGCTATACAGGGTATTGGTGAGGCCACACCTGGAATACTGCGTGCAGTTTTGGTTTCCATATTTACGAAAGGATATACTTGCTTTGGAGGCAGTTCAGAGAAGGTTTACTAGGTTGATTCCAGGGATAAAGGGGTTGAATTATGAGGAAAGGTTGAGTAGGTTGGCCTCTACTCATTGGAATTCAGAAGAATGAGAGGTGATCTTATCGAAACGTATAAGATTATGAGGGGGCTTGACAAGGTGGATGAAGCGCGGATGTTTCCACTGATGGGGGAGACTAGAACTAGAGGGCATGATCTTAGAATACGGGGCCGCCCATTTAAAACAGAGATGAGGAGAAATTTCTTCTCTCAGAGGGTTGTAAATCTGTGGAATTCGCTGCCTCAGAGAGCTGTGGAAGCTGGGACATTGAATAAACTTAAGACAGAAATAGACAGTTTCTTAAATGACAAGGAAATAAGGGGTTATGGGGAGCGGGCAGGGAGGTGGAGCTGAGTCCATGATCGGATCAGCCACGCTCTTATTGAATGGTGGGGCAGCTCGAGGGGCCGTATGGCCTAGTCCTGTTCCTATATCTTACATTCTTATGTTCTTATGTTCTTATCTCTGAATTGTTCCTCTATACAACGATTTAAATCCAAATTGCCAATTTAAACGTGGAGAAAGAGGCACGAATCGCACATTTTAGGGAGAATGATTTGAAATAAATTCTCTGAATTTCCATCCTGATTTACAAAGGATGGAACCAGATTTTAAGTAAGGCCCTAGGGGGGCTGGTTGATGCAATAAAAAATGGGGAGTTATCTGAAGGATAAATCGTGCTTCCTCTTCTGTGACTGTGTTGTAGATTTACATCCCTCCATTAAAATTAACTATATTACCACTTCATGTTGTTGGGACAATGGCTGGCCCTGATTAGGTGACATTGAATCATTGAATGACACAGCACAGAAGGAGGCCAATCAGTCCATTGTGTCTGTGCTGGCTCTTTGAAAGAGCTTTCCAAGTAATCCCACTCCCCTACCCTTAACCCGTAGCCTTGGAATTTTTTCCCTTCAAGTATTTATCCAATTCCCTTTTGAAAGTTACAATTGAATCTGCTTCCTCCACCCTTTCAGGCAGCGCATTCCAGATCACAACAACTCGCTGCGTAAAATAAGTTCTCCTTATCTCCTCCTCTGGTTCTTTTGCCACATATTCCCTTCACCACTCTAGTGCAGTGTTGAGGGAGTGCTGCACTGTCGAAGGTGCTGTCTTTCAGATGAGACGTTAAACCGAGACCCCGTCAGGTGGAGATTAAAGATCCCGTGGCACTATTTTGAAGAAGAGCAGAGGAGTTATCCCCGGTGTCCTGGGCCAATATTTATCCCTCCATCAACATAACAAAAAACGATTAACTGGTCATCATCACATTGCTGTTTGTGGGAGTTTGCTGTGCTCAAGTTGGCTGCTGCGTTTCCTACATCACATCAGTGACTACATTGGCTGTAAAGCACTTTGGGATGTCCTGAGGTCATGAAAGGTGCTATAGAAACAAACTTTTCTTTCTTTCTTTCTTTCTTTCTTTCTTTCTTTCTTTCTTTCTTTCTTTCTTTCTTTCTTTCTTTCTTTGTTTCTTTCTTTCCGTTAAGGATTAATCATTCTGTGTGTTAGTGTTAATGGAGCATGGGATAACTTTTGTCCCCAGAATGCTCCCAGGGGTAATAGAAAGATGAAATAGATGTCAGCGTACAGAGCCAGTGTGAATGCTATGTGTTGTTGTTGTCGTTGTGCAGTAATTAACAGGAAACTAGCAGGTTTATTTAATTCACACATCATGTTAAATTTACACCATTTCACCTGGTGTTAAAACACCAAAAGAAAGCTGTCAGAGATGAAGAGATGCGCAGAGTGGGAGATAAATTACCGATATTGTCACTTTGAAGTGGAAGCCTGCAGTGTCAAGCTGGACTTGTTCTCGTTAGAGCAGAGAAGGTCAAGGGGAGGTTTGACAGAGGTCTTCAAAAATATGAGGGGTTTTGATAGAGTAAATAAGTGGCAGGAGGGTCGGTAACCAGGGGACACAGATATGTGATAATTGGCAAAAGAACCAGAGGAGGAGATGAGGAGAATTTTTTTTTATGGAGCAAGTTATTGTGACCTAGAATGCGCTGCCTGAAAGAGCGATGGAAGCAGATTCAATGGTAACTTTCAAAAGGGAATTTGAAAAGGAAAAATTTGTTGGGCTATGGGGAAAGAGCTGGGGGAGGGGATGGCTTCCAAAATGGTAGCTGGCGCACTTCCCGGGGGAGATCGGGCGCGTGAGACCGTGCTGGAAATCGCTTCCCACCCCAACGCATAATTTTCACCTCCCCCCGAAAAGGGGCACGACCTAGACCAATTTCTCCAGCCATATGACATATGTGTGTCTGTCAAAATCTTCAGGGCTGAAGATGGGTTTCTCACTATTGCGCCATTTTAGCTGCTTGCAGCTGTCAGTCAGGCAAACACTGAGTGGAACAGTCTGAGAACACCCTGTGCTTGACGAGGAATATAAATATTACCAACAGCACGTAGGCTTTGTTCTGAATACTGATATTGCCGCTGTAGTGTATTTGCTTCATGGGTACTTTGCTGAAGAATTCACAGATACACGTTTGCTGTAAAGAACTAGCTGGTTTATTAGCAAAGGTTTAACAATCAAACCGAACACTACTTGTTCATCCAGCAGGCTCACAACTGCACGCCTCATCGTGGAGAACCTGAACTCAATTAATTGGGGTTTTATTGAGTCTTGTGAACATCACGTGACTAGCTAAGCCACTCGCATCGCAGCAGCTCCACAAACCTGCTCCCCACTACGCTGTCCTGCTGATGAACCACGTCCAACTTCCAAGGCCATTAAACAGAGGACTCTATTACATTGACACAGTATGGTATATGCTTTGGTGGCTATCTGTGCCACAAGAACAGATGGACCCTTTTGTAACCATTCCCATTTTCACCTTTGCAGGCAAAGAAGTCGCATAATCACAACGAGCAGGTGTGGACAGGCGGCAATCCGCTGATGAGGCGTACCACTCACTGTCACTGAGGAGAGAGTGGCAGTCCTCATCGGCGTCTCAGGTCGGGCAACTGGCGCTGACCCCCACTTGAAACTGAGGGTAAGTCCTGCACACTCTCTGGGATAAGTTGGGGCAATGAATTGCAGTATCTCTGGACTAGGGTTGGGGCAATGTGATGCAGTGTCTGTGAACTAGATATAATGGAGTAGCGGCTGTCCTGCAAATGAGCCTGTGCTATGTGACCTTCCTCATGTCACCCTGCCCTCTCCCCTGCTGCTAACCACTCGTCTGTTGCTTTATACTTCCAGATGACCAGACACAGGCGCTGCATCCCTCAAGGGACCACTCCACGTCAGGCCTTCGTGTGGAGGAGGAGGAAGAGGAGGATACGATGAGCCAACTCCAGCGCATCGTCCGGCACAGCTTCATTCCAGCCCAGTTCCACCACTGGCATGGACCTCCTCTGAGGACAACGTGGCGTTCCCGGGATTTGAGGAATCCGAGGCTCCTGGGTAAAGTGGTGTGCAGCAATGCAGTGCTGGGACTGAATCCCGCATGCCATCTCTGCAGAGGGTGAGTCGGTAAAGTCGGTCTGCTGACAGACAGGCAGACGTGGAATTGGTGGGAATGCCAGCTCACCTGTCAGCTCCTTGATGTCTTGGGTAGGATCCCGGCGAGCATTAACAGTCTGAAAGCTACTATTACAGATGTAGTTCGCAGATTGTCAGTGCGAGCCGCGATACCAGTGAGGCCATCAATGCCCACATGTGACAGTGGAGTGCTGGAGAGTGTGGCACAAAAACTTGCAGAATATGTTTGAGCTTGGGCAGGTGATGCAGTCCATGCTTGCCGCCATACTCTCTGCGTTCCCCACTGTCACACCCAGCTGTGACTGGCGACTCCAATGAAGTGGCTAGCCAGTCAGAAGCCGGGTCTTCCATGCCACGAGCTGGTCCAGTGCATCCCCAGACACCGTCTCTCTCCCCCCGACACAGCAGGGCTCTGGCAGCTTTGCTGCAAACCATCTTGGTGCCACTTGTGTTAGGATCAGCAGGCAAGGGAGGGTGGCAAGGGGAAGGGGGCCAGAAGACGGTAGAAAAAAGTAGTGGGACAGAATTGCAGTGTTATGTTGTTGATGCTGGATGCATTGTATGTATTTTATATATGTTAAAGTTTCATGTTAAAGTTTCACACTTGATTATGTTGTTAATGTTGTTGAATTATCACACTGCTGGATGTAACTTATTTTATTTAAGTCTCACAACAAAGGTTAAAGTTTACAATATTACAATGTTTAATACATTTTTTTGTTCACCTTAACCATTCCTGTGCAGTGTCTCATTTACAGAATAAGAGGGGGCATAATCAACATGGTGGGATAGAGTGGCCAGGCAACGGTCAAATGTGCCCTTCACTCTTCAAGCAGAGCGTTCAATTATGAGCTGCCGACGTAAGGCTTTTGCAGCAGCGAAAGCTCCATGGGGCCTCCCCTGTGGTTGTGGTTGTGGTGGTGGCATGGGTTCCTCGCCAGGCTCCTCCTCCTCCTCCTCTCTCTCCTGAGGTGGTCCTGCAATCCCCATTGGAAATTCCTGTCCCCTCATGATGACTAAGTTGTGTACCATGCAGCACACCACACTGAACTCAGAGACCTGCTGAGGGGAGTATTGCAGGCAGTCTCCAGAGTGGTCCAGGCATCGGAAGCACTGCTTGAACACTCCAATTGTCTGTTTGACGATGTTGCATGTGGCTGCATGGCTCTCATTATAGCGATGCTTGGCTTCTGTCTGAGGGTTCCGGAGGGGGGTCATGAGCCAGGTGGCGAGGCCATAACCTTTGTCCCCGAACATCCAGCTCTGGCCTTGTGGTTGACGCCGGAACATGCCTAAGACAGTGCTCTCACGCAAGGTGAAAGCATCATGGATGCTCCCTGGATATTGGGCATTGACTGCCATGATGCACTGAGTATGGTCGCAGACGATCTGTACATTTATGGAGTGGAATCCCTTTCGGTTTCGGTAAACCTCTGGATTCTGTAAAGGTGCTCGCAGGGTGATGTGCGTACAGTCAAGGGCATCCTGAACCTTGGGGAAGCCAGCAAATCGTCCAAAACCTACAGCCTTCTCATTCTTTGCCTCCTTGGTCATTGGGAAGTTTATGAATCCATCCTGCGTGCGTACGGTGCATTAGTCACCTGGCGAATGCAGCGATGTGTAGCGTGCTGTGAGATGGAGCATATGTCCCCTGCCGATGCCTGAAAGGAGCTGGAGGCACAGAAGGCAAGTGCCGCAGTTACATTCACCTCGACGGGCAATGCAGTCCTGTTGCCGCTGGTAGACTGTAGGTCTGCCTGTATGAGCTGGCACATCTCTGTGACCACCTCTTTTTGGAAATGCAGCCTTCTAACGCACTGTACCTCAGAGAGTTGCAGGTATGAGCGATGTTCCCTGTAAACTTAGTCGTAAGGCCTTTTCCCATATGTCTGTGACCTCTTCCAATATGTTGCAAATGATCAACAAAACACCCTCTTCCAGCTCGAAGCCATATATATAGCAGCCAGGATTACTGGCTCCCGAAATAGAATGGCCCCCATATCTTTTAAAATGTCCTTTAAAACCAACCAAAAACTCACATAAAACTTCACAATCAAAAGTATGCAGCAACGCAGTCTTCGTCTCCTAATCCTTTTAATCACTCACAACTCGGACTTCCTCCTCCGTTTTAAACATGGTCCCTTTATCGCCTGGTACACCCTGGGTCCGACTGCTTTTTCTTGGCGAGTTCTCAGGCGGACGCTAAATCGGGCGAAATGCTCGACAGTTCCGCCCGGGGCGCTAATGCAGCGATGCAAAAATTTATGTCATCCAAACGGTCAAAACAGCAGTGGGGCGGTAAGTTTTAGCGCCGCGGCAAACCCGTTGGCAAAAGTTCCGCCCGGGCACAAAATCTTGTGCGCCTCGTTTTGCGCCCCCCCCCCCGCAAAAAAAATCATGTTTGTACATCGCTGAGACGCTAAGTGAGGCAGAATCCAGCCCTATGATTCTCGAATGCCAGGCTAGGTTTTACAAAACCCTTTTTCTGATGTTGTTGTTTGCAGTTTCAAACCATTAATTTGCTGGGTTCATTAGCCCGTGGCTGAGAGATCCCAGCTGGCTCAGCACTGGGAAGGAAGCAGCATCACCATCTGGCTATATTATCGTACAGCTGAGTGCTCCAGAATTAAACCAGAACCCGACAGTTCAATGTTCTTATTAGATTTACGGAAAAAGAGGCAAGTGTCAAATCAAAATTAACCCCTTAGTGAGAGGCCAGTTATAAAATAAAAGTTAATATTTGCATTCATATAGCGCCTTTCATAAACTCAGGACATCCCAAAGCCAATGAAGTACTTTTGAAGTGTAGTCACTGCTGGCCTCTTGCGTAGCCCCGATTTCCATTGCTCCACCATTGGTGGCCGTGCTTCGAGTTGCCTGGGACTTTAGCTCTGGAACTCCCTCCCTAAATCTCGCTGCCTCTCTACTTCTCTCTCCTCCGTTTAAGATGCTCTTTGACCAAGCTTTTAGTTCACCTGTCCTACTATCTCCTAAGTGGCTGAGGGGTGACCTGATAGAGGTCTTCAAGATTCTGAAAGGGTTGGATCGGGCTGACCTAGAGAAGATGTTTCCACTTGAGGACGAGACCAGAACTAGGGGCAATAAATATCAGATGTCCCTAATAAATCCAACAGGGGATTGAAGAGAAAATTCTTTACCCAAAGAGTAGTTAGAATGTGAAGCTCACAACCACAGGGTATAGGCATTGAGGCGAATAGCATAGATGCATTTAAGGCAAAGCTAGATAAGTACAGGAGGGAGAAAGGAATAAAAGAAGGAAAGAAAGACTTGCATTTATATAGCGCCTTTCACAACCACCAGTTGTCTGGACAGGCTGCAACGTGAGGGCATCATCTCCCCAGTGGAATTCAGCGAGTGGGCCAGCCCGATTGTTCCAGTACTCAAAAGTGATGGCACGGTCAGGATTTGCGGCGATTATAAAGTAACTATTAATCGATTCTCGCTACAGGACCAATACCCGCTACCTAAGGCAGACGACCTATTTGCGACGCTGGCAGGAGGCAAGACGTTCACCAAGCTCGACCTGACTTCAGCCTACATGATGCAGAAGCTGGAGGAGTCTTCGAAGGGCCTCACCTGCATTAACACGCACAAGGGACTGTTCATCTACAACAGATGCCCGTTTGAAATTCGGTCAGCTGCAGCGATCTTCCAGAGAAACATGGAGAGCTGACTCAAGTCGGTACCACGCACGGTGGTTTTTCAGGACAACATATTGGTCACGGGTCGGGACACCGTCGAGCACCTACAAAACCTGGAGGAGGTCCTCCAGCGACTGGATCGCGTAGGGCTGCGGCTGAAGAGGTAAAAATGCATCTTCATGGCAACAAAAGTGGAGTTTTTGGGGAGAAAGATCGCGGCGGATGGCATTCGTCCCACAGGCGCCAAGACAGAGGCTATCAGGAACGCGCCCAGGTCACAGAACGTCACGGAGCTGCGGTTGTTCCTGGGACTCCTCAACTATTTTGGTAACTTCCTACCAGGGTTAAGCACCCTCTTAGAGCCCCTACATGTGTTATTGCGTAAAGGTGAGAACAGGGTATGGGAAAAAAAAACAAGTAATTGCTTTTGAGAAAGCCAGAAACATTTTATGCTCCAACAAGCTGCTTGTATTGTATAACCCATGTAAAAGACTTGTGCTAGCATGTGATGCGTCATCGTATGGAATCGGGTGTGTATTACAACAAGCTAACATTGCGGGGAAGTTGCAACCTGTCGCCTATGCCTCCAGGAGCTTGTCTAAGGCCGAAAGGGCCTACAGCATGATTGAGAAAGAGGCATTAGCATGTGTGCTCGGGGTAAAGAAAATGCATCAGTACCTGTTTGGCCTCAAATTTGAGCTGGAAACCGATCACAAGCCCCTCATATCCCTGTTCGCTGAAAACAAGGGGATAAATACTAATGCCTCAGCCCGCATACAAAGGTGGGCACTCAAGCTATCAGCGTATAATTATACCATCCGCCACAGACCAGGCACCGAGAACTGTGTGGATGCTCTCAGTTGGCTACCATTGCCCACACGGGGGTGGAAATGGCGCAGCCTGCAAACTTGTGATGGTCATGGAAGCATTTGAAAATGATAAATCACCTGTCACGGCCCGCCAGATTAGGACTTGGACCAGCTAAGATCCTCTGCTGTCCCGAGTAAAAAACTGTGTACTGCTGCATGGGAGCTGGGCCAGCATCCCCGTTGAAATGCAAGAGCTAATCAAACCATCCCAGCGGCGAAAGGACGAGCTGTCCATTCAGGCAGACTGCCTATTGTGGGATAACTGCATAGTGCTACCCAAAAAGGGCAGGGAGACGTTCATCTCGGATCTCCACAGCACACACCCGGGTGTAGTAATGATGAAAGCGATAGCCAGATCCCACGTGTGGTGGCCCGGTATCGACTCTGACTTAGAGTTCTGTGTACGGCAATGCAGCGTGTGTGCTCAGTTGAGCAACGCGCTCAGAGAGGCACCACTAGGTTTGTGGTCCTGGCCCTCGAGACCATAGTTAAGGATCCATGTCGACTATGCGGGCCCGTTTCTCGGTAAAATGTTCCTGGTGGTGGTGGATGCTTTTTCAAAATGGATTGAATGTGAAATAATGTCGGGAAGCACCGCCACCGCCACCATTGAAAGCCTGAGGGCCATGTTTGCCACCCACGGCCTGCCTGACATACTGGTCAGTGACAACGGGCCATGTTTCACCAGTGCCGAATTTAAAGAATTCATGACCCGCAATGGGATCAAACATGTCACCTCGGCACCGTTTAAACCAGCCTCCAATGGGCAGGCAGAGCAGGCAGGACAAACAATCAAACAGAGCTACAAACGAGTCACAGAAGGCTCACTCCAAACCCGCCTGTCCCGAGTACAGCTCAGCTACTGCACGAGACCCCATTCGCTCACAGGGGTTCCCCCGGCTGAGCTACTCATGAAAAGGACACTTAAAACCAGACTCTCGCTGGTTCACTCCAACCTGCATGATCAGGTAGAGAGCAGGCGGCAGCAACAAAATGTAAACGATGGTCGCACCACTGTGTCACTGGAAATTGACCTGAATGACCCTGTGTATGTGCTAAACTATGGACATGGTCCCAAGTGGATCGTAGGGACTGTGATAGCTAAAGAAGGGAGTAGGGTGTTTGTAGTCAAACTAGACAATGGACAAATTTGCAGAAAGTACCTGGACCAAACGAGGCTGCGGTTCACAGACTGCCCTGAACAACCCACAGCAGACACCACCTTTTTCGAGCCCACAATACACACCCAAAGGATCAACGACACCACGCCGGACCAGGAAATCGAACCCATCACGCCCAACAGCCCAGCAAGACCAGGCTCACCCAGCAGCCCTGCAGGGCCAACAACACGCCAGCCCAACGAGGGCACAGCCAACACACCAGAACAGATATTTGTACCGAGGTGGTCCACCAGGGAAAGAAAGGCTCCCGACCGCCCTACCTTGTAAATAGTTTTCACTTTGACTTTGGCGAGGAGTGATGTTGTGTATCTGTAAAGCATGCACTCCCATGTTCCGCCACCAGGGAGTGCATCCCTGAAGTCCCAAGGGATCCCAGCATCCCTTGGGAGCACTGTATATAAGCGGCCTGTTCCTCACTCTGGAGTGTCTTAATAAAGACCGAGGTCACTGTTACTTTAACCTTCCTGTGTGCAGTCTCATCTGTGTGAGGAACACAATAGAGAGAAAAACAGAGTTCACGTCTCAGGGCAAGATGCTGCTTGACCAGCTGAGTGTTTCCAGCATTTTATGCTGTCATTTCACATTTACAACATCTGCTTGCAGAGGGAAGAGGAAGATGCAGAAGAGGAGGTAGCCGAAGAGGAGGAATCAGACGGAAGGATGCATCCCAGACAGCGCCTTTGTGGCCGGGATATCCGGGATGATATCATCCACCTGTGGTCCCACTGTCTGGGCAGGCTGTCTCTTCTTGTTGACCCATTGGCTGGGCAGGCTGCATTTCTTGCGTGTGTGAAATGAGGAAGGCACCAGGGTGGAGTTGTGCTGATAGGAGGGCGGGAAAGCAAAAATTGCATGCCAGAAGGAGTATAATGTGCGAAGATATCAGCATCTTGTATCCTTTTTCCCCCGCCGCTGGTCAAGGGCTCAGTCCTTGCCAAGACTGGCCTGCACTGCCTCCTCTCAAGGGGTGAGGTGAGGCTAGGAATGGGAGATGGGCCTTGTGTTTGGTACAGATTGTTGGTAGGTGAGTGATTGGGGATTGTGCATTGAGCAGTGTGTGACGCTCGTGGTGCAATTGGTAGGGAACGGCTTTTGAAGATGCATTCACTGAACTTGATCAGTATTCTGAGGTCATGAAGCTTCTTTGGGCACTGGAGCCAGGAGGTGAGGGTGACATTGCTGGCACTGATGGCCTTAGTGACGTGGTCCCACATTGTTCTATCTGGAGGGCCTCTTGAACCCTGTGGGTAAAGAGCTGCTCTTGCAGTGTTGACCCCTTGCACAAAGCTGAAAGCTGTAGTGCTGTGTGTGACACACTTAGTGCCCCTTCCCTGGCTTGCTGAGCCATTTGTGTTAGTGCTGAGGCAGTTTTTCTATTTGTTGCAGTCAGGAAGGTAATTCAGCTTTAACAGTTGAATATACATGTCAGGGACTTCTTTTAAAAGTTGAATATTCCTTAAGTACAGAAAGGGCTGAAAAATGGATTGATTTACTGCATTTTATTTTGTAGTGCTTCAGTGGGCATGGCCCCTTTAATTCTGAGACCTCTTCACTGCCCATAATTCCTTGTGAGCTCCACCGCTTCGCTCACAGAGGCTGTGGGAAGCTGCAATGCCGGACCTGGACAGGACTTCATCCTGGATCCCTCCAGTAAGGCCACCAGAACGGCATTACATGGAAGGTGAGCGCTGTACCACCTAGCTCCAGACCCCCTGGCTAATCTCATTGGCTTAGCATTGCGGCCATTTCCAGCGGCCATCACCGGCAACTTTGCTGGTGAACA
This sequence comes from Pristiophorus japonicus, assembly GCF_044704955.1. Taxonomy (NCBI): domain Eukaryota; kingdom Metazoa; phylum Chordata; class Chondrichthyes; family Pristiophoridae; genus Pristiophorus; species Pristiophorus japonicus. The sequence goes on from NC_091990.1 coordinate 120,496,229, forward strand.
CAAATTTTTTTCCTGCAGACTTTTAGTTCAGGACAATACAATGCTTCACTTACGTTTATTCAAGGAGAAATTTAAGTACCGAGACAATCTTAAAACTTAGGGCAGTGTTAATAGGGTGGGGTGTTAAACAGGCAGAGGTTCATCGGGCGATGGTTAATTGGGCGATGGATAATCGGGGAATGGTTAATCGGGCGATGGTTAATAGGGCGGGAGGTTAATCGGGCGATGGTTAATGGGGCGATGGTTAATTGGGCAGGAGATAAATCGGGCGTGAGGTTAATCGGGCGATGGTTAATCGGGTGATGGTTAATCGGGTGGGAGGTTAATTAGGCGATGGTTAATTGGTCAGGAGGATAATCGGGCGATGGTTAATCGGGCGGGAGGTTAATCGGGCGATGGTTAATCGGGCAGGAGATAAATCGGGCGGGAGGTTAATTGGGCGATGCTTCATCGGGCGATGGTTATTCGGGTGGGAGGTTAATCGGTCGATGGTTACTTGGGTGGGAGGTTAATCGGGCGATGGTTAATCGGGTGGATGGTTAATTGGGCAATGCTTAATCGGGCGATGGTTATTCGGGCAGGAGGTTAATCGGGCGATGTTTAATCGGGCAAATGTTAATCGGGCGATGATTAATCGGGCAATGGTTAAACGGATGGGAGGTTAATCGGGCGGCAGGTTAATCGGGCGATGGTTAATCGGGCGATGTTTAATTGGGCGGATGTTTAATTAAGAGGTAGGATAATCAGGCAATAGTTAATCGGGCAATGGTTAATCGGGCAGGAGGTTAATGGGGCGATGGTTAATTGGGCAGGAGATTAATCGGGCGGGAGGTTAATCGGGTGATAGTTAATTGGCTGATGGTTAATCGGGCGGGAGGTTAATTAGGCGATGATTAATTGGGCGATGGTTAAACGAGCGATGGTTAAATGGTCGATGTTTAATCGGGGGGTAGGGTAATCAAGTGCTGGTTAATCGAGTGATGTTTAATTAAGCGATGGTTAATCGAGCGATGGTTAATCGGGTGATGTTTAATTGGACGCTGGTTAATCGGGCGATGGTTAATCGGGCGATAGTTAATCTAGCGATGGTTAATCGAGTGATGTTTAATCAGGCGATGTTTAATCGGGAGAGAGATTAATCAGGCGATGATTAATCGGGTGATGGTTAATCGGGTGGGTGGTTAATTGGGCGATGGTTAATCGGGCGAATGGTTATTCGGGTGAGAAGTTAATCGAGCGATGGTTAATCGGGAGAGAGGTTAATCAGGCGATGGTTAATCGGGTGATGGTTAATCGGGCGGGTGGTTAATTGGGCGATGGTTAATTGGGCGATGGTTAATCGGGCGATGGTTATTCGGGTGGGAGGTTAATCAGGCGATGGTTAATCGGGCAATGGTTAATCGGGCGATGGTTATTTGGGTGGGAAGTTAATCGAGCGATGGTTAATTGGGCGATGGTTATTCGGGTGGGATATTAATCGAGCGATGATTAATCGGGTGCTGGTTAATCGGGAGAGAGGTTAATCGGGCACTGGTTAATTGGGCAATAGTTAATCAGACGGGAAAATAGTTGGGCGATGGTTAATCTGGTGGGAGGTTAATCGGGCAATGGTTTATCGGGCAGGAGGGTAATCGGGCGATGGTTTATTGGGCAGGAGGTTAATCGGGCGATGGTTAATTGGGCAGGAGCTTAATCGGGTGAGAGTTTTATCGGCCGATGTTAATCGGGTGGGAAGTTAATCGGTCAATGGTTAGTCGAGCGATGGTTAAGTGGGCGATGGTTAATCGAGCGGGAACTTAATCGGGCAACGGTTAATCAGGCGATGGTTAATCAGTCGCGAAATTAATCGGGTGATGGTTAATTGATCGATGGATAATCGGGCGGGAACTTAATCGTGCGATGGTTAATCGGGCAATGATTAATCGGGCAGTTTGTTAATTGGGCGATGGTTAATCGGGCGATGGTTAAGTGGGAGATGGTTAATCGGGCGGTGGTTAATGGGGCAAAGGGTAGTTGTGCGATGGTTAATCGGGCGGGAGATTAATCGGGCGTGAGGTTAATCAGGCGATGGTTAATTGGGAGGGAGGTTAATCTGGCGATGTTTAATCGGGCGATGGTTAATTGGGCGATGGTTATTCGGGTGGGATGTTAATCGAGCGATTGTTAATCGGGCGCTGGTTAATCGGGAGAGAGATTAATCGGATGCTGGTTAATTGGGCTGGTGGTTAATTGGGTAATAGTTAATCGGGCGGGGAAATAGTCGGGCGATGATTAATCAGGTGGGAGGTTAATCGGGCAATGGTTTATTGGGCGGGAGGTTAATCGGGTGAGAGTTTTATCGGCCGATGGTTAATCGGGTGGGAGGTTAATCAGTCGATGGTTAGTCGAGCGATGGTTAATCGGGTGACTGTTAATCGTGTGGGAGATTAATCGGGCGATGGTTAATTGGGTGATGGTTAAGTGGGCGATGGTTAATCAGTCGCAAAATTAATCGGGTGATTGTTGATTGGGAGATGGTTAATTGTCTGTAATTTAATCGGGCAATGGTTAATCGGGCGATTGTTAATCGGGTGGACTTAATTGGGCGATGGTTAATCGGGCAATGATTAATCGGGTGGTTTGTTAATGGGGCGAAGTGTAATTATGTGATGGTTAATCGGACGGGAGGTTAATCGGGTGGGAAGTTAATCGGGCGATGGTTAATTGAGCGATGGTTAATCGGGCGGGAGGTTAATCGAGCGATGGTTAATCGGGCGATGGTTAATCGGGCGATTTTTAATCGGGCGATGGTTAATCAGGCGATGGTTAATCAGGTGGGTGGTTAATCTAACGATGGTTAATCGGGCGATGGTTATTCGGGTGGGAGGTAAAATGAGCGATGGATTATCGGGCGATGGTTAATCGGGAGCGAGGTTAATCCGGCACTGGTTAATCGAGCGGGAGGTTAATTAGGCGATGGTTAATCGGGCGGATGGTTAATCAGGTGATGTTTAATTGGGCGATGGTTAAGTGGGCAGGATTTTAATCGGCCGATGGTTAATCGGGAAATGTTTAATTGGACGATGGTTAATCGGGCGATGCTTATCTGGGCGATGGTGAATCGTACGGGTGGTTAATTGAGCGGAAGGGGAATTGGGCGATTGTTAATAGGGCGGGAAGTTAATCGGGCGATGGTTAATCGGGCAGGAGGTTAATTGGGCGAGGGTTAATCGGGCAGGAGGTTAATAGGGCGATGGTTAATTGGGCGATGTATAATCGGGCGATAGTTAATCGGGTGGGAGATTAATCGGGCAGGAGGTTAATCAGGTGATGGTTAATCGGGCGATGTATAATCAGGCGATGGTTAATCGGGTGGGAGGTTAATCTGGTAGGAGATTAATCGGTCGATGGTTAATCAGGCGGGAGGTTAATCGGGCTATTGTTAATCAGACGATGGTTAATCAGGCGATAGTTAATCGGGCAGGAGGTTAATTGGGCGGGAGTTTAATCGGGCGGGAGGTTAATCAGTTGATGGTTAATTAGGTGATGGTTAATTGGGCGAGGGTTCATCAGGCAGGAAGTGAATCGGGCGATGGTTAATCGGGCGATGTTTACTCGGGCAATGGTTAATCAGGGAAAGAGGTTAATTGGGGGAGCGTTAATCGGGCAGGAGGTTAATCAGGCGATGGTTAATCGGGCGACGGTTAAATGAGCGATGGTTAATCGGGTGATGTTTAACTGGACGCTGGTTAATTGGGCGATGGTTAATTGGGTGGGAGGTTAAACGAGCGATGGTTAATCGGGCAATGGTTAATCAGGCGATAGTTAATCGAGTGATGCTTAATCGAGCGATGGTTAATCGAGTGATGTTTAATCGGGCGATGGTTAATTGGGTGGGAGGTTAATCAGGTGATGGTTAATTGGGCGGGAGGTTAATCGGGCAGGAAGTTAATCGGGTGGGAGGTTAATCGGGCGATGGTTAATCGGGTTGGAGGTTAATTGGGCAATGGTTAATCGGGCGATGGTTAATCGGGCGATGGTTACTCGGGCGATGGTTACTCGGGCGCTGGTTATTCGGGTGGGAAGTTAATCGAGCGATGGTTAATCAGGCGATGGTTAATCGGGACAGAGGTTAATCGGGCGATGGTTAATCGGGTGATGGTTAATCGGGCGGGTGGTTAATTGGGCGATGGTTAATCGGGTGGGAGGTTAATCGGGCAATGGTTAATTGGGCAGGAGCTTAATCGGATGAGAGTTTTATCGGGCGATGATTAATCAGGTGGGAGGTTAATCGGTCGATGGTTAATTGAGCAATGGTTAATCGGGCGACTGTTAATTGTGTGGGAGATTAATCGGGTGATGGTTAATCGGGCGATGGTTAATCGGGCGATGGTTAATCAGGCACAGAATTAATCGGGTGATGGTTAATCGGTCGATGGTTAATTGGGCGCGAACTTAATCGGGCGATTGTTGATCGCGCGATGGTTAATCGGGCGGGAATTTAATCGGACGGTTATTAATCGGGTGGAAACTTAATTGGGCAATGGTTAATCAGGCAATGGTTAATTGGGCAATGATTAATCGGGTGATGGTTAATTGGGCGATGGTTAAGCGGGCGATGTTTAATTGGGCAGGACGTTAATTGGGCGATGATTAATCGGGCGGCTGGTTAATCGGGCGATGGTTAATGGGGCGAAGGTTAATCAGGCGATGGTGAATCGAGAGATGGTTAATCGGGCGGGAGGTTAATCGGGTGATGGTTATTCGGGCGATGGTTAATCGGGCGGGAGGTTAATCGGATGGATGGTTAATTGGGCGGGAGGTTAATCGGGCGATGGTTAATCGAGTAGAGGTTAACTGGGCGATGGTTAATCAGGCGATGTTTAATTGGGCGATGGTTAATCAGACGGGTGGTTAATCGGGCGATGGTTAATCGGATGGTAGGTTAATTGGGCGATGATTAATCAGGCGAAGGTTAATCAGGCGATGATTAATTTGAGCGGGAGAATAGTCGGGCGATGGTTACTTGGGCAGGAGCTTAATCAAGCGAGAGTTTTATCGGGCAATGATTAATTGGGCGACGGTTAATCGGGCGAAATAATAGTCGGGCGATGGTTAATCAGGTTGGAGTTTAATCGGTCGATGGTTAATCGCGCACTGGTTAATCGGGCGACTGTTAATCGGGTGGGAGAATAATCAGCGATGGTTAATCGAGCGATGGTTAAATGGGCGGGAATTTAATCGGGCGATGGTTAATCGGGCGTGAAATTAATCAGGTGATGGTTGATCGGGCGATGGTTAATCGGGCGAAAACTTAATTGGGTGATAGTTAATCAGACAATGGTTAATTGGGCGATGGTTACTCGGGCGATGGTTAATTGGGTGGGAGGTTAATCGGGCGATGGTTAATAGGGCGATGGTTAATCGGTTGAGAGGTTAATCAGGTAGATGGTTAATCGGTCGGGAGGTTAATCGGGCGGATAATCGAGTGGAGGTTAACTGGGCGATGGTTAAACGGGCGGGAGGTTAATCGGGCGAGAGGTTAATTGGGCGACTGTTAATCGGGCGATGGTTAATCGGTTGGGAGGTTAATCGGGCAATGGTTAATGGGCAGGAGCTTAATGGGGCGAGAGGTTTATCGGGCGATGGTTATTCGGGTGATGGTTAAATGGGTGGAAGAATAGTCAGTCGATGGTTAATCGGGCGATGGTTCATCGGGTTGGAGAATAGTCGGCCGATGGTTAATCGGGTGGGACGTTAATCGGGGGATGGTTAATCGAGTGGAGGTTAATTGGGCGATGGTTAATCGGATGGTAGACTAATCAGGCGATGGTTAAGTAGACAATAGGTTAATCGGGCGATGGTTAATCGAGCGATAGTTAATCGGGAGAGAGGTTAATTGGGCGAAGGTTAATCAGGCGATGGTTAATCGGGTGGGAGGTTAATCGAGTGATGGTTAATCGGGCGATGGTTAATCGGGCGATAGTCATTCAGGTGGGAAGTTAATCGAGTGATGGTTAATCGGGCGAGGGTTAATCGGGAGAGAGGTTAATCGGGCAATAGTTAATGGACAGCTACTTAATTGGGCAAGAGTTGTATCGGGCGATGGTTCATTGGGCGATGGTTAAACGGGCGGGAGAATAGTCCGGCGATAGTTAATCGGGTGGGAGGTTAATCGGGCGCTGGTTAATCAGGCGATGGTTAATTGGGAGGGAGACTAATCTGGCGGTGTGTAATCGGCGATGGTTAATTGTTGGGAGGTTAATCGGGCGACGCTTAATCGGGCGATGGTTAATCGGTTGGGAGGTTAATCGGGCGATGGTTAATTGGGCAGGAGCTTAATCGGGCGAGAGGTTTATCGGGCGATGGTTAATCAGGTGATGGTTAAATGGGTGGGAGAATAGTCAGTCGATGGTTAATCGGGTGGGAGGTTAATCGGACGATGGTTAAGCGGGCGATGGTTAATCGGGCGAACGAATAGTCGGGCAATGGTTAATCGCGTGGGAGTTTAATCGGATGATGGTTAATCGAACGATGATTAATTGGGCGACGGTTAATTGGGTGAACGAATAGTTGGGCGATGGTTAATTGGGTGGGAGGTTAATCGGTCGATGATTAATCGAGCGATGGTTAATTGGGTGAACGAATAGTCGGGCGATGGTTAATTGGGTGGGAGGTTAATCGGTCGATGATTAATTGAGCGATGGTTAATTGGGCGACGGTTAATCGGGCGAACGAATAGTCGGGCGATGGTTAATCGGGTGGGAGGTTAACCGGTCGAAGGTTAATCGCGCGCTGGTTAATCGGGCGACTGTTAATCGGGTGGGAGATTAATCGGTCGAAGGTTAATCGGGCGATTGTTAATCGGGCGGGAACTTAATCGGGCGATGGTTAATCAGGCAATGGCTAATTGGGCGATGGTTAATTGGGCGATGGTTAATCGGTTGGGAGGTTAATCGGGCGAGAGGTTTATCGGGCAATGGTTAATCGGTTGGGAGGTTAATCGGGCGATGGTTAATCGGGCGATTGTTAATCGGGTGGGAACTTAATCGGGCGATGGTTAATTGGGCAGGAGCTTAATCGGGCGAGAGGTTTATCGGGCGATGGTTAATCGGGTGATGGTTAAATGGGTGGAAGAATAGTCAGTCGATGATTAATTGGGTGGGAGGTTTATCGGGCAATGGTTAATCGGGCAATGGTTAATCGGACGTAAGAATAGTCGGGCGATGGTTAATCGGGTGGGAGGTTAATCGGTCGAAGGTTAATCGCGCGCTGGTTAATTGGGTGATGGTTAATTGGGCGATGGTTAAGTGGGCGATGGTTAAATTGGCGGGAAGTTAATCCGGCGACGGTTAATCGGTCGATGGTTAATAATGTGTGACCTTAATCGGGCGATGGTTGATCGGGCGATTGTTAATCGGGCGGGAACTTAATCGGGCGATGGTTAATCAGGCAATGGCTAATTGGGCGATGGTTAATCGGGCGATGGTTAGGCAGGCAAGAGGTTAATTGGGCGAATAGTTAATCAGGCGATGGTGAATTGGGCATGAGCTTAATTGGGCGATGGTTAATCGGGTAATGGTTATGTGGGCGACGGTTAATCGAGTGGAGGCTAATTGAACGATGGTTAATCAGGCGCTGTTTAATTGGGCAATGGTTAATCGGACGGGTGCTTAATTGGGCATGTTTAATCGGACAGGTGGTTAATCGGGCGATGGTTAATCGGGCGATGGTTAAGCGGGTGATGTTTAATTGGGCGGCTGGTTAATCGGGCGATGATTAATGGGGCGAAGGTTAATCAGGTGATGGTTAATCGGGAGATGGTAAATCGGGCGGGAGGTTATGTGGGCGATGGTTAATCGGGCGATGTTTACTCGGGCAATGGTTAATCAGGGAAAGAGGTTAATTGGGGGAGCGTTAATCGGGCAGGAGGTTAATCAGGCGATGGTTAATCGGGCGACGGTTAAATGAGCGATATTTAATCGGGTGATGTTTAACTGGACGCTGGTTAATTGGGCGATGGTTAATTGGGTGGGAGGTTAAACGAGCGATGGTTAATCGGGCAATGGTTAATCAGGCGATAGTTAATCGAGTGATGTTTAATCGAGCGATGGTTAATCGAGTGATGTTTAATCGGGCGATGGTTAATAGGGCGGGAGGTTAATCGGGCAGGAAGTTAATCAGGCGATGGTTAATCGGGCGCTGGTTAATCGGGCGGGTGGCTAATTGGGCGATGGTTAATCAGGCGATGTTTAATCGAGCGATGGTTAATCGGGCAATGGTTATTCGGGGGGGAAGTTCATCGAGCGATGGTTAATCGGGCGATGGTTAATCGGGAAAGAGGTTAATCGGGCGATGGTTAATCGGGTGATTGTTAATCGGGCGGGTGGTTAATTGGGCGATGGTTAATCGGGCGACGGTTAAATGAGCGATATTTAATCGGGTGATGTTTAACTGGACGCTGGTTAATTGGGCGATGGTTAATTGGGTGGGAGGTTAAACGAGCGATGGTTAATCGGGCAATGGTTAATCAGGCGATAGTTAATCGAGTGATGTTTAATCGAGCGATGGTTAATCGAGTGATGTTTAATCGGGCGATGGTTAATAGGGCGGGAGGTTAATCGGGCAGGAAGTTAATCAGGCGATGGTTAATCGGGCGCTGGTTAATTGGGTGGGTGGCTAGTTGGGCGATGGTTAATCAGGCGATGTTTAATCGAGCGATGGTTAATCGGGCAATGGTTATTCGGGGGGGAAGTTCATCGAGTGATGGTTAATCGGGCGATGGTTAATCGGGAAAGAGGTTAATCGGGCGATGGTTAATCGGGTGATTGTTAATCGGGCGGGTGGTTAATTGGGCGATGGTTAATCGAGTGCGAGGTTAATCGGGCAATGGTTAATTGGGCAGGAGCTTAATCGGGTGAGAGTTTATCGGCCGATGGTTAATCAGGCGGGAATTTAGTTGGGCAATGGTTATGTGGGCGACGGTTAATCGAGTGGAGACTAATTGGACGATGGTTAATCAGGCGCTGTTTAATTGGGCAATGGTTAATCGGACGGGTGCTTAATTGGGCATGTTTAATCGGGTGATGGTTGATCGGGCGATGGTTAATCGGGAGAGAGGTTAATCAGGCGATGGTTAATCGGCAGATGGTTACTCGGGCAGGTGGTTAATTGGGCGATGCTTAATCGGGCGATGGTTAATTGGACGGGAGGTTAATCGGGCGATGGTTAATCGGGTGGGAAGTTAATTGAGTGATGGTTAATCGGGCGATGGTTAATCAGGCGATGTTTAATCGGGCGATGGTTAATTGGGCGATAGTTACTCAGGCACTGGTTAATCAGGTGATGGTTAATCGGGCGGGTGGTTAATCGGATGATGGTTAATCAGGCGATGTTTAATCGGACGATGGTTAATCGGGCGATGGTTATTCGGGTGGGAAGTTAATCGAGCGATGGTTAATCAGGCGATGGTTAATTGGGACAGAGGTTAATCGGGCGATGGTTAATCGGGTGATGGTTAATCGGGCGGGTGGTTAATTGGGCGATGGTTAATCTGGTGGGAGGTTAATCGGGCAATGGTTAATTGGGCAGGGGCTTAATCGGATGAGAGTTTTATCGGGTGATGGTTAATCAGGTGGGAGGTTAATCGGTCGATGGTTAATTGAGCGATGGTTAATCAGGCGACTGTTAATCGTGTGGGAGATTAATCGGGTGATGGTTAATCGGGCGATGGTTAAGTGGGTGATGGTTAATCGGGCGGGAACTTAATCAGGTGACGGTTAATCGGGTGATGGTTAATCAGGCGCAGAATTAATCGGGTGATGGTTAATCGGTCGATGGTTAATTGGGCGCGAACTTAATCGGGCGATTGTTGATCGCGCGATGGTTAATCGGGCGGGAATTTAATCGGACGGTTATTAATCGGGTGGAAACTTAATTGGGCGATGGTTAATCAGGCAATGGTTAATTGGGCAATGAGTAATCGGGTGATGGTTAATTGGGCGATGGTTAAGCGGGCGATGTTTAATTGGGCAGGACGTTAATTGGGCGATGATTAATCGGGCGGCTGGTTAATCGGGCGATGGTTAATGGGGCGAAGGTTAATCAGGCGATGGTTAATCGAGAGATGGTTAATCGGGCGGGAGGTTAATCGGGTGATGGTTAATCGGGCGATGGTTACTCGGGCAGGTGGCCAATCGGGCAGGTGGCCAATCGGGCGGGAGATTAATCGGGCGGGAGGTTAATCGGGCGGGAGATTAATCGGGCGGGAGGTTAATCGGGCGGGAGGTTAATCGGATGGATGGTTAATCGGGCGGGAGGTTAATCGGGCGATGGTTAATCGGGCGGGAGGTTAATCGGGCGGGAGGTTAATCGGATGGATGGTTAATCGGGCGGGAGGTTAATCGGGCGATGGTTAATCGAGTAGAGGTTAATTGGGCGATGGTTAAACGGGCGGGAGGTTAATCGGGCGAGAGATTAATTGGGCGAAGGTTAATCGGGCGATGGTTAATCGGTTGGGAGGTTAATCGGGCAATGGTTAATGGGCAGGAGCTTAATGGGGCGAGAGGTTTATCGGGCGATGGTTATTCGGGCGATGGTTAAACGGGTTGGAGAATAGTCGGCCGATGATTAATCGGGTGGGACGTTAATCGGGGGATGGTTAATCGAGTGGAGGTTAATCGGGCGATGGTTAATCGGGCGATAGTCATTCAGGTGGTAAGTTAATCGGGTGATGGTTAATCGGGCGAGGGTTATTTGGGAGAGAGGTTATCGGGCAATAGTTAATGGACAGCTACTTAATTGGGCAAGAGTTGTATCGGGCGATGGTTCATTGGGCGATGGTTAAACGGGCGGGAGAATAGTCCGGCGATAGTTAATCGGGTGGGAGGTTAATCGGGCGCTTGTTAATCGGGCGATGGTTAATTGGAAGGGAGACTAATCTGGCGGTGTGTAATCGGGCGATGGTTAATTGTTGGGAGGTTAATCGGGCGACGCTTAATCGGGCGATGGTTAATCAGTTGGAAGGTTAATCGGGCGATGGTTAATCAGTTGGAAGGTTAATCGGTTCGATGGTTAATTGGGCAGGAGCTTAATCGGGCGAGAGGTTTATCGGGCGATGGTTAATCAGTTGGAAGGTTAATCGGGCGATGGTTAATCAGTTGGAAGGTTAATCGGGCGATGGTTAATTGGGCAGGAGCTTAATCGGGCGAGAGGTTTATCGGGCGATGGTTAATCAGGTGATGGTTAAATGGGTGGAAGAATAGTCAGTCGATGGTTAATCGGGTGGGAGGTTAATCGGACGATGGTTAAGCGGGCGATGGTTAATCGGGCGAACGAATAGTCGGGCAATAGTTAATCGCGTGGGAGGTTAATCGGATGATGGTTAATCGAACGATGATTAATTGGGCGACGGTTAATTGGGTGAACGAATAGTTGGGTGATGGTTAATTGGGTGGGAGGTTAATCGGTCGATGATTAATTGAGCGATGGATAATTGGGCGATGGTTAATCGGGCGAATGAATAGTCGGGCGATGGTTAATCGGGTGGGAGGTTAACCGGTCGAAGTTTAATCGCGCGCTGGTTAATCGGGCGACTGTTAATCGGGTGGGAGATTAATCGGTCGAAGGTTAATCGGGCGATTGTTAATCGGGCGGGAACTTAATCGGGCGATGGTTAATCGGTTGGGAGGTTAATCGGGCGAGAGGTTTATCGGGCGATGGTTAATCGGCTGGGAGGTTAATCGGGCAATGGTTAATCGGGCGATTGTTAATCGGGTGGGAACTTAATCGGGCGATGGTTAATTGGGCAGGAGCTTAATCGGGCGAGAGGTTTATCGGGCGATGGTTAATCGGGTGATGGTTAAATGGGTGGAAGAATAGTCGGGCGATGGTTAATCGGGTGGGAGGTTAATCGGTCGAAGGTTAATCGCGCGCTGGTTAATTGGGTGATGGTTAATTGGGCGATGGTTAAGTGGGCGATGGTTAATTTGGCGGGAAGTTAATCCGTCGACGGTTAATCTGGCGATGGTTAATCAGGCGCGAAATTAATCGGGTGATGGTTAATCGGTCGATGGTTAATCATGCGGGACCTTAATCGGGCGATGGTTGATCGGGCAATAGTTATTCGGGCGGAAATTTAATCGGGCGATGGTTAATCGGGCGATTGTTAATCGGATGGGAACTTAATCGGGCGATGGTTAATCAGGCAATGGCTAATTGGGCGATGGTTAATCGGGCGATGGTTAGGCAGGCAGAAGGTTAATTGGACGAGTAGTTAATCAGGCGATGGTTAATTGGGCATGAGCTTAATTGGGCGATGGTTAATCGGGTAATGGTTATGTGGGCGACGGTTAATCGAGTGGAGGCTAATTGGACGATGGTTAATCAGGCGCTGTTTAATTGGGCAATGGTTAATCGGACGGGTGCTTAATTGGGCATGTTTAATCGGACAGGTGGTTAATCGGGCGATGGTTAATCGGGCGATAGTTATTCGGTTGGGAGATTAATCGAGCGATGGTTAATCGGGCGAGTGTTAATCGGGTGGGAGAATATTCGGGCGATGGTTAAGCGGGCGGGCGATTAATCGGGTGATGGTTAATTCGACGATGGTTTAGTGGGCGATGGTCAATCGGGCGGGAAATTAATCAGCCGATGCTCAATCGGGCGATGTTTAATCGGCGGGATGTTAATCGCGCAATGGTTAATCGGCAATAGTTAATTGGATGGGAGGCTAATCGGGCGCGTGATAAATCGGGCGGGAAATTAATCGGCCGATGGTTAATCGGGCGATGGTCAATCAGTCGATGGCTAACCGGGCGGGAGGTTAATCGGTCGGGTGGTAAATCGAGCGGGAGTTTAATTGGGCGAAGGTTAATCGGGCTATGGTTGATCGAAAGGTTGTTAATTTTGCAGGAGGTTAATCGTGCGATGGTTAATAGGGTGATAGTTAATCATACGGGAGATTAATCGGACTATGGTTAATTGGGCGGGAGGTTAATTGGGCGGGTAGTTAATCAGGCGATGGTTAATTGGGTATGAGCTTAATTGGGCGATGGTTAATCGGGCAATGATTATGTGGCCGACGGTTAATCGAGTGGAGGCTAATTGGACGATGGTTAATCAGGCGCTGTTTAATTGGGCAATGGTTAATCGGACGGGTGCTTAATTGGGCATGTTTAATCGGACGGGTGGTTAATCGGGCGATGGTTAATCAGGCGATGGTTATTCGGGTGGGAGATTAATCGAGCGATGGTTGATATCGGGCGAGTGTTAATCGGGTGGGAGAATATTCGGGCGATGGTTAAGCGGGCGGGCGATTAATCGGGTGATGGTTAATTCGGCGATGGTTTAGTGGGCGATGGTTAATCGGGCGGGAAATCAATCAACCGATGGTTAAACGGGCGATACTCAATCGGGCGATGTTTAATCGGAGGGAGGTTAATCGAGCAATGGTTAATTGGGCAATAGTTAATCGGGTGGGAGGCTAATCGGGCGATGGTTATTCTGGTGGGAGGTTAATTGATCAATGGTTAATCGGGCGATGGTTAACCGGGTGGGAGGTTAATCGGGCGGGTGGTAAATCGGGCGGGAGTTTAATTGGGCGAATATTAATCGGGCGGAAACATAATCGGGCGATGGTTATTCGGGCGGGAAATTAATCGGGCGATGGTTAACCGGGTGGGAGGTTAATCGGGCGGGTGGTAAATCGGGCGGGAGTTTAATTGGGCGAATATTAATCGGGCGGAAACATAATCGGGCGATGGTTATTCGGGCGATGGTTATTCGGGCGGGAGTGTAATTGGGCGAAGGTTAATCGGGCTATGGTTAATCGGAAGATCGTTAATTTTGCAGGAGATTAATCGTGCGATGGTTAATCGTATGGGAGAGTAATCCGTCCATGGTTAATCGGGCCATGGTTAATTGGGCCATGGTTAACCGGGTGATGGTTAATCAGCCGATGGTTAATCGGGCGATGGTCAATCGGGCGATGTTTAATCGGCGGGAGTTTAATCGAGCAATGGTTAATCGGGCAATGGTTAATCGGGCAACAGTTAATCGGACGGGAGGCTAATTGGGCGATGGTTATTCCGGTGGGAGGTTAATCGGTCGATGGTTAATTGGGCAATGGTTAATCGGACGGGTGCTTAATTGGGCATGTTTAATCGGACGGGTGGTTAATCGGGCGATGGTTAATTGGGCGATGGTTATTCGGGTGGGAGATTAATCGAGCGATGGTTGATCGGGCGAGTGTTAATCGGGTGGGAGAATATTCGGGCAATGGTTAAGCGGGCGGGCGATTAATCGGGTGATGGTTAATTCGACGATGGTTTAGTGGGCGATGGTTAATCGGGCGGGAAATTAATCAGCCGATGGTTAAACGGGCGATACTCAATCGGGCGATGTTTAATCGGCGGGAGGTTAATCGAGCAATGGTTAATTGGGCAATAGTTAATCGGGTGGGAGGCTAATCGGGCGATGGTTATTCCGGTGGGAGGTTAATCGGTCGATGGTTAATTGGGCGATGGTTAACTGGACGGGAGGTTAATCGGGCGGGTGGTAAATCGGGCGGGAGTTTAATTGGGCGAAGGTTAATCGGGCGGAAACATAATCGGGCGATGGTTAATCGGGCGGGAAATTAATCGGCCGATGGTTAATCGGGCGATGGTCAATCGGGCGGGAGTTTAATTGGGCGAAGGTTAATCGGGCTATGGTTAATCGGAAGATCATTAATTTTGCAGGAGATTAATTGTGCGATGGTTAATCGGGCTATGGTTAATCGGGCGGGAGATTAATCGGTCTATGGTTAATTGTACGGGAGAGTAATTCGTCCACTGTTAATCGGGCCATGGTTAATCGGGATATGGTTAATCGGGTGATGGTTAACCGGTCTATGGCTAATCGGGCGATGTTTAATCAGGCGATGGTTAATCGGGTGATGGTTAATTTGCCTGGAGATTAATCGGTCTATGGTTAATCGTATGGGAGGGTAATCCGTCTATGGCTAATCGGGCCATGGTTAATCGGGCCATGGTTAATCGGGTGATGGTTAACCAGTCTATGGCTAATCGGGCGATGTTTAATCAGGCGATGGTTAATCGGGCGATGTTTAATCGGTGGGAGGTTAATCGAGCAATGGTTAATCGGGCAATAGTTAATCGGACAGGAAGCTAATCGGGCGATGGTTAATCGGGCGGGAAATTAATCGGCCGATGGTTAATCGGGCGATGGTCAATCGGGCGGGAGTTTAATTGGGCGAAGGTTAATCGGGCTATGGTTAATCGGAAGATCATAAATTTTGCAGGAGATTAATCGTGCGATGGTTAATCGGGCTATGGTTAATCGGGCGGGAGATTAATCGGTCTATGGTTAATTATACGGGAGAGTAATTCGTCCACTGTTAATCGGGCCATGGTTAATCGGGATATGGTTAATCGGGTGATGGTTAACCGGTCTATGGCTAATCGGGCGATGTTTAATCAGGCGATGGTTAATCGGGTGATGGTTAATTGGGCGGGAGATTAATCGGTCTATGGTTAATCGTATGGGAGGGTAATCCGTCTATGGTTAATCGGGCCATGGTTAATCGGGTGATGGTTAACCGGTCTATGGCTAATCGGGCGATGTTTAATCAGGCAATGGTTAATCAGGCGATGTTTAATCGGTGGGAGGTTAATCGAGCAATGGTTAATCGGGCAATAGTTAATCGGACAGGAGGCTAATCGGGCGATGGTTATTCCGGTGGGAGGTAAATCGGTCGATGGTTAATTGGGCGATGGTTAACCGGACGGGAGGTTAATCGGGCGGGTGGTAAATCAGGCGGGAGTTTAATTGGGCGAAGGTTAATCAGGCGGAAACATAATCGGGCGATGGTTAATCGGGCGGGAAATTAATCGGCCGATGGTTAATCGGCCGATGGTTAATCGGGCGATGGTCAATCGGGCGGGAGTTTAATTGGGTGAAGGTTAATCGGGCTATGGTTAATCGGAAGATCGTTAATTTTGCAGGAGACTAATCGTGCGATGGTTAATCGGGCCATGGTTAATCGGGTGATGGTTAACCGGTCTATGGCTAATCGGGCGATGTTTAATCAGGCGATGGTTAAGTTTAATCAGGCGATGGTTAATCGGGCGATGGTTAATCGGGTGGGAGGTTAATCGGACAATGGTAAATCGGGCCATGGCTAATCGGGCGATGGTTAATCGGGTGATGGTTAATTGGTCTATGGCTAATCGGGCGATGTTTAATCAGACTATGGTTAATCGAGCGATGATTAATCAGGTGGGAGGTTAATCGAACGATGGTTAATCGAGCGAGGGTTAATCGTGCGGGAAATTAATCGGCCGATGGTTAATCGGGCGATGGGCAATCGGGCGATGTTTAATCGGCGGGAGGTTAATCGGGCAATGGTTAATCGGGCAATAGTTAATTGGACGGGAAACTAATCGGGCGATGGGTATTCCGGTGGGAGGTTAATCGGGCGATGGTTAATCGGGCTATGGTTATTCGGGCGGGAAATTAATCGGGCTATGGTTAATCGGGCGAGAGAGTAATCCCTCTATGGTTAATCGGGCCATGGCTAATCGGGCCATGTTTAATCGGGTGATGGTTAATCGGTCTATGACTAATCGGGCGATGTTTAATCAGGCGACGGTTAATCGAGCGATGGTTAATCGGGTGGGAGGTTTATCGGGCGATGGTTAATTGGGCAGGAGGTTAATCGGGCGATGGTTAATCGGGTGATGGTTAATCAGCTGGAAGAATAGTCGGGCGATGGTTAATCGGGTGGGAGGTTAATCGGTCAAAGGTTAATCGTGCGCTGGTTAATCGGGTGGTGGTTAATCAGGTGGGAGATTAATCGGCGATGGATATTCGGGCGATGGTTATGTGGGCGATGGTCAATCGGGCGGGAACTTAATCGGGCGACGGATAATCGGGCGATGGTTAAATGGGCGCAGATTAATCGGGCGGATGGTTAATTGGGCGATGATTAATTGGGCGATGGTTAATCGGGCACTGGTTTAGCGGGCGGGAGATTAATTGGGTGATGGTTAATCAGGCGATCGTTAAGCGGGCGATGGTTAATCGAGCGGGAGGTTAATCGGGCGATGTTTATCAGGCTATGGTTAATCGGGCCATGGTTAATCGGGCTGTCGTTAGCAGGTGATGGTTAATGGTGCGGGAGGTTAATCCGGCGATGGTTAATCTTGCGATTGTTAATTGAGCGGAAGGATAATCGGGCAATGGTTAATCCGGCGATGGTTAATCGGGCGACAGTTAATCGGGCGGGAGGTTAATCAGGTGGATGGTTAATCAGGCAGGAGTTTAATTGGGTGATTAATCGGGCGATGGTTATGTGGGCGATGGTTAATCAGGCGCTGTTTAATTGGGCAATGGTTAATCGGATGGGTGGTTAATCGGGCGATGGTTAATCGGATGGTAGGTTAATCGGGCGATGGTTAATCGGATGCGAGATTCATCGGGCGATGGTTAATTAGACGATAGGTTAATCAGGCGATAGTTAATCGGGCAGGAGAATAGTCGGCCGAAGGTTAATTGGGTTGGAGGTTAATCGGTCGATGGTTAATCGAGCGATGGTTAATCGCGTGATGGTTCACCAGGCGGGAGAATAGACATGCGATGGTTAATTGGGTGCGAGGTTAATCGGGCAATGGTTAATCGAGCGGAGGTTAATTGGGCGATGGTTAATCAGGCGATGTTTAATTGGACGATGGTTAATCGGACAGGTGGTTAATCAGTCGATGGTTAATCGGATGGGAGGTTCATTGGGCGATGGTTAATCGGACGATAGGTTATTCGGGCGAAGGTTAATCAGGCAATGGTTAATCGGGTGGGTGGTTAATCGAGTGATGGTTAATCGGGCAACGGTTAATTGGGCGATGGTTATTCGGGTCGGAGGTTAATCGAACGATGGTTAATCGGGCAAGGGTTAATTGGCTGGGAGAATATTCGGGAGTTGGTCAATCGGGCGATGTTTAATCGGTGGGAGGTTAATCGAGTGATGGTTAATCGGGCAATAGTTAATCGGACGGGAGGCTAATCGGGCGATGGTTATTCCGGTGGGGGGTTAGTCGGGCGATGGTTAATCATTCGATGGTTAACTGGATGGGAGGGTAATCGGGCGGGTGGTAAATCAGGCGTGAGGTTAATTGGGTGAAGGTTAATCGGGCGATCATTAATTTTGCAGGAGGTTAATCGTGCGATGGTTAATCAGGCGGGAGATTAATTGGTCTATGGTTAATTGGGAGCAAGGTTAATCAGGCGATGGTTAATCGGGCTATGGTTAATCAGGCAGGAGATTAATCGGTCTATGGTTAATCAGGCGGGAGATTAATCGGTCTATGGTTAATTGGGAGCAAGGTTAATCGGGCGATGGTTAATTGGGCTATGGTTAATCGGGCGGGAGATTAATCGGGCTATAGTTAATCAGGTGGGAGATTAATCGGCCTATGGTTAATTGGGGGCAAGGAGAATCGGGCGATGGTTAATTGGGCTATAGTTAATCGGGCAGGAGATT
The DNA here is from genome assembly GCF_044704955.1 of Pristiophorus japonicus. Lineage (NCBI taxonomy): Eukaryota > Metazoa > Chordata > Chondrichthyes > Pristiophoridae > Pristiophorus > Pristiophorus japonicus. The sequence continues at coordinate 120,514,743 of NC_091990.1, forward strand.
AATCGGGCTGTGGTTAATCAGGAGGGAAATTAATCAGTCTATGGTTAAATGGGAGCAAGGTTAATCGGGCGATGGTTAATCGGGTGATGGTTAATCGGGCGGGTGATTAATCGGGCTATGTTTAATCGGGCGGGAGAGTAAACCATCTATGGTTAATCGGGCGTGAGGTTAATCGGCCAATGGTTCATCGGATGGGAGATTAATCGGATGGATGGTTAATCGAGTGGAGGCTAATTGGGCGATGGTTAATCAGGCGATGTTTAATTGGGCGATGGTTAATCGGACGGGTGGTTAATCTGGCGATGGTTAATCGGATGTTAGGTTAATCGGGCGATGGTAAATTGTGCGGCAGAATAGTCGAGTGATGGTTAATCGGGAGGGAGGTTAATCGGGCGATGGTTTATCGGGCGGGTAGTTAATCAGGCGATGGTTAATTGGGCATGAGCTTAATTGGGCGATGGTTAATCGGGCAATGGTTATGTGGTCGATGGTTAATCGAGTGAAGGCTAATTGGACGATGGTTAATCAGGCGCTGTTTAATTGGGCAATGGTTAATCGGATGGGTGGTTAATTGGGCATGTTTAATCAGACGGGTGGTTAATCGGGCGATGGTTAATCGGATGTTAGGTTAATCGGGCGATGGTTAATCGGATGGGAGGTTCATTGGGCGATGGTTAATCGGGTGAAGTTTAATCAGGCGTTGGTTAATCAGGCTATGGTTAATCGGGCGATGGTTAATCAGGCTATAGTTAATCGGGCGATGGTAAATCGGGCAGGAGAAGAGTCGGGCGATGGTTAATCGGGCGGGAGGTTAATCGGGCGAAGGTTAATCAGGCGATGGTTAATCGGGCGATGGTTAATCAGATGGAAGCCTAATCAGGCGATTGTTAATCGGATGGGAGTTTCATCGGGCGATGGTTAATTAGACGATAGGTTAATTGGGCAAAGGTTAATTGGGCAAAGGTTAATCAGGCGATAGTTAATCGGGTCGGAGGTTAATCGAGCGATGGTTAATCGGGCAATGGTTAATCGAGCGATGGTTAATCGGGCGATGGTTAATCGGGTGATGGTTAATTAGGTGGGAGATTAATCTCCGATGGTTAATCGGGCGATGGTTAAATGGGCTCTGATTAATCGGGCGGGTGTTTAATTGGGCGATGGTTAATTGGGCGATGGTTCATCAGGCGAGAGATTAATCAGGCGATGGTTACTCGGGCAATCGTTTATCAAGCAGGTGATTAATCGGGCGATGGTTAATCAGGCCATGGTTAATCGGGCCATGGTTAATCGGGCTATGGTTAAGCAGGCGATGGTTAATGGTGAGGGAGGTTAGCCGGCGATGGTTAGTCGGGTGGAAGGATAATCAGGCAATGGTTAATCGGGCAATGGTTAATCGGGCGGGAGGTTAATCGGGTGGATGATTAATCGGGCACGAGGTTAATCGGGTGGATGGTTAATCGGGCGCAAGGTTAATCAGGCGATGTTTAATTGGGCAAGAGTTTTATCAGGCGATGGTTAATCAGTCGATGGTAAATCGGTCAGGAGAATAGTCGGGCGATGGTTAATCAGGTGGGAGGATAATCGGGCGATGGTTTATTGGGCGGGTAGTTAATCAGGCGATGGTTAATTGGGCATGAGCTTAATTGGGCGATGGTTAATCGGGTGATGGTTAATCGAGCGATGGTTAAGCGGGCAATGGTTAATTGGGCGGGAGGTTAATCGGGTGATGGTTAAGTAGACGACAGGTCAATCGGGCGAAGGTTAATTGGGCGAAGGTTAATCAAGCGATGGTTAATCGGGCGATGGTTAATCGGATGGAAGCTTAATCGGGCGATGGTTAATTGGATGGGAGTTTCATCGGGTGATGGCTAATTAGACGATAGGTTAATCGGGTAAAGGTTAATTGGGTGAAGGTTAATCAGGCGATGGTTAATCGGGTGGGAGGTTAAACAGGCAATGGTTAATCGGGCAATGGTTATTCGGGCGATGGTTAATCAGGTGGGAGATTAATCAGCGATGGTTAATCGGGCGATGGTTATGTGGGCGATGGTTAATCGGGCGAAAACTTAATCGGGCGACGGTTAATCGGACAATGGTTAAATGGGCGCTGATTAATCGGGCGGGTGGTTAATTGGGCGATGGTTAATCGGGCGATGGTTTATCAGGTGTTCGTTAAGCGGGCGATGATTAATCGAGCGGGAGGTTAATTGAGCGATGGTTAATCGGATGGGAGTTTCATTGGGCGATGGTTAATTTGACGATAGGTTAATCGGGCAAAGGTTAATTGGGCGAAGGTTAATCAGGCGCTGGTTAAGCGGGCAATGGTTAATTGGGCAGGTGGTTAATTCGGCAATGGTTATTTGGGCCATGGCTAAGTGGGAGATGGTTAATGGGGCGAAGGTTAACCATGCAATGATTAATTGGGCGAAAGAATAGTCGGCCGATGGTTAATCGGGTGGGAGGTTAATGGGTCGATGGTTAATCGTGCGCTCGTTAATCAGGCGATGGTTAATCGGGTGGGAGATTCATTGGGAGATGGTTAATCGGGCGAAGGTTAATCGGCTGAAGGTTAATCAGGCGATGGTTAATCGGGTGGGCGGTTAATCGAGCGATGGTTAATCGGGCGATTGTTAATCGGGCGGCTGGTTAATTGGGTGATGGTTAATCGGGCGATGGTTAATCAGGCAATGGTTAAATGGGCGCTGATTAATCGGGCGGGTGGTTAATTGGGCGATGGTTAATCGGGCGATGGTTAATCAGGTGATCGTTAAGCGGGCGATGATTAATCGAGCAGGAGGTTAATTGAGCGATGGTTAATCGGATAGGAGTTTCATTGGGCGATGGTTAATTAGACGATAGCTTAATCGGGCAAAGGTTAATTGGGCGAAGGTTAATCAGGCGATAGTTAAGCGGGCAATGGTTAATTGGGCGAGTGGTTAATTCGGCAATGGTTAATTGGGCGATGGCCTAAATGGGAGATGGTTAATGGGGCGAAGGTTAACCATGCAATGGTTAATTGGGTGATAGAATAGTCGGCCTTTGGTTAATCGGGTGGGAGGTTAATGGGTCGATGATTAATCGTGCGCTCGTTAATCAGGCAATGGTTAATCAGCTGGGAGAATCATTGGGAGATGGTTAATCGGGCGATGGTTAATTGGGCGAAAGAATAGTCAGACGATGGTTAATCGGGTGGGAGTTTAATCGGTTGATGGATAATCGGGCGATGGTTAATCGGGCGATTGTTAATTGGGTGATGGTTAATCGGGTGATGGTTAATCGGGTGATGGTTAATCGGATGGAAGATTAATCGGGCGATGGATAATTAGACGATAGGTTAATTGGGCAAAGGTTAATTGGGCGAAGGTTAATCAGGCGATGGTTAATCGGGTTGGGGGTTAATCAGGCGATGGTTAATCAGGCGATGGTTAATCGGGCGATGGTTATTCGGGCGATGGTTCATCAGGTGGGAGATTAATCATTGATGGTTAATCGGGCGATGGTTAATTGGGCGATGGTTAAGCGGGCAATGGTTAATTGGGCGGGAGGTTAATTCGGCGATGGTTAATTCGGCGAAGGTTAATCGGCTGATGGTTAATCGGATCGTAGGTTAATCGGGCGATGGTTAATCAGGAGGGAGGTTAATCGGGTGATGGTGAAGTAGACGTTAGGTTAATCGGGCGAAGGTTAATCAAGCGATGGTTAATCGGGCGATGGTTAATCGGATGGAAGCTTAATCAGGCGATGGTTAATCGGATGGGAGTTTCATCGGGCGATGGCTAATTAGACAATAGGTTAATTGGGCAAAGGTTAATTGGGCGAAGGTTAATCAGGCGATGGTTAATCGGGTGGGAGGTTAATCAGGCGATGGTTAATCGGGCGAAGGTTAATCAGGCGATGATTAATCGGCCGATGGTTAATCGGATGGAAGCTTAATCGGGCGATGGTTAATCGGATGGGAGTTTCATCGGGCGATGGTTAATTAGATGATAGGTTAATCGGGCAAAGGTTAATTGGACGAAGGTTAATCAGGCGATGGTTAATCGGGTGGGAGGTTCATTGGGTTATAGTTAATCGGGCGAAGGTTAATCAGGCGATGGTTAATCAGGCTATGGTTAATCGGGCAATGGTAAATCGGGTGGGAGAATAGTCAAGCGATGGTTAATTGGGCAGGAGGTTAATTCGGCGATGGTTAATTCGGCGAAGGTTAATCGGCCGATGGTTAATCGGATGGTAGGTTAATCGGGCGATGGTTAATCAGGCGGGTGGTTAATCGGGTGATGGTTAAGTAGACGTTAGGTTAATCGGGCGAAGGTTAATCGGGCGAAGGTTAATCAAGCGATGGTTAATCGGGCGATGGTTAATCGGATGGAAGCTTAATCGGGCGATGGTTAATCGGATGGGAGTTTAATCGGGCGATGGCTAATTAGATGATAGGTTAATCGGGCAAAGGTTAATTGGGCGAAGGTTAATCAGGCGATGGTTAATCGGGTGGGAGGTTAATCAGGCGATGATTAATCGGGCGATGGTTAATCGGGCGATGGTTATTCGGGCGATGGTTAAATGGGCTCTGATTAATTGGGCGGGTGGTTAATTGGGCGATGGTTAATCGAGCGATGGTTAATCAGGTGTTCGTTAAGCGGGCGATGATTAATCAAGCGGGAGGTTAATTGAGCGATGGGTAATCGGATGGGAGTTTCATTGGGCGATGGTTAATTAGACGATAGCTTAATCGGGCAAAGGTTAATTGGGCGAAGGTTAATCAGGCGCTGGTTAAGCAGGCAATGGTTAATTGGGCGGGTGGTTAATTTGGCAATGGTTAATTGGGCCATGGCTAAGTGGGACATGGTTAATGGGGCGAAGGTTAACCATGCAATGGTTAATTGGGCGAAAGCATAGTCGGCCGATGGTTAATCGCGTGGGAGGTTAATGGGTCGATGGTTGATTGTGCGTTCGTTAATCGGGCGATGGTTAATCGGGTGGGAGATTCATTGGGTAATGGTTAATCGGGCGATGGTTAATTGGGCGAAAGAATAGTCAGACGATGGTTAATCGGGTGGGAGCTTAATCGGTTGATGGATAATCGGTCGATGGTTAATCGGTCAATGGTTAATTGGGCGGGAATTTAATCGGCGATGGTTAATCGGGCGATTCTTAATCGGGCGGCTGGTTAATCGGGTGGGAGATTCATTGGGAGATGGTTAATCGGGCGATGGTTAATTGGGCGATGGTTAATCAGGCGGGAGGTTAATCAGGTGATGGTTAAGTAGACGTTAGGTTAATCGGGCGAAGGTTAATCGGGTGAAGGTTAATCAAGCGATGGTTAATTGGGCAATGGTTAATCGGATGGAAGCTTAATCAGGCGATGGTTAATCGGATGGGAGTTCATCGGGCGATGGTTAATTAGACGATAGATTAATCGGGCAAAGGTTAATTGGGTGAAGGTTAATCGGGCGATGGTCAATCAGGTGGCAGGTTAATCAGGCGATGGTTAATTGGACGACGGTTAATCGGGCGATGGTTAATTGGGCGGGAGGTTAAATCGGCGATGGTTAATTCGGCGAAGGTTAATCGGCTGATGCTTAATCGGAGGGTAGGTTAATCGGGCGATGGTTAATCGGGTGGGAGGTTAATCGGGCGATGGTTAAGTAGACATTAGGTCAATCGGGCGAAGGTTAATCGGGCGAAGGTTAATCAAGCGATGGTTAATCGGGCGATGGTTAATCGGATGGGAGTTTCTTTGGGCGATGGTTAATTAGACGATAGGTTAATCGGGCAAAGGTTAATTGGGCGAAGGTTAGGTCAGGCGATGGTTAAGTGGGCGGGTGGTTAATTCGGCAATGGTTAATTGGGCGATGGCTAAGTGGGAGATGATTAATGGGGCAAAGGTTAACCGTGCAATGATTAATTGGGCGAAAGAATAGTCGACCGATGGTTAATCGGGTGGGAGGTTAATGGGTCGATGGTTAATCGTGCGCTCATTAATCGGGCGATGGTTAATCGGGTGGGAGATTCATTGGGAGATGGTTAATCAGGCGATAGTTAATTGGGCGAAAGAATAGTCAGGCGATGGTTAATCGGGTGGGTGGTTAATCAGTTGATGGTTAATCGGGCGATGGTTAAGCGGGCAATGGTTAATTGGGCGGGAGGTTAATTCGGCGATGGTTAATTTGGCGAAGGTTAATCGGCCGATGCTTAATCGGTTGGTAGGTTAATCGGGCGATGGTTAATCAGGCGGGAGGTTGATCGGGTGATGGTTAAGTAGACGTTAGGTTAATCGGGCGAAGGTTAATCGGGCGAAGGTTAATCAAGCGATGGTTAATCGGGCAAAGGTTAATTGGGTGAAGGTTAATCAGGCGATGAACAATCGGGTGGCAGGTTAATCAGGCGATGGTTAATCGGACGACGGTTAATCGGGCAATGGTTAAATTGGCGCTGATTAATCGGGCGGGTGGTTATTTGGGCGATGGTTAATCGAGCGATGGTTAATCAGGTGTTCGTTAAGCAGGCGATGATTAATCGAGCGGGAGGTTAATTGAGCGATGGTTAATTTGGCGAAGGTTAATTGGCCGGTGGTTAATCGGATGGTAGGTTAATCGGGCGAAGGTTAATCGGGCGAAGGTTAATCAAGCGATTGTTAATTGGGCGATGGTTAATCGGATGGAAGCTTAATCGAGCGATGGTTAAGCGGATGGGAGTTTCATTGGGCGATGGCTAATTAGACGATAGGTTAATCGGGCAAAGGTTAATTGGGCGAAGGTTAATCAGTCGATGGTTAATTGGGCGGCAATTTAACGGCGATGGTTGATCGGGCGATTGTTAATTGGGCGGCTGGTTAATTGGGTGATGGTTAATCAGGTGATGGTTAATCGGGCGATGGTTAAGCGGACAATGGTTAATTGGGCGGGAGGTTAATTTGGCGATGGTTAATTCGGCGATAGTTAATCGGCCGATGGTTAATCGGATGGTAGGTTAATCGGGCGATGGTTATTCGGATGGGAGTTTCATCGGGCGATGGTTAATTAGACGATAGGTTAATCGGGCAAAGGTTAATTGGGCAAAGATTAATCGGGCAATGGTTAATCAGGCAAAGGTTAATTGGGCGATGGTTAATCGGATGGGAGTTTCATCGGGCGATGGTTAATTAGACGATAGGTTAATCAGGCAATGGTTAATCGGATGGGAGTTTCATTGTGCGATGGTTAATTAGATGATAGGTTAATCGAGCGATGGTTAGTCGGGCGATGGTTAATCGGGCGATGGTTAAGCGGGCAATGGTTAATTGGGCGTGTGGTTAATTCGGCAATGGTTAATCGGGCGATGGCTAAGCGGGAGATGGTTAATTGAGTGATGGTTAACCGTGCAATGGTTAATCGCCGAAAGGTTAATCGGGCGATGTTTAATTGGGCGATGGTTAATCGGGCGGGAGGTTAATCGGGCAATAGTTAATCGGGCGGGTGGTTAATCGGGCGATGGTTAAGTAGACGTTAGGTTAATCGGACAAAGATTAATCGGGCGATGGCTAATCGGGCGATGGTTAATTGGATGGGAGTTTCATCGGCGATGGTTAATTAGATGATAGGTTAATCAGGCAAAGGTTAATTGGGCGAAGGGTAATCAGGCGAAGCTTAATCGGGTGGGAGGTTAATCGAGCGATGGTTAATCAGGTGATGTGTAATCGGGCGATGGTTATTTGGGTGGGAGGTTAATTGAGCGATGGTTAGTCAGGCGATGCTTAATCGGGCGATGGTTATTTGGGTGGGAGGTTAATCGAGCGATGGTTAAGTAGACGTTAGGTTAATCGGGCGATGGTTATTTGGGTGGGAAGTTAATCGAGCGATGGTTAATCGGGTGAGGGTTAATCGGGCGATGGTTATTCAGGTGGGAGATTAATCGGGCGATGGTTATGTGGGCGATAGTTAATCAGGCGGGAACTTGATCGGGCGATGGTTAATCGGGCAATGGTTAAATGGGCGCTGATTAATCGGGCGGGTGGTTAATCAGGCGACGGTTAATCGGGCGCTGGTTAAGCGGGCGATGGTTAATCAAGCGGGAGGTTAATCGGGCGATGGTTAATCTGATGGGAGGTTCATTGGGTGAATATTAATCGAGAGAAGGTTAATCAGGCGAAATAAAGTCGGCCGATGGTTAATTGGGTGGGAGGTAAATGGGTCGATGGTTAATCGCGCGCTCGTTAATCGGACGATGGTTAATCGGGTGGGAGATTCATCGGGTGATGGTTAATCGGGCGAAGGTTAATCAGGTGATGATTAATCGGGCGATGGTTAATCGGATGGAACCTTAATCGAGCGATGGTTAATCAGATGGGAGTTTCATCGGGCGATGGTTAATTAGACAATAGGTTAATCAGACAAAGGTTAATTGGACGAAGGTTAATCAGGCGATGGTTAATCGGGTGGGAGGTTCATTGGGCTATGGTTAATTGGGCGAAGGTTAATCAGGCGATGGTTAATCAGGCTATGGTTAATCGGGTGATGGTAAATCGGGCGGGAGAATAGTCGGGCGATGGTTAATCGGGCGGGAAGTTAATCAGGCGATGGTTAATTGGGCATGAGCTTAATTGGGCGATGTTTAATTGGGTGATGGTTAATCGGATGGTAGGTTAATCGGGCAATGGTTAATCAGATGGGAGGTTCATTGGGCGAAGATTAATCGAGCGAAGGTTAATCAGGCGATGGTTAATCAGGCAATGGTTAATCGGGCGATGGTTAATCGGGCGATGGTTAATTGGGTGGGAGGTTAATCGGGTAATGGTTTATCGGGTGATGATTAATCAGGGGATGGTTAATCGGACAGAAGAATAGTCGGACGATTGTTAATCGGATGTGAGGTTAGTGGGTCGATGGTTAATCGTGTGCTCATTAATCGGGCGATGGTTCGTCGGGTGGGAGATTCATTGGGAGATGGTTAATCGGGCGATGGTTAATTGGGCGAAAGAATAGTCAGACGATAGTTAATCGGGTGGGAGGTTAATCGGTTGATGGATAACCGGGCGATGGTTAATCGGTCGATGGTTAATCGGGCGGGAATTTAATCGGCGATGGTTAATCGGGCGATTGTTAATCGGGCGGCTGGTTAATTGGGTGATGGTTAAGCGGGCAATGGTTAATTGGGCGGGAGGTTAATTCGGCGATGGTTAATTCGGCGATGGTTAATCGGCCGATGGTTAATCGGATGGTAGGTTAATCGGGCGATGGTTAATCAGGCGATGGTTAATCGGGCGATGGTTAATCGGATGGAAGCTTAATCGGGCGATGGTTAATCGGATGGGAGTTTCATCGGGCGATGGCTAATTAGATGATAGGTTAATCGGGCAAAGGGTAATTGGGCGAAGGTTAATCAGGCGATGGTTAATCGGGTGGGAGGTTAATCAGGCGATGATTAATCGGGCGATGGTTAATCGGGCGATGGTTATTCGGGCGATGGTTAAATGGGCTCTGATTAATTGGGCGGGTGGTTAATTGGGCGATGGTTAATCGGGCGATGGTTAATCAGGTGTTCGTTAAGCGGGCAATGATTAATCAAGCGGGAGGTTAATTGAGCGATGGTTAATCAGATGGGAGTTTCATTGGGCGATGGTTAATTAGACGATAGGTTAATCGGGCAAAGGTTAATTGGGCGAAGGTTAATCAGGCGCTGGTTAAGCAGGCAATGGTTAATTGGGTGGGTGGTTAATTTGGCAATGGTTAATTGGGCCATGGCTAAGTGGGACATGGTTAATGGGGCGAAGGTTAACCATGCAATGGTTAATTGGGCGAAAGCATAGTCGGCCGATGGTTAATCGGGTGGGAGGTTAATGGGTCGATGGTTGATTGTGCGTTCGTTAATCGGGCGATGGTTAATCGGGTGGGAGATTCATTGGGTAATGGTTAATCGGGCGATGGTTAATTGGGCGAAAGAATAGTCAGATGATGGTTAATCGGATGGGAGCTTAATCGGTTGATGGATAATCGGTCGATGGTTAATCGGTCGATGGTTAATTGGGTGGGAATTTAATCGGCGATGGTTAATCGGGCGATTCTTAATCAGGCGGCTGGTTAATCGGGTGGGAGATTCATTGGGAGATGGTTAATCGGGCGATGGTTAATTGGGCGAAAGCATAGTCAGGCGATGGTTAATCGGGTGGGAGGTTCATCAATTGATGGTTATTCGGGCGATGGTTAAGCGGGCAATGGTTAATTGGGCGGGAGGTTAATTCGGCGATGGTTAATTCGGTGAAGGTTAATCGGCCGATGGTTAATCGGATGGTAGGTTAATCGGGCGATGGTTAATCAGGCGGGAGGTTAATCAGGTGATGGTTAAGTAGACATTAGGTTAATCGGGCGAAGGTTAATCGGGTGAAGGTTAATCAAGCGATGGTTAATTGGGCAATGGTTAATCGGATGGAAGCTTAATCGGGCGATGGTTAATCGGATGGGAGTTCATCGGGCGATGGCTAATTAGACGATAGATTAATCGGGCAAAGTTTAATTGGGTGAAGGTTAATCGGGCGATGGTCAATCAGGTGGCAGGTTAATCAGGCGATGGTTAATTGGACGACGGTTAATCGGGCGATGGTTAATTGGGCGGGAGATTAATTCGGCGATGGTTAATTCGGCGAAGGTTAATCGGCTGATGCTTAATCGGAGGGTAGGTTAATCGGGCGATGGTTAATCGGCGGGAGGTTAATCGGGCGATGGTTAAGTAGACATTAGGTCAATCGGGCGAAGGTTAATCGGGCGAAGGTTAATCAAGCGATGGTTAATCGGGCGATGGTTAATCGGATGGAAGCTTAATCGGGCGATGGTTAATCGGGTGGGAGTTTCATCGGGTGAAGGCTAATTAGACGATAGGCTAATCGGGCAAAGGTTAATTGGGTGAAGGTTAATCGGATGGAAGCTTAATCGGGCGATGGTTAATCGGGTGGGAGTTTCATCGGGTGAAGGCTAATTAGACGATAGGCTAATCGGGCAAAGGTTAATTGGGTGAAGGTTAATCAGGTGATGGTTAATCGGGTGGGAGGTTAATTAGGCGATGGTTAATCGGGCGATGGTTAATCGGGCGATGGTTATGTGGGCGATGGTTAATCGGGCGAAAACTTAATCGGGCGACGGTTAATCGGGCAATGGATAAATGGGCGCTGATTAATCGGGCGGGTGGTTAATTGGGCGATGCTTAATCAGGTGATCGTTAAGCGGGCGTTGATTAATCGAGCGGGAAGTTAATTGAGCGATGGTTAATCGGATGGGAGTTTCTTTGGGCGATGGTTAATTAGACGATAGGTTAATCGGGCAAAGGTTAATTGGGTGAAGGTTAATCAGGCGATGAACAATCGGGTGGCAGGTTAATCAGGCGATGGTTAATTGGGCGATGGTTAATCGGATGGAAGCTTAATCGGGCGATGGTTAATCGGATGGGAGTTTCATCGGGCGATGGTTAATTAGACGATAGGTTAATCGGGCAAAGGTTAATTGGGTGAAGGTTAATCAGGCGATGAACAATCGGGTGGCAGGTTAATCAGGCGATGGTTAATCGGACGACGGTTAATCGGGCAATGGTTAAATTGGCGCTGATTAATCGGGCGGGTGGTTATTTGGGCGATGGTTAATCGAGCGATGGTTAATCAGGTGTTCGTTAAGCAGGCGATGATTAATCGAACGGGAGGTTAATTGAGCGATGGTTAATTTGGCGAAGGTTAATCGGCCGGTGGTTAATCGGATGGTAGGTTAATCGGGCGAAGGTTAATCGGGCGGGAGGTTGATCGGGTGATGGTTAAGTAGACGTGAGGTTAATCGGGCGAAGGTTAATCGGGCGAAGGTTAATCAAGCGATTGTTAATTGGGCGATGGTTAATCAGGCGGGAGGTTGATCGGGTGATGGTTAAGTAGACGTGAGGTTAATCGGGCGAAGGTTAATCGGGCGAAGGTTAATCAAGCGATTGTTAATTGGGCGATGGTTAATCGGATGGAAGCTTAATCGGGCGATGGTTAATCGGATGGGAGTTTCATTGGGCGATGGCTAATTAGACGATAGGTTAATCGGGCAAAGGTTAATTGGGCGAAGGTTAATCAGTCGATGGTTAATTGGGCGGCAATTTAACGGCGATGGTTGATCGGGCGATTGTTAATCGGGCGGCTGGTTAATTGGGTGATGGTTAATCAGGTGATGGTTAATCGGGCGATGGTTAAGCGGACAATGGTTAATTGGGCGGGAGGTTGATTCGGCGATGGTTAATTCGGCAATGGTTAATCGGGCGATGGCTAAGCGGGAGATGGTTAATTGAGTGATGGTTAACCGTGCAATGGTTAATCGCCGAAAGGTTAATCAGGCGATGTTTAATTGGGCGATGGTTAATCGGGCGGGAGGTTAATCGGGCAATAGTTAATCGGGCGGGTGGTTAATCGGGCGATGGTTAAGTAGACGTTAGGTTAATCGGACAAAGATTAATCGGGCGATGGCTAATCGGGCGATGGTTAATTGGATGGGAGTTTCATCGGCGATGGTTAATTAGATGATAGGTTAATTGGGCAAAGGTTAATTGGGCGAAGGGTAATCAGGCGATGCTTAATCGGGTGGGAGGTTAATCGAGCGATGGTTAATCAGGTGATGCTTAATCGGGTGAGGGTTAATCGGGCGATGGTTATTCAGGTGGGAGATTAATCGGGCGATGGTTATGTGGGCGATAGTTAATCAGGCGGGAACTTGATCGGGCGATGGTTAATCAGGCAATGGTTAAATGGGCAATGGTTAATCAGGCGAAATAAAGTCGACCGATGGTTAATTGGGTGGGAGGTAAATGGGTCGATGGTTAATCGCGCGCTCGTTAATCGGACGATGGTTAATCGGGTGGGAGATTCATCGGGTGATGGTTAATCGGGCGAAGGTTAATCAGGCGATGATTAATCGGGCGATGGTTAATCGGATGGAACCTTAATCGAGCGATGGTTAATCAGATGGGAGTTTCATCGGGCGATGGTTAATTAGACAATAGGTTAATCGGGCAAAGGTTAATTGGACGAAGGTTAATTAGGCGATGGTTAATCCGGTGGGAGGTTCATTGGGCTATGGTTAATCGGGCGAAGGTTAATCAGGCTATGGTTAATCGGGCGATGGTAAATCGGGCGGGAGAATAGTCGGGCGATGGTTAATCGGGCGGGAAGTTAATCAGACGATGGTTAATTGGGCATGAGCTTAATTGGGCGATGTTTAATTGGGTGATGGTTAATCGGATGGTAGGTTAATCGGGCAATGGTTAATCAGATGGGAGGTTCATTGGGCGAAGATTAATCGAGCGAAGGTTAATCAGGCGATGGTTAATCAGGCAATGGTTAATCGGGCGATGGTTAATCGGGCGATGGTTAATTGGGTGGGAGGTTAATCGGGTAATGGTTTATCGGGCAATGGTTAATCGGGGGATGGTTAATCGGACAGAAGAATAGTCAGCCGATTGTTAATCGGATGTGAGGTTAGTGGGTCGATGGTTAATCGTGTGCTCGTTAATCGGGCGATGGTTCGTCGGGTGGGAGATTCATTGGGAGATGGTTAATCGGGCGATGGTTAATTGGGCGAAAGAATAGTCAGACGATGATTAATCGGGTGGGAGGTTAATCGGTTGATGGATAATCGGGCGATGGTTAATCGGTCGATGGTTAATCGGCGGGAATTTAATCGGCGATGGTTAATCGGGCGATTGTTAATCGGGCGGCTGGTTAATTGGGTGATGGTTAAGCGGGCAATGGTTAATTGGGCGGGAGGTTAATTCGGCGATGGTTAATCGGCGGATGGTTAATCGGATGGTAGGTTAATCGGGCGATGGTTAATCGGATGGGAGTTTCATCGGGCGATGTTTAATTTGACGATAGGTTAATCGGGCAAAGTTTAATTGGACGATGGTTAATCGGGCAATGGTTAATCGGGCGATCATTAAGCTGGCGATGGTTAATTGAGCGGGAGGTTAATTGAGCGATGGTTAATCGGGCAAGGTTTAATCGGGCAATGGCTAATCGGATGGGAGTTTCATCGGGCGATGGTTAATCAGATGGGAGTTTCATCGGCGACGATTAATTCGATGATAGGTTAATCGGGCAAAGGATAATTGGGCAAAGGCTAATCAGGCAATTGTTAATCGGGTGGGAGGTTAATCGAGCGATGGCTAATCAGGCGATGCTTAATCGGGCGATGGTTATTTGGGTGGGAGGTTAATCGAGCCACGGTTAATCGGGCGAGGGTTAATCGGGCGATGGTTAATCAGGTGGGAGATTAATTGGGTGATGGTTAATCGGGCAATGGTTAAATGGGCGCTGATTAATCGAGCAGGTGGTTAATCGGGCGACGGTTAATCGGGTGGATAGTTAATCGGGCAATGGTTAATCGTGCGGGAGGTTAATTGGGTGGATGGTTAATCGGGCGCGAGGTAAATCGGGCGATGGTTAATCAGGCCATGGTTAATTGGGCCATGATTAATCGGGCTATGGTTAAGCAGGCGATGATTAATGGTGTGGGAGGTTAATCCGGCTATGGTTAATTGGGTGGAAGGATAATTGGGCAATAGTTAATCTGGCGATGGTTAATCGGGCGGGAGGTTAATTGGGTGGATGGTTAATTGGGCGCGAGGTTATTCGGGCGATGGTTAATTGAGTGGAACCTTAATCGAGCGATGGTTAATCAGATGGGAGTTTCATCGGGCGATGGTTAATTAGACAATAGGTTAATCGGGCAAAGGTTAATTAAACGAAGGTTAATCAGGCGATGGTTAATCGGGTGGGAGGTTCATTGGGCTATGGTTAATCGGGCGAAGGTTAATCAGGCGATGGTTAATCAGGCTATGGTTAATCGGGCGATGGTAAATCGGGCGGGAGAATAGTCGGGCGATGGTTAATCAGGCGGGAAGTTAATCAGGCGATGGTTAATTGGGCATGAGCTTAATTGGGCGATGTTTAATTGGGCGATGGTTAATCGGATGGTAGGTTAATCGGGCAATGGTTAATCAGATGGGAGGTTCATTGGGCGAAGATTAATCGAGCGAAGGTTAATCAGGCGATGGTTAATCAGGCAATGGTTAATCGGGCGATGGTTAATCGGGCAATGGTTAATTGGGTGGGAGGTTAATCGGGTAATGGTTTATCGGGCGATGGTTAATCGGGGGATGGTTAATCGGACAGAAGAATAGTCAGCCGATTGTTAATCGGATGTGAGGTTAATGGGTCGATGGTTAATCGTGTGCTCGTTAATCAGGCGATGGTTCGTCGGGTGGGAGATTCATTGGGAGATGGTTAATCAGGCGATGGTTAATTGGGCGAAAGAATAGTCAGACGATGGTTAATCGGGTGGGAGGTTAATCGGTTGATGGATAATCGGGCGATGGTTAATCGGTCGATGGTTAATCGGGCGGGAATTTAATCGGCGATGGTTAATCGGGCGATTGTTAATCGGGCGGCTGGTTAATTGGGTGATGGTTAATCGGGTGATGGTTAATCGGGTGATGGTTAAGCGGGCAATGGTTAATTGGGCGAGAGGTTAATTCGGCGATGGTTAATTCGGCGATGGTTAATCCGCCGATGGTTAATCCGATGGTAGGCTAATCGGGCGATGGTTAATCAGGCGATGGTTAATCGGGCGATGGTTAATCGGATGGAAGCTTAATCGGGCGATGGTTAATTGGATGGGAGTTTCATCGGGCGATGTTTAATTAGACGATAGGTTAATCGGGCAAAGTTTAATTGAGCGATGGTTAATCGGGCGATCATTAAGCGGGCGATGGTTAATTGAGCGGGAGGTTAATTGAGCGATGGTTAATCGGGCAAGGGTTAATCGGGCAATGGTTAATCGGATGGGAGTTTCATCGGGCCTCGGTTAATTAGACGATAGGTTAATCGGGCAAAGGTTAGTCGGGCGATGGTTAATCAGATGGGAGTTTCATCGGCGACGATTAATTGGATGATTGGTTAATCGGGCAAAGGATAATTGGGCAAAGGCTAATCAGGCAATGGTTAATCGTATGGGAGGTTAATCGAGCGATGGCTAATCAGGCGATGCTTAATCGGGTGATGGTTATTTGGGTGGGAGGTTAATCGAGCCATGGTTAATCGGGCAAGTGTTAATCGGGCAATGGTTAATCGGATGGGAGTTTCATCGGGCCTCGGTTAATTAGATGATAGGTTAATCGGGCAAAGGTTAGTCGGGCAAAGGTTAATCGGGCGATGGTTAATCGGGCGATGGTTAATCAGATGGGAGTTTCATCGGCGATGATTAATTAGATGATAGGTTAATCGGGCAAAGGATAATTGGGCAAAGGCTAATCAGGCAATGGTTAATCGGGTGGGAGGCTAATCGAGCGATGGCTAATCAGGCGATGCTTAATCGGGCGATGGTTATTTGGGTGGGAGGTTAATCGAGCCATGGTTAATCGGGCGAGGGTTAATCGCGAGATGGTTAATCAGGTGGGAGATTAATTGGGTGATGGTTAATCGGGCAATGGTTAAATGGGCGCTTATTAATCGGGCAGGTGGTTAATCGGGCGACGGTTAATCGGGTGGATAGTTAATCGGGCAATGGTTAATCGTGCGGGAGGTTAATTGGGTGGATGGTTAATCGGGCGCGAGGTAAATCGGGCGATGGTTAATCAGGCCATGGTTAATTGGGCCATGATTAATCGGGCTATGGTTAAACAGGCGATGATTAATGGTGTGGGAGGTTAATCCGGCTATGGTTAATTGGGCGGAAGGATAATTGGGCAATGGTTAATCTGCCGATGGTTAATCGGGCGGGAGGTTAATTGGATGGATGGTTAATTGGGCGCGAGGTTAATCGGGCGATGGTTAATCGAGTGGAGGGTAATTGGGCGATGGTTAATCAGGCGATGTTTAATTGGGCGATGGTTAATAGGACGGGTGGTTAATCGGGCAATGGTTAATTGGATGGTAGGTCAATCGGGCGATGGTTAATCAGGTGGGAGGTTCATTGGGCGAATATTAATCGAGAGAAGCTTAATCAGGCAATAGTTAATCAGGCTATGGTTAATCGGGCGATGGTAAATCGGGCGGGAGAATAGTCGGGCGATGGTTAATCGGGTGGGCGGTTAATCGGGCGATGGTTTATCGGGCGGGAAGTTAATCAGGCGATGGTTAATTGGGCATGAGCTTAATTGGGCGATGTTTAATTGGGCGATGGTTAATCGAACGGGTTGTTAATCGGGTGATGGTTAATCGGATGGTCGGTTAATCGTGCGATGGTTAATCAGGCTATGGTTAATCGAGCAATGGTTAATCAGGCAAAAGAATAGTCGGCCGATGGTTAATTGGGTGGGAGGTAAATGGGTCGATGGTTAATCGCGCGCTCGTTAATCGGGCGATGGTTAATCGGGTGGGAGATTCATCGGGCAATGGTTAATCGGGCGATGGTTAATTGGGCGAAATAATAGTCAGCCGATGGTGATCGGGCGGGAATTTAATCGGGCGATGGTTAATCGAATGGAAGCTTAATCGGGCGATGGTTAATCGGATGGGAGTTTCATCGGGCGATGTTTAATTAGATGATAGGCTAATCGAGCTACGTTTAATTGAGCGATGGTTAATCGGGCAATGGCTAATCGGGCGATCATTAAGCGGGCGATGGTTAATTGAGCGGGAGGTTAATTGAGCGATGGTTAATCGCGCAAGGGTTAATCAGGCAATGGTTAATCGGATGGGAGTTTCATCGGGCCGAGGTTAATTCGACGCTAGGTTCATCGGGCAAAGGTTAGTCGGGCAAAGGTTAATCAGGCAATGTTATTTGGATGGGAGTTTCTTCGTGCGATGGTTAATTAGGTGATAGGTTAATCGAGCGATGGTTAGTCGGGCGATCGTTAATCGGGCAATGGTTAATTGGGCGGGTGGTTAATTCGGCCATGGTTAATCGGGCGATGGCTATGCAGGAGATGGTTAAGTGAGCGATGGTTAACCCTGCAATGCTTAATCGGGCGAGAGGTTAATCAGGCGATGTTTAATTGGGCGATGGTTAATTGGTCGATGGTTAATCGGGCGGGAGGTTAATCGGGCAATGGTTAATTGGGCGATGGTTAATCGGTCGATGGTTAAGTAGACGTTAGGTTAATCGAGCAAAGATTAATCGGGCGATGGCTAATCGGGCGATAGTTAATCAGATGGGAGTTTCATCGGCGATGGTTAATTAGATGATAGGTTAATCGGGCAAAGGATAATTAGGCAAAGATTAATCGGGCAATGGTTAATCAGGTGATCATTAAGCGGGCGATGGTTAATTGAGTGGGAGGTTAATTGAGCGATGGTTAATCAGGCAAAGGTTAATCGGGCGATGGTTAATCGGATGGGAGTTTCAGCGTGCGATCGTTAATTAGACGATAGGTTAATCGGGCAAAGGTTAGTCAGGCAAATGTTAATCAGGCAATGGTTAATCGGATGGGAGTTTCATTGTGCGATGGTTAATTAGATGATAGGTTAATCAAGCGATGGTTAGTCGGGCGATGGTTAATCGGGCGATGGTTAAGTGGGCAATGGTTAATTGGGCGGGTGGTTAAAATGGCAATGGTTAATCGGGTGATGGCTAAGCGGGAGATGATTAATTGAGCGATGGTTAACCGTGCAATGGTGAATCGGCGAGAGTTTAATCAGGCGATGTTTAATTGGGCGATGGTTAATGAGGCGGGAGGTTAATCGGGCAATAGTTAATTGGGCGATGGTTAATCGGACGGGTGGTTAATCGGGTGATGGTTAATCGTATGGTAGGTTAATCGGGCGATGGCAAGCAGGAGATGGTTAATTGAGCGATGGTTAACCGTGCAATGGTTAATCGGGCGAGAGGTTAATCAGGCAATGTTTAATTGGGCGATGGTTAATCGGTCGATGGTTAATCGGGCGGGAGGTTAATCGGGCAATGGTTAATTGGGCAATGGTTAATCGGACGATGGTTAAGTAGACGTTAGGTTAATCGAGCAAAGATTAATCGGGCGATGGCTAATCGGGCGATGGTTAATCAGATGGGTGTTTCATCGGTGATGGTTAATTAGATGATAGGTTATTCGGGCAAAGGATAATTGGGCAAAAGCTAATCAGGCAACAGTTAATCAGGTGGGAGGTTAATCGAGCGATAGTTAATCAGGCGATGCTTAATCGGGCGATGGTTATTTGGGTGTGAGGTTAATCGAGCCATGGTTAATCGGGCGAGGGTTAATCGGGCGATGGTTTATCAGGTGGGAGATTAATTGGGTGATGGTTAATCGGGCAATGGTTAAATGGGCGCTGATTAATTGGGCAGGTGGTTAATCGGGCGACGGTTAATCGGGCGCTGGTTAAGCGGGCGATGGTTAATCGAGCGGGAGGTTGATTGGGTGGATAGTTAATCGGGCAATGGTTAATCGTGCGGGAGGTTAATTGGGTGGATGTTTAATTGGGCGCGAGGTTAATCGGGCGATGGTTAATCATGCCATGGTTAATTGGGCCATGGTTAATCGGGCTATGGTTAAGCAGGCGAAGATGGTTAATCGGGCGGGAGGTTAATTGGGTGGATGGTTAATTGGGCGCGAGGTTAATCGGGCGGTGGTTAATCGAGTGGAGGTTAATTGGGCGATGGTTAATTGGACGGGTGGTTAATCGGGTGATGGTTAATTGGATGGTAGGTTAATTGGGCGATGGTTAATCGGATGGTGGGTTCATTGGGCGAATATTAATCGAGGGAAGTTTAATCAGGCAATGGTTAATCGGGCGCGAGGTTAACTGGGCGATGGTTAATCAGGCAATGTTTAATTGGTTGATGGTTAATCAGATGCGTGGTTAATCGGGCGATGGTTAATTGGATGGTAGGTCAATCGGGCGATGGTTAATCGGGTGGGAGGTTCATTGGGCGAATATTAATCGAGAGAAGGTTAATCAGGCAATAGTTAATCAGGCTATGGTTAATCGGGCGATGGTAAATCGGGCGGGAGAATAGTCGGGCGATGGTTAATCGGGTGGGAGGTTAATCGGGCGATGGTTTATCGGGCGGGAAGTTAATCAGGCAAAGGTTAATTGGGCATGAGCTTAATTGGGCGATGTTTAATTGAGCGATGGTTAATCGGACGGGTGGTTAATCGGGCGATGGTTAATCGGATGGTCGGTTAATCGGGCGATGTTTAATCAGGCAAAAGAATAGTCGGCCGATGGTTAATCGGGTGGGAGGTAAATGGGTCGATGGTTAATCGCGCGTTCGTTAATCAGGCTCTGGTTAATCGGGCGATGGTAAATCGGGCGGGAGAATAATCGGGCGATGGTTAATCGGGTGGGAGGTTAATCGGGCGATGGTTTATCAAGTGGGAAGTTAATCAGGCAATGGTTAATTGGGCATGAGCTTAATTGGGCGATGTTTAATTGGGCGATGGTTAGTCGGACGGGTGGTTAATCGGGCGATGGTTAATCGGATGGTCGGTTAATCGGGCGATGTTTAATCAGGCAAAAGAATAGTCGGCCGATGGTTAATCGGGTGGGAGGTAAATGGGTCGATGGTTAATCGCGCGTTCGTTAATCGGGCGATGGTTAATCGGGTGGGAGATTCATCGGGCAATGGTTAATTGGGCGATGGTTAATTGGGCGAAATAATAGTCAGCCGATGGTAATCGGGTGGGGGGTTAATCGGTTGATGGTTAATCGGGCGATGGTTAATCGATCGATGGTTAATCGGGCGGGAATTTAATCGGGCGATGGTTAATCGGGCGATTGTTAATCAGGCGGCTGGTTAATCGGGCGATGGTTAAGCGGGCAATGGTTAATTGGGCGGAGGTTAATTCGGCGATGGTTAATGGCGGGAGCTTAATCGGGTGATGGTTAAGTAGACGTTAGGTTAATTGGGCGAAGGTTAATCGGCCGAAGGTTAATCAGGCGATGGTTAATCGGGTGGGCGGTTAATCGAGCGATGGTTAATCGGGCGATGGTTAATCGGGCGATGGTTATTCGGGCAAAAACTTAATCGGGCGATGGTTAATCGGGCAATGGTTAAATGGGCGCTGATTAATCGGGCGGGTGGTTAATTGGGCGATGATTAATCAGGTGATCATTAAGCGGGCGATGATTAATCGAGCGGGAGGTTAATTGAGCGATGGTTAATCGGGCGATGGCTATGCAGGAGATGGTTAATTGAGCGATGGTTAACCCTGCAATGCTTAATCGGGCGAGAGGTTAATCAGGCGATGTTTAATTGGGCGATGGTTAATCGGTCGATGGTTAATCGGGCGGGAGGTTAATCGGGCAATGGTTAAGTGGGTGATGGTTAATCGGACGATGGTTAAGTAGACGTTAGGTTAATCGAGCAAAGATTAATCGGGCGATGGCTAATTGGGCGATGGTTAATCAGATGGGAGTTTCATCGGCGATGGTTAATTAGATGATAGGTTATTCGGGCAAAGGATAATTGGGCAAAAGCTAATCAGGCAACAGTTAATCAGGTGGGAGGTTAATCGAGCGATAGTTAATCAGGCGATGCTTAATCGGGCGATGGTTATTTGGGTGTGAGGTTAATCGAGCCATGGTTAATCGGGCGAGGGTTAATCGGGCGATGGTTTATCAGGTGGGAGATTAATTGGGTGATGGTTAATCGGGCAATGGTTAAATGGGCGCTGATTAATTGGGCAGGTGGTTAATCGGGCGACGGTTAATCGGGCGCTGGTTAAGCGGGCGATGGTTAATCGAGCGGGAGGTTGATTGGGTGGATAGTTAATCGGGCAATGGTTAATCGTGCGGGAGGTTAATTGGGTGGATGTTTAATTGGGCGCGAGGTTAATCGGGCGATGGTTAATCATGCCATGGTTAATTGGGCCATGGTTAATCGGGCTATGGTTAAGCAGGCGAAGATGGTTAATCGGGCGGGAGGTTAATTGGGTGGATGGTTAATTGGGCGCGAGGTTAATCGGGCGGTGGTTAATCGAGTGGAGGTTAATTGGGCGATGGTTAATTGGACGGGTGGTTAATCGGGTGATGGTTAATTGGATGGTAGGTTAATTGGGCGATGGTTAATCGGATGGTGGGTTCATTGGGCGAATATTAATCGAGGGAAGTTTAATCAGGCAATGGTTAATCGGGCGCGAGGTTAACTGGGCGATGGTTAATCAGGCAATGTTTAATTGGTTGATGGTTAATCAGATGCGTGGTTAATCGGGCGATGGTTAATTGGATGGTAGGTCAATCGGGCGATGGTTAATCGGGTGGGAGGTTCATTGGGCGAATATTAATCGAGAGAAGGTTAATCAGGCAATAGTTAATCAGGCTATGGTTAATCGGGCGATGGTAAATCGGGCGGGAGAATAGTCGGGCGATGGTTAATCGGGTGGGAGGTTAATCGGGCGATGGTTTATCGGGCGGGAAGTTAATCAGGCAAAGGTTAATTGGGCATGAGCTTAATTGGGCGATGTTTAATTGAGCGATGGTTAATCGGACGGGTGGTTAATCGGGCGATGGTTAATCGGATGGTCGGTTAATCGGGCGATGTTTAATCAGGCAAAAGAATAGTCGGCCGATGGTTAATCGGGTGGGAGGTAAATGGGTCGATGGTTAATCGCGCGTTCGTTAATCAGGCTCTGGTTAATCGGGCGATGGTAAATCGGGCGGGAGAATAATCGGGCGATGGTTAATCGGGTGGGAGGTTAATCGGGCGATGGTTTATCAAGTGGGAAGTTAATCAGGCAATGGTTAATTGGGCATGAGCTTAATTGGGCGATGTTTAATTGGGCGATGGTTAGTCGGACGGGTGGTTAATCGGGCGATGGTTAATCGGATGGTCGGTTAATCGGGCGATGTTTAATCAGGCAAAAGAATAGTCGGCCGATGGTTAATCGGGTGGGAGGTAAATGGGTCGATGGTTAATCGCGCGTTCGTTAATCGGGCGATGGTTAATCGGGTGGGAGATTCATCGGGCAATGGTTAATTGGGCGATGGTTAATTGGGCGAAATAATAGTCAGCCGATGGTAATCGGGTGGGGGGTTAATCGGTTGATGGTTAATCGGGCGATGGTTAATCGATCGATGGTTAATCGGGCGGGAATTTAATCGGGCGATGGTTAATCGGGCGATTGTTAATCAGGCGGCTGGTTAATCGGGCGATGGTTAAGCGGGCAATGGTTAATTGGGCGGAGGTTAATTCGGCGATGGTTAATCAGGCGGGAGCTTAATCGGGTGATGGTTAAGTAGACGTTAGGTTAATTGGGCGAAGGTTAATCGGCCGAAGGTTAATCAGGCGATGGTTAATCGGGTGGGCGGTTAATCGAGCGATGGTTAATCGGGCGATGGTTAATCGGGCGATGGTTATTCGGGCAAAAACTTAATCGGGCGATGGTTAATCGGGCAATGGTTAAATGGGCGCTGATTAATCGGGCGGGTGGTTAATTGGGCGATGATTAATCAGGTGATCATTAAGCGGGCGATGATTAATCGAGCGGGAGGTTAATTGAGCGATGGTTAATCGGGCGATGGCTATGCAGGAGATGGTTAATTGAGCGATGGTTAACCCTGCAATGCTTAATCGGGCGAGAGGTTAATCAGGCGATGTTTAATTGGGCGATGGTTAATCGGTCGATGGTTAATCGGGCGGGAGGTTAATCGGGCAATGGTTAAGTGGGTGATGGTTAATCGGACGATGGTTAAGTAGACGTTAGGTTAATCGAGCAAAGATTAATCGGGCGATGGCTAATTGGGCGATGGTTAATCAGATGGGAGTTTCATCGGCGATGGTTAATTAGATGATAGGTTAATCGGGCAAAGGATAATTGGGTAAAGATTAATCAGGCAATGGTTAATCGGGTGGGAGGTTAAAAGAGCGATAGTTAATCAGGCGATGCTTAATCGGGCGATGGTCTTTGGGTGTGAGGTTAATCGAGCCATGGTTAATCGGGCGAGGGTTAATCGGGCGATGGTTTATCAGGTGGGAGATTAATTGGGTGATGGTTAATCGGGCAATGGTTAAATGGGCGCTGATTAATTGGGCAGGTGGTTAATCGGGCGACGGTTAATCGGGCGCTGGTTAAGCGGGCGATGGTTAATCGAGCGGGAGGTTAATCGGGTGGATAGTTAATCGGGCAATGGTTAATCGTGCGGGAGGTTAATTGGGTGGATGTTTAATTGGGCGCGAGGTTAATCGGGCGATGGTTAATCAGGCCATAGTTAATTGCGCCATGGTTAATCGGGCTATGGTTAAGCAGGCGATGATTAATGGTGCGGGAGGTTAATCCGGCTATGGTTAATTGGGCGGAAGGATAATTGGGCAATGGTTAATCTGGCGATGGTTAATCGGGCGGGAGGTTAATTGGGTGGATGGTTAATTGGGCGCGAGGTTAATCGGGCGATGGTTAATCCAGTGGAGGTTAATTGGGCGATGGTTAATCAGGCGATGTTTAATTGGGCGATGGTTAATCGGACGGGTGGTTAATCGGGTGATGGTTAATTGGATGGTAGGTTAATTGGGCGATGGTTAATCGGATGGTGGGTTCATTGGGCGAATATTAATCGAGGGAAGTTTAATCAGGCAATGGTTAATCGGGCGCGAGGTTAACTGGGCGATGGTTAATCAGGCGATGTTTAATTGGCCGATGGTTAATCGGATGCGTGGTTAATCGGGCGATGGTTAATTGGATGGTAGGTCAATCGGGCAATGGTTAATCGGGTGGGAGGTTCATTGGGCGAATATTAATCGAGAGAAGGTTAATCAGGCAATAGTTAATCAGGCTATGGTTAATCGGGCGATGGTAAATCGGGCGGGAGAATAGTCGGGCGATGGTTAATCGGGTGGGAGGGTAATCGGGCGATGGTTTATCAAGCGGGAAGTTAATCAGGCAATGGTTAATTGGGCATGAGCTTAATTGGGCGATGTTTAATTGGGCGATGGTTAATCGGACGGGTGGTTAATCGGGCGATGGTTAATCGGATGGTCGGTTAATCGGGCGATGGTTAATCGGGCGATGGTTAATTGGGCAAAATAATAGTCAGCCGATGGTAATCGGGTGGGAGGTTAATCGGTTGATGGTTAATCGGGCGATGGTTAATCGGTCGATGGTTAATCAGGCGATGGTCAATCGATCGATGTTTAATCGGGCGGGAATTTAATCAGGCGATGGTTAATCGGGTGATGGTTAATCGGGCGATGGTTAAGCGGGCAATGGTTAATTGGGCGGAGGTTAATTCGGCGATGGTTAATCAGGCGGGAGCTTAATCGGGTGATGGTTAAATAGATGTTAGGTTAATCGGGCGAAGTTTAATCGGCCGAAGGTTAATCAGGCGATGGTTAATCGGGTGGGCGGTTAATCGGGCGATGGTTATTCGGGCAAAAACTTAATCGGGTGATGGATAATTGGGCAATGGTTAAATGGGCGCTGATTAATCGGGCGGGTGGTTAATTGGGCGATGGTTAATCGGGCGATGGTTAATCAGGTGATCGTTAAGCGGGCGATGATTAATCGAGCGGGATGTTAATTGAGCGATGGTTAATCGGATAGGAGTTTCATTGGGCGATGGTTAATTAGACGATAGCTTAATCGGGCAAAGGTTAATTGGGCGAAGGTTAATCAGGCGATAGTTAAGCGGGCAATGGTTAATGGGGCGATGGTTAATCGTGCGCTCGTTAATCAGGCAATGGTTAATCGGCTGGGAGAATCATTGGGAGATGGTTAATCGGGCGATGGTTAATTGGGCGAAAGAATAGTCAGACGATGGTTAATCGGGTGAGAGGTTAATCGATTGATGGTTAATTGGGCGATGGTTAATCGGTCGATGGTTAATCGGGCAGGAATTTAATTGGCGATGGTTAATCGGGCGATTGTTAATCGGACAGCTGGTTAATTGGGTGTTGGTTAATCGGGTGATGGTAACTCGGGCGATGGTTAAGCGGGCAATGGTTAATTGGGCGGGAGGTTAATTCGGCGATGGTTAATTCGGCGATGGTTAATCGGCTGATGGTTAATCGGATGGTAGGTTAATCGGGCAATGGTTATCGGATGGATGCTTAATCGGGTGATGGTTAATCGGATGGGAGTTTCATCGGGCGATGGTTAATTAGACGATAGGTTAATCGAGCGATGGTTAGTCAGGCGATGGTTAATCGGGCAATGGTTAATCCGGCGATCATTAAGTGGCCGATGGTTAATTGAGCGGGAGGTTAATTGAACGATGGATAATCAGGCAAAGGTTAATCGGGCGATGGTTAATTGGATGGGAGTTTCATCGGGCGATGGTTAATTAGACGATAGGTTAATCGGGCAAAGGTTAGTCTGGCAAAGGTTAATCAGGCAACGGTTAATCGGATTGGAGTTTCATCGTGCGATGGTTAATTAGGTGATAGGTTAATCGAGCGATGGTTAGTCAGGCGATGGTTAATCGGACGATGGTTAGGCGGGCAATGGTTAATTGGGCGGGTGGCTAATTCGGCCATGGTTAATCGGGCGATGGCTCTGCGGGAGATGGTTAATTGAGCGATGGTTTACCGTGCAATGGTTAATCGGGTGAGAGGTTAATCAGGCGATGTTTAATTGGGTGATGGTTAATCGGTCGATGGTTAATCGGGCGGGAGGTTAATCGGGCAATGGTTAATTGGATGATGGTTAATCGGACGGGTGGTTAATCGGGCGATGGTTAAGCAGACGTTAGGTTAATCGGGCAAAGATTAATCGGGTGATGGCTAATCGGGCGTTGGTTAATCGGATGGGAGTTTCATCGGTGATGGTTAATTAGATGATAGGTTAATCGGGCAAAGGATAATTGGGCAAAGATTAATCGGGCAATGGTTAATCAGGTGATCGTTAAGCGGGCGATGGTTAATTGAGTGGGAGGTTAATTGAGCGATGGTTAATCAGGCAAAGGTTAATTGGGCGATGGTTAATCGGATGGGAGTTTCATCGGGCGATGGTTAATTAGACGATAGGTTAATCGGGCAAAGGTTAGTCGGGCAAAAGTTAATCAGGCAATGGTTAATCAGATGGGAGTTTCATTGTGCGATGGTTAATTAGATGATAGATTAATCGAGCGATGGTTAGTCGGGCGATGGTTAATCGGGTGGGAGATTCATCGGGTGATGGTTAATCGGACGAAGGTTAATCAGGCGATGATTAATCGGGCGATGGTTAATCGGATGGAACCTTAATCGAGCGATGGTTAATCAGATCGGAGTTTCATCGGGCGATGGTTAATTAGACAATAGGTTAATCGGGCAAAGGTTAATTGGATGAAGGTTAATCAGGCTATGGTTAATCGGGCAATGGTTAATCAGGCAAAAGAATAGTCGGCCGATGGTTAATCGGGTGGGAGGTAAATGGGTCGATGGTTAATAGCGCGCTCGTTAATCGGGCGATGGTTAATCGGGTGGGAGATTCATCGGGCAATGGTTAATCGGGCGATGGTTAATGGGGCAATGGTTAAGCGGGCAATGGTTAATTGGGCGAGTGGTTAATTCGGCCATGTTTAATCGGGCGATGGCAAGCAGGAGATGGTTAATTGAGCGATGGTTAACCGTGCAATGGTTAATCGGGCGAGAGGTTAATCAGGCGATGTTTAATTGGGCGATGGTTAATCGGTCGATGGTTAATCGGGCGGGAGGTTAATCGGGCAATGGTTAATTGGGCGATGGTTAATCAGACGATGGTTAAGTAGACGTTAGGTTAATCGAGCAAAGATTAATCGGGCGATGGCTAATCGGGCGATGGTTAACCAGATGGGAGTTTCATCGGCGATGGTTAATTAGATGATAGGTTAATCGGGCAAAGGATAATTGGGCAAAAGCTAATCAGGCAACGGTCAATCAGGTGGGAGGTTAATCGAGCGATAGTTAATCAGGCGATGCTTAATCGGGCGATGGTTATTTGGGTGTGAGGTTAATCGAGCCATGGTTAATCGGGCGAGGGTTAATCGGGCGATGGTTTATCAGGTGGGAGATTAATTGGGTGATGGTTAATCGGGCAATGGTTAAATGGGCGCTGATTAATTGGGCAGGTGGTTAATCGGGCGACGGTTAATCGGGCGCTGGTTAAGCGGGCGATGGTTAATCGAGTGGGAGGTTAATCGGGTGGATAGTTAATCGGGCAATGGTTAATCGTGCGGGAGGTTAATTGGGTGGATGTTTAATTGGGCGCGAGGTTAATCGGGCGATGGTTAATCAGGCCATGGTTAATTGGGCCATGGTTAATCGGGCTATGGTTAAGCAGGCGAAGATTAATGGTGCGGGAGGTTAATCCGGCTATGGTTAATTGGGCGGAAGGATAATTGGGCAATGGTTAATCTGGCGATGGTTAATCGGGCGGGAGGTTAATTGGATGGATGGTTAATTGGGTGCGAGGTTAATCGGGCGATGGTTAATCGAGTGGAGGTTAATTGGGCGATGGTTAATCAGGCGATGTTTAATTGGGCGATGGTTAATCGGACGGGTGGTTAATCGGGTGATGGTTAATTGGATGGTGGGTTCATTGGGCGAATATTAATCGAGGGAAGTTTAATCAGGCAATGGTTAATCGGGCGCGAGGTTAACTGGGCGATGGTTAATCAGGCGATGTTTAATTGGGCGATGGTTATCGGATGCGTGGTTAATCGGGCGATGGTTAATTGGATGGTAGGTCAATCGGGCGATTGTTAATCGGGTGGGAGGTTCATTGGGCGAATATTAATCAAGAGAAGGTTAATCAGGCAATAATTAATCAGGCTATGGTTAATCGGGCGATGGTAAATCGGGCGGGAGAATAGTCGGGCGATGGTTAATCGGGTGGGAGGTTCATTGAGCGAATATTAATCGAGAGAAGGTTAATCAGGCAATAATTAATCAGGCTATGGTTAATCGGGCGATGGTAAATCGGGCGGGAGAATAGTTGGGCGATGGTGAATCGGGTGGGAGGTTAATCGGGCGATGGTTTATCGGGCGGGAAGTTAATCAGGCAATGGTTAATTGGGCATGAGCTTAATTGGGCGATGTTTAATTGGGCGATGGTTAATCGGACGGGTGGTTAATCGGGCGATGGTTAATCGGATGGTCGGTTAATCGGGCGATGGTTAATCAGGCAAAAGAATAGTCGGCCGATGGTTAATCGGGTGGGAGGTAAATGGGTCGATGGTTGATCGCACGCTCGTTAATCGGGCGATGGTTAATCGGGTGGGAGATTCATCGGGCAATGGTTAATTGGGCGATGGTTAATTGGGCGGAATAATAGTCAGCCGATGGTAATCGGGTGGGAGGTTAATCGGTTGATGGTTAATCGGGCGATGGTTAATCGATCGATGGTTAATCGGGCGGGAATTTAACCGGGCGATGGTTAATCGGGTGATTGTTAATCAGGCGGCTGGTTAATTGAGCGATGGTTAATCGGGTGATGGTTAATCGGGCGATGGTTAAGCGGGCAATGGTTAATTGGGCGAAGGTTAATTCGACGCTGGTTAATCAGGCGGGAGCTTAATCGGGTGATGGTTAATCGGATGGTGGGTTCATTGGGCGAATATTAATTGAGGGAAGTTTAATCAGGCAATGGTTAATCGGGCGCGAGGTTAACTGGGCGATGGTGAATCAGGCGATGTTTAATTGGGCGATGGTTATCTGATGCGTGGTTAATCGGGCGCTGGTTAAGCGGGCGATGGTTAATCGAGCGGGAGGTTAATCGGGTGGATAGTTAATCGGGCAATGGTTAATCGTGCGGGAGGTTAATTGGGTGGATGTTTAATTGGGCGCGAGGTTAATCGGGCGATGGTTAATCAGGCCATAGTTAATTGCGCCATGGTTAATCGGGCTATGGTTAAGCAGGCGATGATTAATGGTGCGGGAGGTTAATCCGGCTATGGTTAATTGGATGGAAGGATAATTGGGCAATGGTTAATCTGGCGATGGTTAATCGGGCGGGAGGTTAATTGGGTGGATGGTTAATTGGGCGCGAGGTTAATCGGGCGATGGTTAATCGAGTGGAGGTTAATTGGGCGATGGTTAATCAGGCGATGTTTAATTGGGCGATGGTTAATCGGACGGGTGGTTAATCGGGTGATGGTTAATTGGATGGTAGGTTAATTGGGCAATGGTTAATCGGATGGTGGGTTCATTGGGCGAATATTAATCAAGGGAAGTTTAATCAGGCAATGGTTAATCGGGCGCGAGGTTAACTGGGCGATGGTTAATCAGGCGATGTTTAATTGGGCGATGGTTAATCGGATGCGTGGTTAATCGGGCGATGGTTAATTGGATGGTAGGTCAATCGGGCAATGGTTAATCGGGTGGGAGGTTCATTGGGCGAATATTAATCGAGAGAAGGTTAATCATGCAATAGTTAATCAGGCTATGGTTAATCGGGCGATGGTAAATCGGGCGGGAGAATAGTCGGGCGATGGTTAATCGGGTGGGAGGGTAATCGGGCGATGGTTTATCAAGCGGGAAGTTGATCAGGCAATGGTTAATTGGGCATGAGCTTAATTGGGCGATGTTTAATTGGGCGATGGTTAATCGGACGGGTGGTTAATCGGGCGATGGTTAATCGGATGGTCGGTTAATCGGGCGATGGTTAATCAGGCAAAAGAATAGTCGGCCGATGGTTAATCGGGTGGGAGGTAAATGGGTCAATGGTTAATCGCGTGGGAGGTTAATCGGGCAATGGTTAATCGGGCGATGGTTAATTGGGCAAAATAATAGTCAGCCGATGGTAATCGGGAGGGAGGTTAATCGGTTGATGGTTAATCGGGCGATGGTTAATCGGTCGATGGTTAATCAGGCGATGGTCAATCGATCGATGGTTAATCGGGCGGGAATTTAATCGGGCGATGGTTAATCGGGTGATGGTTAATCGGGCGATGGTTAAGCGGGCAATGGTTAATTGGGCGGAGGTTAATTCGGCGATGGTTAATCAGGCGGGAGCTTAATCGGGTGATGGTTAAATAGATCTTAGGTTAATCGGGCGAAGTTTAATCGGCCAAAGGTTAATCAGGCGATGGTTAATCGGGTGGGCGGTTAATCGGGCGATGGTTATTCGGGCAAAAACTTAATCGGGCGATGGATAATTGGGCAATGGTTAAATGGGCGCTGATTAATCGGGCGGGTGGTTAATTGGGCGATGGTTAATCGGGCGATGGTTAATCAGGTGATCGTTAAGCGGGCGATGATTAATCGAGCGGGAGGTTAATTGAGCGACGGTTAATCGGATAGGAGTTTCATTGGGCGATGGTTAATTAGACGATAGGTTAATCGAGCGATGGTTAGTCAGGCGATGGTTAATCGGGCAATGGTTAATCCGGCGATCATTAAGTGGCCGATGGTTAATTGAGCGGGAGGTTAATTGAACGATGGATAATCGGGCAAAGGTTAATCGGGCGATGGTTAATTGGATGGGAGTTTCATCGGGCGATGGTTAATTAGACGATAGGTTAATCGGGCAAAGGTTAGTCTGGCAAAGGTTAATCAGGCAACGGTTAATCGGATGGGAGTTTCATCGTGCGATGGTTAATTAGGTGATAGGTTAATCGAGCGATGGTTAGTCAGGCGATGGTTAATCGGGCGATGGTTAGGCGGGCAATGGTTAATTGGGCGGGTGGCTAATTCGGCCATGGTTAATCGGGCGATGGCTCTGCGGGAGATGGTTAATTGAGCGATGGTTTACCGTGCAATGGTTAATCGGGTGAGAGGTTAATCAGGCGATGTTTAATTGGGTGATGGTTAATCGGTCGATGGTTAATCGGGCGGGAGGTTAATCGGGCAATGGTTAATTGGATGATGGTTAATCGGACGGGTGGTTAATCGGGCGATGGTTAAGCAGACGTTAGGTTAATCGGGCAAAGATTAATCGGGTGATGGCTAATCGGGCGATGGTTAATCGGATGGGAGTTTCATCGGCGATGGTTAATTAGATGATAGGTTAATCGGGCAAAGGATAATTGGGCAAAGATTAATCGGGCAATGGTTAATCAGGTGATCGTTAAGCGGGCGATGGTTAATTGAGTGGGAGGTTAATTGAGCGATGGTTAATCAGGCAAAGGTTAATTGGGCGATGGTTAATCGGATGGGAGTTTCATCGGGCGATGGTTAATTAGACGATAGGTTAATCGGGCAAAGGTTAGTCGGGCAAAAGTTAATCAGGCAATGGTTAATCAGATGGGAGTTTCATTGTGCGATGGTTAATTAGATGATAGATTAATCGAGCGATGGTTAGTCGGGCGATGGTTAATCGGGTGGGAGATTCATCGGGTGATGGTTAATCGGACGAAGGTTAATCAGGCGATGATTAATCGGGCGATGGTTAATCGGATGGAACCTTAATCGAGCGATGGTTAATCAGATCGGAGTTTCATCGGGCGATGGTTAATTAGACAATAGGTTAATCGGGCAAAGGTTAATTGGACGAAGGTTAATCAGGCTATGGTTAATCGGGCAATGGTTAATCAGGCAAAAGAATAGTCGGCCGATGGTTAATCGGGTGGGAGGTAAATGGGTCGATGGTTAATAGCGCGCTCGTTAATCGGGCGATGGTTAATCGGGTGGGAGATTCATCGGGCAATGGTTAATCGGGCGATGGTTAATGGGGCAATGGTTAAGCGGGCAATGGTTAATTGGGCGAGTGGTTAATTCGGCCATGTTTAATCGGGCGATGGCAAGCAGGAGATGGTTAATTGAGCGATGGTTAACCGTGCAATGGTTAATCGGGTGAGAGGTTAATCAGGCGATGTTTAATTGGGTGATGGTTAATCGGTCGATGGTTAATCGGGCGGGAGGTTAATCGGGCAATGGTTAATTGGATGATGGTTAATCGGACGGGTGGTTAATCGGGCGATGGTTAAGCAGACGTTAGGTTAATCGGGCAAAGATTAATCGGGCGATGGCTAATCGGGCGATGGTTAATCGGATGGGAGTTTCATCGGCGATGGTTAATTAGATGATAGGTTAATCGGGCAAAGGATAATTGGGCAAAGATTAATCGGGCAATGGTTAATCAGGTGATCGTTAAGCGGGCGATGGTTAATTGAGTGGGAGGTTAATTGAGTGATGGTTAATCAGGCAAAGGTTAATTGGGCGATGGTTAATCGGATGGGAGTTTCATCGGGCGATGGTTAATTAGACGATAGGTTAATCGGGCAAAGGTTAGTCGGGCAAAAGTTAATCAGGCAATGGTTAATCAGATGGGAGTTTCATTGTGCGATGGTTAATGAGATGATAGATTAATCTAGCGATGGTTAGTCGGGCGATGGTTAATCGGGTGGGAGATTCATCGGGTGATGGTTAATCGGACGAAGGTTAATCAGGCGATGATTAATCGGGCGATGGTTAATCGGATGGAACCTTAATCGAGCGATGGTTAATCAGATCGGAGTTTCATCGGGCGATGGTTAATTAGACAATAGGTTAATCGGGCAAAGGTTAATTGGACGAAGGTTAATCAGGCTATGGTTAATCGGGCAATGGTTAATCAGGCAAAAGAATAGTCGGCCGATGGTTAATCGGGTGGGAGGTAAATGGGTCGATGGTTAATAGCGCGCTCGTTAATCGGGCGATGGTTAATCGGGTGGGAGATTCATCGGGCAATGGTTAATCGGGCGATGGTTAATGGGGCAATGGTTAAGCGGGCAATGGTTAATTGGGCGAGTGGTTAATTCGGCCATGTTTAATCGGGCGATGGCAAGCAGGAGATGGTTAATTGAGCGATGGTTAACCGTGCAATGGTTAATCGGGCGAGAGGTTAATCAGGCGATGGTTAATTGGGCGATGGTTAATCGGTCGATGGTTAATCGGGCGGGAGGTTAATCGGGCAATGTTTAATTGGGCGATGGTTAATCAGACGATGGTTAAGTAGACGTTAGGTTAATCGAGCAAAGATTAATCGGGCGATGGCTAATCGGGCGATGGTTAACCAGATGGGAGTTTCATCGGCGATGGTTAATTAGATGATAGGTTAATCGGGCAAAGGATAATTGGGCAAAAGCTAATCAGGCAACGGTCAATCAGGTGGGAGGTTAATCGAGCGATAGTTAATCAGGCGATGCTTAATCGGGCGATGGTTATTTGGGTGTGAGGTTAATCGAGCCATGGTTAATCGGGCGAGGGTTAATCGGGCGATGGTTTATCAGGTGGGAGATTAATTGGGTGATGGTTAATCGGGCAATGGTTAAATGGGCGCTGATTAATTGGGCAGGTGGTTAATCGGGCGACGGTTAATCGGGCGCTGGTTAAGCGGGCGATGGTTAATCGAGTGGGAGGTTAATCGGGTGGATAGTTAATCGGGCAATGGTTAATCGTGCGGGAGGTTAATTGGGTGGATGTTTAATTGGGCGCGAGGTTAATCGGGCGATGGTTAATCAGGCCATGGTTAATTGGGCCATGGTTAATCGGGCTATGGTTAAGCAGGCGAAGATTAATGGTGCGGGAGGTTAATCCGGCTATGGTTAATTGGGCGGAAGGATAATTGGGCAATGGTTAATCTGGCGATGGTTAATCGGGCGGGTGGTTAATTGGATGGATGGTTAATTGGGCGCGAGGTTAATCGGGCGATGGTTAATCGAGTGGAGGTTAATTGGGCGATGGTTAATCAGGCGATGTTTAATTGGGCGATGGTTAATCGGACGGGTGGTTAATCGGGTGATGGTTAATTGGATGGTAGGTTAATTGGGCGATGGTTAATCGGATGGTGGGTTCATTGGGCGAATATTAATCGAGGGAAGTTTAATCAGGCAATAATTAATCAGGCTATGGTTAATCGGGCGATGGTAAATCGGGCGGGAGAATAGTCGGGCGATGGTTAATCAGGCGATGTTTAATTGGGAGATGGTTATCGGATGCGTGGTTAATCGGGCGATGGTTAATTGGATGGTAGGTCAATCGGGCGATTGTTAATCGGGTGGGAGGTTCATTGGGCGAATATTAATCGAGAGAAGGTTAATCAGGCAATAATTAATCAGGCTATGGTTAATCGGGCGATGGTAAATCGGGCGGGAGAATAGTCGGGCGATGGTTAATCGGGTGGGAGGTTAATCGGGTGATGGTTTATCGGGCGGGAAGTTAATCAGGCAATGGTTAATTGGGCATGAGCTTAATTGGGCGATGTTTAATTGGCCGATGGTTAATCGGACGGGTGGTTAATCGGGCGATGGTTAATCGGATGGTCGGTTAATCGGGCGATGGCTAATCAGGCAAAAGAATAGTCGGCCGATGGTTAATCGGGTGGGAGGTAAATGGGTCGATGGTTGATCGCACGCTCGTTAATCGGGCGATGGTTAATCGGGTGGGAGATTCATCGGGCAATGGTTAATCGGGCGATGGTTAATGGGGCAATGGTTAAGCGGGCAATGGTTAATTGGGCGAGTGGTTAATTCGGCCATGTTTAATCGGGCGATGGCAAGCAGGAGATGGTTAATTGAGCGATGGTTAACCGTGCAATGGTTAATCGGGTGAGAGGTTAATCAGGCGATGTTTAATTGGGTGATGGTTAATCGGTCGATGGTTAATCGGGCGGGAGGTTAATCGGGCAATGGTTAATTGGATGATGGTTAATCGGACGGGTGGTTAATCGGGCGATGGTTAAGCAGACGTTAGGTTAATCGGGCAAAGATTAATCGGGCGATGGCTAATCGGGCGATGGTTAATCGGATGGGAGTTTCATCGGCGATGGTTAATTAGATGATAGGTTAATCGGGCAAAGGATAATTGGGCAAAGATTAATCGGGCAATGGTTAATCAGGTGATCGTTAAGCGGGCGATGGTTAATTGAGTGGGAGGTTAATTGAGCGATGGTTAATCAGGCAAAGGTTAATTGGGCGATGGTTAATCGGATGGGAGTTTCATCGGGCGATGGTTAATTAGACGATAGGTTAATCGGGCAAAGGTTAGTCGGGCAAAAGTTAATCAGGCAATGGTTAATCAGATGGGAGTTTCATTGTGCGATGGTTAATGAGATGATAGATTAATCTAGCGATGGTTAGTCGGGCGATGGTTAATCGGGTGGGAGATTCATCGGGTGATGGTTAATCGGACGAAGGTTAATCAGGCGATGATTAATCCGGCGATGGTTAATCGGATGGAATCTTAATCGAGCGATGGTTAATCAGATCGGAGTTTCATCGGGCGATGGTTAATTAGACAATAGGTTAATCGGGCAAAGGTTAATTGGACGAAGGTTAATCAGGCTATGGTTAATCGGGCAATGGTTAATCAGGCAAAAGAATAGTCGGCCGATGGTTAATCGGGTGGGAGGTAAATGGGTCGATGGTTAATAGCGCGCTCGTTAATCGGGCGATGGTTAATCGGGTGGGAGATTCATCGGGCAATGGTTAATCGGGCGATGGTTAATGGGGCAATGGTTAAGCGGGCAATGGTTAATTGGGCGAGTGGTTAATTCGGCCATGTTTAATCGGGCGATGGCAAGCAGGAGATGGTTAATTGAGCGATGGTTAACCGTGCAATGGTTAATCGGGCGAGAGGTTAATCAGGCGATGTTTAATTGGGCGATGGTTAATCGGTCGATGGTTAATCGGGCGGGAGGTTAATCGGGCAATGTTTAATTGGGCGATGGTTAATCAGACGATGGTTAAGTAGACGTTAGGTTAATCGAGCAAAGATTAATCGGGCGATGGCTAATCGGGCGATGGTTAACCAGATGGGAGTTTCATCGGCGATGGTTAATTAGATGATAGGTTAATCGGGCAAAGGATAATTGGGCAAAAGCTAATCAGGCAACGGTCAATCAGGTGGGAGGTTAATCGAGCGATAGTTAATCAGGCGATGCTTAATCGGGCGATGGTTATTTGGGTGTGAGGTTAATCGAGCCATGGTTAATCGGGCGAGGGTTAATCGGGCGATGGTTTATCAGGTGGGAGATTAATTGGGTGATGGTTAATCGGGCAATGGTTAAATGGGCGCTGATTAATTGGGCAGGTGGTTAATCGGGCGACGGTTAATCGGGCGCTGGTTAAGCGGGCGATGGTTAATCGAGTGGGAGGTTAATCGGGTGGATAGTTAATCGGGCAATGGTTAATCGTGCGGGAGGTTAATTGGGTGGATGTTTAATTGGGCGCGAGGTTAATCGGGCGATGGTTAATCAGGCCATGGTTAATTGGGCCATGGTTAATCGGGCTATGGTTAAGCAGGCGAAGATTAATGGTGCGGGAGGTTAATCCGGCTATGGTTAATTGGGCGGAAGGATAATTGGGCAATGGTTAATCTGGCGATGGTTAATCGGGCGGGAGGTTAATTGGATGGATGGTTAATTGGGCGCGAGGTTAATCGGGCGATGGTTAATCGAGTGGAGGTTAATTGGGCGATGGTTAATCAGGCGATGTTTAATTGGGCGATGGTTAATCGGACGGGTGGTTAATCGGGTGATGGTTAATTGGATGGTAGGTTAATTGGGCGATGGTTAATCGGATGGTGGGTTCATTGGGCGAATATTAATCGAGGGAAGTTTAATCAGGCAATAATTAATTAGGCTATGGTTAATCGGGCGATGGTAAATCGGGCGGGAGAATAGTCGGGCGATGGTTAATCAGGCGATGTTTTATTGGGCGATGGTTATCGGATGCGTGGTTAATCGGGCGATGGTTAATTGGATGGTAGGTCAATCGGGCGATTGTTAATCGGGTGGGAGGTTCATTGGGCGAATATTAATCGAGAGAAGGTTAATCAGGCAATAATTAATCAGGCTATGGTTAATCGGGCGATGGTAAATCGGGCGGGAGAATAGTCGGGCGATGGTTAATCGGGTGGGAGGTTCATTGGGCGAATATTAATCGAGAGAAGGTTAATCAGGCAATAATTAATCAGGCTATGGTTAATCGGGCGATGGTAAATCGGGCGGGAGAATAGTCGGGCGATGGTTAATCGGGTGGGAGGTTAATCGGGTGATGGTTTATCGGGCGGGAAGTTAATCAGGCAATGGTTAATTGGGCATGAGCTTAATTGGGCGATGTTTAATTGGCCGATGGTTAATCGGACGGGTGGTTAATCGGGCGATGGTTAATCGGATGGTCGGTTAATCGGGCGATGGTTAATCAGGCAAAAGAATAGTCGGCCGATGGTTAATCGGGTGGGAGGTAAATGGGTCGATGGTTGATCGCACGCTCGTTAATCGGGCGATGGTTAATCGGGTGGGAGATTCATCGGGCAATGGTTAATTGGGCGATGGTTAATTGGGCGGAATAATAGTCAGCCGATGGTAATCGGGTGGGAGGTTAATCGGTTGATGGTTAATCGGGCGATGGTTAATCGATCGATGGTTAATCGGGCGGGAATTTAACCGGGCGATGGTTAATCGTGTGATTGTTAATCAGGCGGCTGGTTAATTGGGCGATGGTTAATCGGGTGATGGTTAATCGGGCGATGGTTAAGCGGGCAATGGTTAATTGGGCGAAGGTTAATTCGACGATGGTTAATCAGGAGGGAGCTTAATCGGGTGATGGTTAAGTAGACGTTAGGTTAATCGGGCGAAGGTTAATCGGCCGAAGGTTAATCAGGCGATGGTTAATCGGGTGGGCGGTTAATCGAGCAATGGTTAATCGGGCGATGGTTAATCGGGCGATGGTTATTTGGGCAAAAACTTAATCGGGCGATGGTTAATCGGGCAATGGTTAAATGGGCGCTGATTAATTGGGCGAGTGGTTAATTGGGCGATGGTTAATCAGGTGATCGTTAAGCGGGCGATGATTAATCGAGCGGGAGGTTAATTGAGCGATGGTTAATCGGATAGGAGTTTCATTGGGCGATGGTAAATTAGACGATAGGTTAATCGGGCAAAGGTTAATTGGGCGAAGGTTAATCAGGCGATAGTTAAGCGGGCAATGGTTAATTGGGCGAGTGGTTAATTCGGCAATGGTTAATTGGGCGATGGCCTAAGTGGGAGATGGTTAATGGGGCGAAGGTTAACCGTGCAATGGTTAATTGGGCGATAGAATAGTCGGCCGATGGTTAACCGGGTGGGAGGTTAATGGGGCGATGGTTAATCGTGCGCTCGTTAATCAAGCAATGGTTAATCGGGTGGGAGAATCATTGGGAGATGGTTAATCGAGCGATGGTTAATTGGGCGAAAGAATAGTCAGACGATGGTTAATCGGGTGAGAGGTTAATCGATTGATGGTTAATTGGGCGATGGTTAATCGGTCGATGGTTAATCGAGCGGGAATTTAATTGGCGATGGTTAATCGGGCGATTGTTAATCGGGCGGCTGGTTAATTGGGTGTTGGTTAATTGGGTGATGGTTAATCGGGCAATGGTTAAGCGGGCAATGGTTAATTAGGTGGGAGGTTAATTCGGCGATGGTTAATTCGGCGATGGTTAATCGGATGGTAGGTTAATCGGGCGATGGTTAATCAGGCGGGAGGTTAATCGGGCGATGGTTAATCGGATGGAAGCTTAATCGGGTGATGGTTAATCGGATGGGAGTTTCATCGGGCGATGGTTAATTCGACGATAGGTTAATCGAGCGATGGTTAGTCAGGCGATGGTTAATCGGGCAATGGTTAATCGGGCGATCATTAAGCGGGCGATGGTTAATTGAGCGGGAGGTTAATTGAACGATGGTTAATCGGGCAAGGGTTAATCGGCCGATGGTTAATCGGATGGGAGTTTCATCGGGTGATGGTTAATTAGACGATAGGTTAATCGGGCAAAGGTTAGTCGGGCAAAGGTTAATCAGGCAATGGTTATTCGGATGGGAGTTTCATCGTGCGATGGTTAATTAGGTGATAGGTTAATCGAGCGATGGTTAGTCGGGTGATCGTTAATCGGGCAATGGTTAAGCGGGCAATGGTTAATTGGGCGGGTGGTTAATTCGGCCATGGTTAATCAGGCGATGGCTATGCAGGAGATGGTTAATTGAGCGATGGTTAACCCTGCAACGCTTAATCGGGCGAGAGGTTAATCAGGCGATGTTTAATTGGGCGATGGTTAATCGGTCGATGGTTAATCGGGCGGGAGGTTAATCGGGCAATGGTTAATTGGGTGATGGTTAATCGGACGATGGTTAAGTAGACGTTAGGTTAATCGAGCAAAGATTAATCGGGCGATGGCTAATCGGGCGATGGTTAATCAGATGGGAGTTTCATCGGCGATGGTTAATTAGATGATAGGTTAATCGGGCAAAGGATAATTGGGCAAAGATTAATCAGGCAATGGTTAATCGGGTGGGAGGTTAATCGAGCGATAGTTAATCAGGCGATGCTTAATCGGGCGATGGTTATTTGGGTGTGAGGTTAATTGAGCCATGGTTAATCGGGTGAGGGTTAATCGGGCGATGGTTTATCAGGTGGGAGATTAATTGGGTGATGGCTAATCGGGCAATGGTTAAATGGGCGCTGGTTAATCGAGCGGGAGGTTAATCGGGTGGATAGTTAATCGGGCATTGATTAATCGTGCGGGATGTTAATTGGGTGGATGTTTAATTGGGCGCGAGGTTAATCGGGCGATGGTTATTCAGGCAATGGTTAATTGGGCCATGGTTAATCGGGCTATGGTTAATCGGGCTATGGTTAAGCAGGTGATGATTAATGGTGCGGGAGGTTAATCCGGCTATGGTTAATTGGGCGGAAGGATAATTGGGCAATGGTTAATCTGGCGACGGTTAATCGGGCGGGAGGTTAATTGGGTGGATGGTTAATTGGGCGCGAGGTTAATCGGGCGATGGTTAATCGAGTGGAGGTTAATTGGGCGATGGTTAATCAGGCGATGTTTAATTGGGCAATGGTTAATCGGGTGATGGTTAATCGGGCGATGTTTAAGCGGGCAATGGTTAATTGGGCGAAGGTTAATTCGATGATGGTTAATCAGGCGGGAGCTTAATCGGGTGATGGTTAAGTAGACGTTAGGTTAATCGGGCGAAGGTTAATCGGCCGAAGGTTAATCAGGCGATGGTTAATCGGGTGGGCGGTTAATCGAGCAATGGTTAATCGGGCGATGGTTAATCGGGCGATGGTTATTCGGGCAAAAACTTAATCGGGCGATGGTTAATCGGGCAATGGTTAAATGGGCGCTGATTAATCGGGCGGGTGGTTAATTGGGCGATGGTTAATCAGGTGATCGTTAAGCGGGCGATGATTAATCGAGCGGGAGGTTAATTGAGCGATGGTTAATCGGATAGGAGTTTCATTGGGCGATGGTTAATTAGACGATAGGTTAATCGGGCAAAGGTTAATTGGGCGAAGGTTAATCAGGCGATAGTTAAGCGGGCAATGGTTAATTGGGCGAGTGGTTAATTTGGCAATGGTTAATTGGGCGATGGCCTAAGTGGGAGATGGTTAATGGGGCGAAGGTTAACCGTGCAATG
The DNA here is from genome assembly GCF_044704955.1 of Pristiophorus japonicus. Lineage (NCBI taxonomy): Eukaryota > Metazoa > Chordata > Chondrichthyes > Pristiophoridae > Pristiophorus > Pristiophorus japonicus. The sequence continues at coordinate 120,555,945 of NC_091990.1, forward strand.
GTTAATTGGGCGATAGAATAGTCGGCCGATGGTTAATCGGGTGGGAGGTTAATGGGGCGATGGTTAATCGTGCGCTCGTTAATCAAGCAATGGTTAATCGGGTGGGAGAATCATTGGGAGATGGTTAATCGGGCGATGGTTAATTGGGCGAAAGAATAGTCAGACGATGGTTAATCGGGTAAGAGGTTAATCAATTGATGGTTAATTGGGCGATGGTTAATCGGTCGATGGTTAATCGAGCGGGAATTTAATTGGCGATGGTTAATCGGGCGATTGTAAATAGGGCGGCTGGTTAATTGGGTGTTGGTTAATTGGGTGATGGTTAATCGGGCAATGGTTAAGCGGCAATGGTTAATTAGGTGGGAGGTTAATTCGGCGATGGTTAATTCGGCGATGGTTAATCGGATGGTAGGTTAATCGGGCGATGGTTAATCAGGCGGGAGGTTAATCGGGCGATGGTTAATCGGATGGAAGCTTAATCGGGTGATGGTTAATCGGATGGGAGTTTCATCGGGCGATGGTTAATTCGACGATAGGTTAATCGAGCGATGGTTAGTCAGGCGATGGTTAATCGGGCAATGGTTAATCGGGCGATCATTAAGCGGGCGATGGTTAATTGAGCGGGAGGTTAATTGAACGATGGTTAATCGGGCAAGGGTTAATCGGCCGATGGTTAATCGGATGGGAGTTTCATCGGGTGATGGTTAATTAGACGATAGGTTAATCGGGCAAAGGTTAGTCGGGCAAAGGTTAATCAGGCAATGGTTATTCGGATGGGAGTTTCATCGTGCGATGGTTAATTAGGTGATAGGTTAATCGAGCGATGGTTAGTCGGGCGATCGTTAATCGGGCAATGGTTAAGCGGGCAATGGTTAATTGGGCGGGTGGTTAATTCGGCCATGGTTAATCAGGCGATGGCTATGCAGGAGATGGTTAATTGAGCGATGGTTAACCCTGCAACGCTTAATCGGGCGAGAGGTTAATCAGGCGATGTTTAATTGGGCGATGGTTAATCGGTCGATGGTTAATCGGGCGGTAGGTTAATCGGGCAATGGTTAATTGGGTGATGGTTAATCGGACGATGGTTAAGTAGACGTTAGGTTAATCGAGCAAAGATTAATCGGGCGATGGCTAATCGGGCGACGGTTAATCAGATGGGAGTTTGATCGGCGATGGTTAATTAGATGATAGGTTAATCGGGCAAAGGATAATTGGGCAAAGATTAATCAGGCAATGGTTAATCGGGTGGGAGGTTAATCGAGCAATAGTTAATCAGGCGATGCTTAATCGGGCGATGGTTATTTGGGTGTGAGGTTAATTGAGCCATGGTTAATCGGGCGAGGGTTAATCGGGCGATGGTTTATCAGGTGGGAGATTAATTGGGTGATGGTTATTCGGGCAATGGTTAAATGGGTGCTGATTAATTGGGCAGGTGGTTAATCGGGCGACGGTTAATCGGGCGCTGGTTAAGCGGGCGATGGTTAATCGAGCGGGAGGTTAATCGGGTGGATAGTTAATCGGGCATTGGTTAATCGTGCGGGATGTTAATTGGGTGGATGTTTAATTGGGCGCGAGGTTAATCGGGCGATGGTTAATCAGGCCATGGTTAATTGGGCCATGGTTAATTGGGCTATGGTTAATCGGGCTATGGTTAAGCAGGTGATGATTAATGGTGCGGGAGGTTAATCCGGCTATGGTTAATTGGGCGGAAGGATAATTGGGCAATGGTTAATCTGGCGATGGTTAATCGGGCGGGAGGTTAATTGGGTGGATGGTTAATTGGGCGCGAGGTTAATCGGGCGATGGTTAATCGAGTGGAGGTTAATTGGGCGATGGTTAATCAGGCGATGTTTAATTGGGCAATGGTTAATCGGACGGGTGGTTAATCGGGTGATGGTTAATCGGATGGTAGGTTAATTGGGTGATGGTTAATCGGATGGTGGGTTCATTGGGCGAATATTAATTGAGGGAAGTTTAATCAGGCAATGGTTAATCGGGCGCGAGGTTAACTGGGCGATGGTTAATCAGGCGATGTTTAATTGGGTGATGGTTATCTGATGCGTGGTTAATCGGGCGATGGTTAATTGGATGGTAGGTCAATCGGGCGATGGTTAATCGGGTGGGAGGTTCATTGGGCGAATATTAATCGAGAGAAGGTTAATCAGGCAATAGTTAATCAGGCTATGGTTAATCGGGCGATGGTAAATCGGGCGGGAGAATAGTCGGGCGATGGTTAATCGGGTGGGAGGTTAATCGGGCGATGGTTTATCGGGCGGGAAGTTAATCAGGCAATGGTTAATTGGGCATGAGCTTAATTGGGCGATGTTTAATTGGGCGATGGTTAATTGGGCGAAATAATAGTCAGCCGATGGTAATCGGGTGGGAGGTTAATCGGTTGATGGTTAATCGGGCGATGGTCAATCGATCCATGGTTAATCGGGCGGGAATTTAATCGGGCGATGGTTAATCGGGCGATTGTTAATCAGGCGGCTGGTTAATTGGGCGATGGTTAATCGGGTGATGGCTAATCGGGCGATGGTTAAGCGGGCAATGGTTAATTGGGCGGAGGTTAATTCGGCGATGGTTAATCAGGCGGGAGCTTAATCGGGTGATGGTTAAGTAGACGTTAGATTAATTGGGCGAAGGTTAATCGTCCGAAGGTGAATCAGGCGATGGTTAATTGGGTGGGCGGTTAATTGAGCGATGGTTAATCGGGCGATGGTTAATCGGGCGATGGTTATTCGGGCAAAAACTTAATCGGGCGATGGTTAATCGGGCAATGGTTAAATGGGCGCTGATTATTCGGGCGGGTGGTTAATTGGGCGATGGTTAATCAGGTGATCGTTAAGCGGGCGATGATTAATCGAGCGGGAGGTTAATTGAGCGATGGTTAATCGGATAGGAGTTTCATTGGGCGTTGGTTAATTAGACGATAGGTTAATCGGGCAAAGGTTTATTGGGCGAAGGTTAATCAGGCGATAGTTAAGCGGGCAATGGTTAATTGGGCGAGTGGTTAATTTGGCAATGGTTAATTGGGCGATGGCCTAAGTGGGAGATGGTTAATGGGGCGAAGGTTAACCGTGCAATGGTTAATTGGGCGATAGAATAGTCGGCCGATGGTTAATCGGGTGGGAGGTTAATGGGCGATGGTTAATCGTGCGCTCGTTAATCAAGCAATGGTTAATCGGGTGGGAGAATCATTGGGAGATGGTTAATCGGGCGATGGTTAATTGGGTGAAAGAATAGTCAGACGATGGTTAATCGGGTGAGAGGTTAATCGATTGATGGTTAATTGGGCGATGGTTAATCGGTCGATGGTTAATCGAGCGGGAATTTAATTGGCGATGGTTAATCGGGCGATTGTTAATCGGGCGGCTGGTTAATTGGGTGTTGGTTAATTGGGTGATGGTTAATCGGGCAATGGTTAAGCGGGCAATGGTTAATTGGGTGGGAGGTTAATTCGGCAATGGTTAATTTGACGATGGTTAATCGGATGGTAGGTTAATCGGGCGATGGTTAATCAGGCGGGAGGTTAATCGGGCGATGGTTAATCGGATGGAAGCTTAATCGGGTGATGGTTAATCGGATGGGAGTTTCATCGGGCGATGGTTAATTCGACGATTGGTTAATCGAGCGATGGTTAGTCAGGCGATGGTTAATCGGGCAATGGTTAATCGGGCGATCATTAAGCGGGCGATGGTTAATTGAGCGGGAGGTTAATTGAACGATGGTTAATCGGGCAAGGGTTAATCGGCCGATGGTTAATCGGATGGGAGTTTCATCGGGCGATGGTTAATTAGACGATAGGTTAATCGGGCAAAGGTTAGTCGGGCAAAGGTTAATCAGGCAATGGTTATTCGGATGGGAGTTTCATCGTGCGATGGTTAATTAGGTGATAGGTTAATCGAGCGATGGTTAGTTGGGCGATCGTTAATCGGGCAATGGTTAAGCGGGCAATGGTTAATTGGACGGGTGGTTAATTCGGCCATGTTTAATCGGGCGATGGCTATGCAGGAGATGGTTAATTGAGCGATGGTTAACCCTGCAACGCTTAATCGGGCGAGAGGTTAATCAGGCGATGTTTAATTGGGCGATGGTTAATCGGTCGATGGTTAATCGGGCGGTAGGTTAATCAGGCGATGTTTAATTGGGCGATGGTTAATCGGTCGATGGTTAATCGGGCGGTAGGTTAATCGGGCAATGGTTAATTGGGTGATGGTTAATCGGACGATGGTTAAGTAGACGTTAGGTTAATCGAGCAAAGATTAATCGGGCGATGGCTAATTGGGCGATGGTTAATCAGATGGGAGTTTCATCGGCGATGGTTAATTAGATGATAGGTTAATCGGGCAAAGGATAATTGGGCAAAGATTAATCAGGCAATGGTTAATCGGGTGGGAGGTTAATCGAGCGATAGTTAATCAGGCGATGCTTAATCGGGCGATGGTTATTTGGGTGTGAGGTTAATTGAGCCATGGTTAATCGGGCGAGGGTTAATCGGGCGATGGTTTATCAGGTGGGAGATTAATTGGGTGATGGTTAATCGGGCAATGGTTAAATGGGCGCTGATTAATTGGGCAGGTGGTTAATCGGGCGACGGTTAATCGGGCGCTGGTTAAGCGGGCGATGGTTAATCGAGCGGGAGGTTAATCGGGTGGATAGTTAATCGGGCAATGGTTAATCGTGCGGGAGGTTAATTGGGTGGATGTTTAATTGGGCGCGAGGTTAATCGGGCGATGGTTAATCAGGCCATGGTTAATTGGGCCATGGTTAATCGGGCTATGGTTAATCGGGCTATGGTTAAGCAGGTGATGATTAATGGTGCGGGAGGTTAATCCGGCTATGGTTAATTGGGCGGAAGGATAATTGGGCAATGGTTAATCTGGCGATGGTTAATCGGGCGGGAGGTTAATTGGGTGGATGGTTAATTGGGCGCGAGGTTAATCGGGCGATGGTTAATCGAGTGGAGGTTAATTGGGCGATGGTTAATCAGGCGATGTTTAATCGGGCAATGGTTAAATGGGCGCTGATTAATTGGGCAGGTGGTTAATCGGGCGATGGTTAATCGGGCGCTGGTTAAGCGGGCGATGGTTAATCGAGCGGGAGTTTAATCGGGTGGATAGTTAATCGGGCAATGATTAATCGTGCGGGAGGTTAATTGGGTGGATGTTAAATTGGGCGGGAGGCTAATCGGGCGATGGTTAATCAGGCCATGGTTAATTGGGCCATGGTTAATCGGGCTATGGTTAATCGGGCTATGGTTAAGCAGGTGATGATTAATGGTGCGGGAAGTTAATCTGGCTATGGTTAATTGGGCGGAAGGATAATTGGGCAATGGTTAATCTGGCGATGGTTAATCGGGCGGGAGGTTAATTGGGTGGATGGTTAATTGGGCGCCAGGTTAATCGGGCGATGGTTAATCGAGTGGAGGTTAATTGGGCGATGGTTAATCAGGCGATGTTTAATTGGGCGATGGTTAATCGGACGGGTGGTTAATCGGGTGATGGTTAATCGGATGGTAGGTTAATTGGGTGATGGTTAATCGGATGGTGGGTTCATTGGGCGAATATTAATCGAGGGAAGTTTAATCAGGCAATGGTTAATCGGGCGCGAGGTTAACTGGGCGATGGTTAATCAGGCGATGTTTAATTGGGCGATGGTTATCGGATGCGTGGTTAATCGGGCGATGGTTAATTGGATGGTAGGTCAATCGGGCGATGGTTAATCGGGTGGGAGGTTCATTGGGCGAATATTAATCGAGAGAAGGTTAATCAGGCAATAGTTAATCAGGCTATGGTTAATCGGGCGATGGTAAATCGGGCGGGAGAATAGTCGGGCGATGGTTAATCGGGTGGGAGGTTAATCGGGCGATGGTTTATCGGGCGGGAAGTTAATCAGGCAATGGTTAATTGGGCATGAGCTTAAATGGGCGATGTTTAATTGGGCGATGGTTAATCGGACGGGTGGTTAATCGGGCGATGGTTAATCGGATGGTCGGTTAATCGGGCGATGGTTAATCAGGCAAAAGAATAGTCGGCCGATGGTTAATCGGGTGGGAGGTAAATGGGTCGATGGTTGATCGCACGCTCGTTAATCGGGCGATGGTTAATCGGGTGGGAGATTCATCGGGCAATGGTTAATTGGGCGATGGTTAATTGGGCGGAATAATAGTCAGCCGATGGTAATCGGGTGGGAGGTTAATCGGTTGATGGTTAATCGGGCGATGGTTAATCGATCGATGGTTAATCGGGCGGGAATTTAATCGGGCGATGGTTAATCGGGTGATTGTTAATCAGGCGGCTGGTTAATTGGGCGATGGTTAATCGGGTGATGGTTAATCGGGTGATGGTTAAGCGGGCAATGGTTAATTGGGCGGAGGTTAATTCGGCGATGGTTAATCAGGCGGGAGCTTAATCGGGCGATGGTTAAGTAGACGTTAGGTTAATCGGGCGAAGGTTAATCGGCCGAAGGTGAATCAGGCGATGGTTAATCGGGTGGGCGGTTAATCGAGCGATGGTTAATCGGGCGATGGTTAATCGGGCGATGGTTATTCGGGCAAAAACTTAATCGGGCGATGGTTAATCGGGCAATGGTTAAATGGGCGCTGATTAATCTGGCGGGTGGTTAATTGGGCGATGGTTATTCAGGTGATCGTTAAGCAGGCGATGATTAATCGAGCGGGAGGTTAATTGAGCGATGGTTAATCGGATAGGAGTTTCATTGGGTGATGGTTAATTAGATGATAGGTTAATCGGGCAAAGTTTAATTGGGTGAAGGTTAATCAGGCGATAGTTAAGCGGGCAATGGTTAATTGGGCGAGTGGTTAATTCGGCAATGGTTAATTGTGCGATGGCCTAAGTGGGAGATGGTTAATGGGGCGAAGGTTAACCGTGCAATGGTTAATTGGGCGATAGAATAGTCGGCCGATGGTTAATCGGGTGGGAGGTTAATGGGGCGATGGTTAATCGTGCGCTCGTTAATCAAGCAATGGTTAATCGGGTGGGAGAATCATTGGGAGATGGTTAATCGGGCGATGGTTAATTGGGCGAAAGAATAGTCAGACGATGGTTAATCGGGTGAGAGGTTAATCGATTGATGGTTAATTGGGCGATGGTTAATCGGTCGATGGTTAGTCGAGCGGGAATTTAATTGGCGATGGTTAATCGGGCGATTGTTAATCGGGCGGCTGGTTAATTGGGTGTTGGTTAATTGGGTGATGGTTAATCGGGCAATGGTTAAGCGGGCAATGGTTAATTGGGTGGGAGGTTAATTCGGCGATGGTTAATTCGGCGATGGTTAATCGGATGGTAGGTTAATCGGGCGATGGTTAATCAGGCGGGAGGTTAATCGGGCGATGGTTAATCGGATGGAAGCTTAATCGGGTGATGGTTAATCGGATGGGAGTTTCATCGGGCGATAGTTAATTCGACGATAGGTTAATCGAGCGATGGTTAGTCAGGCGATGGTTAATCGGGCAATGGTTAATCGGGCGATCATTAAGCGGGCGATGGTTAATTGAGCGGGAGGTTAATTGAACGATGGTTAATCGGGCAAGGGTTAATCGGCCGATGGTTAATCGGATGGGAGTTTCATCGGACGATGGTTAATTAGACGATAGGTTAATCGGGCAAAGGTTAGTCAGGCAAAGGTTAATCAGGCAATGGTTATTCGGATGGGAGTTTCATCGTGCGATGGTTAATTAGGTGATAGGTTAATCAAGCGATGGTTAGTCGGGCGATCGTTAATCGGGCAATGGTTAAGCGGGCAATGGTTAATTGGGCGGGTGGTTAATTCGGCCATGGTTAATCGGGCGATGGCTATGCAGGAGATGGTTAATTGAGCGATGGTTAACCCTGCAACGCTTAATCGGGCGAGAGGTTAATCAGGCGATGTTTAATTGGGCGATGGTTAATCGGTCGATGGTTAATCGGGCAGGAGGTTAATCGGGCAATGTTTAATTGGGTGATGGTTAATCGGTCGATGGTTAATCGGGCGGGAGGTTAATCGGGCAATGGTTAATTGGGTGATGGTTAATCGGACGATGGTTAAGTAGACGTTAGGTTAATCGAGCAAAGATTAATCGGGCGATGGCTAATCGGGCGATGGTTAATCAGATGGGAGTTTCATTGGCGATGGTTAATTAGATGATAGGTTAATTGGGCAAAGGATAATTGGGCAAAGATTAATCAGGCAATGGTTAATCGGGTGGGAGGTTAATCGAGCGATAGTTAATCAGGCGATGCTTAATCGGGCGATGGTTATTTGGGTGTGAGGTTAATTGAGCCATGGTTAATCGGGTGAGGGTTAATCGGGCGATGGTTTATCAGGTGGGAGATTAATTGGGTGATGGTTAATCGGGCAATGGTTAATCGTGCGGGATGTTAATTGGGTGGATGTTTAATTGGGCGCGAGGTTAATCGGGCGATGGTTAATCAGGCCATGTTTAATTGGGCCATGGTTAATCGGGCTATGGTTAATCGGGCTATGGTTAAGCAGGTGATGATTAATGGTGCGGGAGGTTAATCCGGCTATGGTTAATTGGGCGGAAGGATAATTGGGCAATGGTTAATCTGGCGATGGTTAATCGGGCGGGAGGTTAATTGGGTGGATGGTTAATTGGGCGCGAGGTTAATCGGGCGATGGTTAATCGAGTGGAGGTTAATTGGGCGATGGTTAATCAGGCGATGTTTAATTGGGCGATGGTTAATCGGACGGGTGGTTAATCGGGTGATGGTTTATCGGATGGTAGGTTAATTGGGTGATGGTTAATCGGGTGGGAGTTTCATTGGGCGAATATTAATCGAGGGAAGTTTAATCAGGCAATGGTTAATCGGGCGCGAGGTTAACTGGGCGATGGTTAATCGGATGCGTGGTTAATCGGGCGATGGTTAATTGGATGGTAGGTCAATCGGCCGATTGTTAATCGGGTGGGAGTTTCATTGGGCGAATATTAATCGAGAGAAGGTTAATCAGGCAATAGTTAATCAGGCTATGGTTAATCGGGCGATGGTAAATCGGGCGGGAGAATAGTCGGGCGATGGTTAATCGGGTGGGAGGTTAATCGGGCGATGGTTTATCAGGCGGGAAGTTAATCAGGCAATGGTTAATTGGGCATGAGCTTAATTGGGCGATGTTTAATTGGGCGATGGTTAATCGGACGGGTGGTTAATCGGACGATGGTTAATCGGATGGTCGGTTAATCGGGCGATGGTTAATCAGGCAAAAGAATAGTCGGCCGATGGTTAATTGGGTGGGAGGTAAATGGGTCGATGGTTAATCACGTGGGAGGTTAATCGGGCAATGGTTAATCGGTTGATGTTTAATCGGGCGGGAATTTAATCGGGCGATGGTTAATCGTGTGATGGTTAATCGGGCGATGGTTAGTCAGGCGGGAGCTTAATCGGGTGATGGTTAAATAGATGTTAGGTTAATCGGGCTAAGGTTAATCGGCCGAAGGTTAATCAGGCGATGGTTAATCGGGTGGGCGGTTAATCGAGCGATGGTTAATCGGGCGATGGTTAATCGGGCGATGGTTATTCGGGCAAAAACTTAATCGGGCGATGGTTAATCGGGCAATGGTTAAATGGCCGCTGATTAATCGAGCGGGTGGTTAATTGGGCGATGGTTAATCGGGCGATGGTTAATCAGGTGATCGTTAAGCGGGCGATGATTAATCGAGCGGGAGGTTAATTGAGCGATGGTTAATCGGATAGGAGTTTCATTGGGCGATGGTTAATTAGACGATAGCTTAATCGGGCAAAGGTTAATTGGGTGAAGGTTAATCAGGCGATAGTTAAGCGGGCAATGGTTAATTGGGCGAGTGGTTAATTCGGCAATGGTTAATTGGGTGATGGCCTAAGTGGGAGATGGTTAATGGGGCGAAGGTTAACCATGCAATGGTTAATTGGGTGATAGAATAGTCGGCCGATGGTTAATCGAGTGGGAGGTTAATGGGTCGATGGTTAATCGTGCGCTCGTTAATCAGGCAATGGTTAATCAGCTGGGAGAATCATTGGGAGATGGTTAATCGGGCGATGGTTAATTGAGCGAAAGAATAGTCGACGATGGTTAATCGGGTGAGAGGTTAATCGAATTATGGTTAATTAGGCGATGGTTAATCGGTCGATGGTTAATCGGGCGGGAATTTAATTGGCGATGGTTAATCGGGCAATTGTTAATCGGGCAGCTGGTTAATTGGGTGTTGGTTAATCGGGTGATGGTTAATCGGACGATGGTTAAGCGGGCAATGGTTAATTGGGCGGGAGGTTAATTCGGCGATGGTTAATTCGGCGATGGTTAATCGGCTGATGGTTAATCGGATGGTAAGTTAATCGGGCGATGGTTAATCAGGCGGGAGGTTAATCGGGCGATGGTTAATCGGATGGAAGCTTAATCGGGTGATGGTTAATCGGATGGGAGTTTCATCGGGCGATGGTTAATTAGACGATAGGTTAATCGGGCAAAGGTTAGTCTGGCAAAGGTTAATCAGGCAATGGTTAATCGGATGGGAGTTTCATCGTGCGATGGTTAATTAGGTGATAGGTTAATCGAGCGATGGTTCGTCAGGCGATGGTTAATCGGGCGATGGTTAGGTGGGCAATGGTTAATTGGGCGGGTGGCTAATTCAGCCATGGTTAATCGGGCGATGGCTATGCGGGAGATCGTTAATTGAGCGATGGTTTACCGTGCAATGGTTAATCGGGCGAGAGGTTAATCAGGCGATGTTTAATTGGGTGATGGTTAATCGGTCGATGGTTAATCGGGCGGGAGGTTAATCGGGCAATGGTTAATTGGATGATGGTTAATCGGACGGGTGGTTAATCGGGCAATGGTTAAGTAGACGTTAGGTTAATCGGGCAAAGATTAATCGGCCGATGGCTAATCGGGCGATGGTTAATCGGATGGGAGTTTCATCGGCGATGGTTAATTAGATGATAGGTTAATCAGGCAAAGGATAATTGGGCAAAGATTAATCGGGCAATGGTTAATCAGGTGATCGTTAAGCGGGTGATGGTTAATTGAGTGGGAGGTTAATTGAGCGATGGTTAATCAGGCAAAGGTTAATCGGGCGATGGTTAATCGGATGGGAGTTTCATCGTGCGATGGTTAATTAGACGATAGGTTAATCGGGCAAAGGTTAGTCGGGCAAAAGTTAATCAGGCAATGGTTAATCAGATGGGAGTTTCATTGTGCGATGGTTAATTAGATGATAGATTAATCTAGCGATGGTTAGTCGGGCGATGGTTAATCGGGCGGGTGGTTAATCCGGCGATGTTTAAGTAGACGTTAGGTTAATCGGGCAAAGATTAATCGGGCGATGGCTAATCGGGCGATGGTTAATTGGATGGGAGTTTCATCGGCGATGGTTAATTAGATGATAGGTTAATCGGGCAAAGGTTAATTGGGCGAAGGGTAATCAGGCGATGGTTAATCGGGTGGGAGGTTAATCGAGCGATGGTTAATCAGGTGATGCTTAATAGGGCGATGGTTATTTGGTGCGAAGTTAATCGAGCGATGGTTAATCAGGCGATGCTTAATCGGGCAATGGTTATTTGGGTGGGAAGTTAATCGGGCGATGGTTATGTGGGCGATAGTTAATCAGGCGGGAACTTGATCGGGCGATGGTTAATCGGGCAATGGTTAAATGGGCACTGATTAATCGGGCTGGTGGTTAATCAGGCGATGGTTAATCGGGCGATGGTTAATCAAGCGGGAGGTTAATCGGGCGATGGTTAATCGGATGTGAGGTTCATTGGGCGAATATTAATCGAGAGAAGGTTAATCAGGCGATGGTTAATCAAGCTATGGTTAATCGGGCAATGGTTAATCAGGCGAAATAAAGTCGGCCGATGGTTAATTGGGTGGGAGGTAAATGGGTCGATGGTTAATCGCGCGCTCGTTAATCGGACGATGGTTAATCGGGTGGGAGATTCATCGGGTGATGGTTAATCGGGCGAAGGTTAATCAGGCGATGATTAATCGGGCGATGGTTAATCGGATGGAACCTTAATCGAGCGATGGTTAATTGGATGGGAGTTTCATCGGGCGATGGTTAAATAGACAATAGGTTAATCGGGCAAAGGTTAATTGGACGAAGGTTAATCAGGCTATGGTTAATCGGGCAATGGTTAATCAGGCAAAAGAATAGTCGGCCGATGGTTAATCGGGTGGGAGGTAAATGGGTCGATGGTTAATCGCGCGCTCGTTAATTGTCCGATGGTTAATCGGGTGGGAGATTCATCGGGCAATGGTTAATCGGGCGATGGTTAATTGGGCGAAATAATAGTCAGCCGATGGTAATCTTGTGGGAGGTTAATCGGTTGATGCTTAATCGGGCGATGGTTAATCGATCGATGGTTAATCGGGCGGGAATTTAATCGGGCGATGGTTAATCGGATGGAAGCTAAATCGGGCGATGGTTAATCTGATGGGAGTTTCATCGGGCGATGTTTAATTAGACGATTTGTTAATCGGGCAAAGTTTAATTGGGCGATGGTTAATCGGGCAATGGTTAATCGGGCGATCATTAAGCGGGCGATGGTTAACTGAGCGGGAGGTTAATTGAGCGATGGTTGATCGGGCAAGGGTTAATCGGGCGATGGTTAATCGGATGGGAGTTTCATCGGGCCTAGGTTAATTAGATGCTAGGTTAATCGGGCAAAGGTTAGTCGGGCAAAGGTTAATCAGGCAATGGTTATTCGGATGGGAGTTTCATCGTGCGATGGTTAATTAGGTGATAGGTTAATCGAGTGATGGTTAGTCGGGCGATGGTTAATCGGGCAATGGTTAAGCGGGCAATGGTTAATTGGGCGGGTGGTTAATTCGGCCATGTTTAATCGGGCGATGGCAAGCAGGAGATGGTTAATTGAGCGATGGTTAACCGTGCAATGGTTAATCGGGCGAGAGGTTAATCAGGCGATGTTTAATTGGGCGATGGTTAATCGGTCGATGGTTAATCGGGCGGGAGGTTAATCGGGCAATGGTTAATTGGCCGATGGTTAATCGGACGATGGTTAAGTAGACGTTTGGTTAATCGAGCAAAGATTAATCGGGCGATGGCTAATCGGGCGATGGTTAATCAGATGGGAGTTTCATCGGCGATGGTTAATTAGATGATAGATTAATCGGGCAAAGGATAATTGGGCAAAAGTTAATCAGGCAATGGTTAATCAGGCGCGAGGTTATCTGAGCGATGGTTAATCAGGCGATGTTTAATTGGGCGATGGTTAATCGAACGCGTGGTTAATCGGGCGATGGTTAATTGGATGGTAGGTCAATCGGGCGATGGTTAATTGGATGGTAGGTCAATCGGGCGATGGTTAATTGGATGGTAGGTCAATCGGGTGATGGTTAATCAGGTGGGAGGTTCATTGGGCGAATATTAATCGAGAGAAGGTTAATCAGGCAATAGTTAATCAGGCTATGGTTAATCGGGCGACGGTAAATCGGGCGGGAGAATAGTCGGGCGATGGTTAATCGGGTGGGAGGTTAATCGGGCGATGGTTTATCGGGCGGGAAGTTAATCAAGCAATGGTTAATTGGGCATGAGCTTAATAGGGCGATGTTTAATTGGGCGATGGTTAATCGGACGGGTGGTTAATCGGGCGATGGTTAATCGGATGGTCGGTTAATCGGGCGATGGTTAATCGGATGGTCGGTTAATCGGGTGATGGTTAATCAGGCAAAAGAACAGTCGGCCGATGGTTAATCGGGTGGGAGGTAAATGGGTCGATGGTTAATCGCGCGCTCGTTAATCGAGCGATGGTTAATCGAGTGGGAGATTCATCGGGCAATGGTTAATCGGGCGATGGTTAATTGGGCGAAATAATAGTCAGCCGATGGTAAATCGGGTGGGATGTTAGTCGGTTGATGGTTAATCGGGCGATGGTTAATCGATCGATGGTTAATCGGGCGGGAATTTAATCGGGCGATGGTTAATCGGGCGATTGTTAATCGGGCGGCTGGTTAATTGGGCGATGGTTAATTGGGCGGAGGTTAATTCGGTGATGGTTAATCAGGCGGGAGCTTAATCGGGTGATGGTTAAGTAGACGTTAGGTTAATCGGGCGAAGGTTAATCGGCCGAAGGTTAATCAGGCGATGGTTAATCGGGTGGGCGGTTAATCGAGCGATGGTTAATCGGGCGATGGTTAATCGGGCAATGGTTAAATGGGCGCTGATTAATCGGGCGGGTGGTTAATTGGGCGATGGTTAATCGGGCGATGGTTAATCAGGTGATCGTTAAGCGGCCGATGATTAATCGAGCGGGAGGTTAATTGAGCGATGGTTAATCGGATAGGAGTTTCATTGGGCGTTGGTTAATTAGACGATAGGTTAATCGGGCAAAGGTTTATTGGGCGAAGGTTAATCAGGCGATAGTTAAGCGGGCATTGGTTAATTGGGCGAGTGGTTAATTCGGCAATGGTTAATTGGGCGATGGCCTTAGTGGGAGATGGTTAATGGGGCGAAGGTTAACCGTGCAATGGTTAATTGGGCGATAGAATAGTCGGCCGATGGTTAATCGGGTGGGAGGTTAATGGGTCGATGGTTAATCATGCGCTCGTTAATCAGGCAATGGTTAATCGGGTGGGAGAATCATTGGGAGATGGTTAATCGGGCGATGGTTAATTGGCCGAAGGAATAGTCAGATGATGGTTAATCGGGTGAGAGGTTAATCGATTGATGGTTAATTGGGCGATGGTTAATCGGTCGATGGTTAATCGGGCGGTAATTTAATTGGCGATGGTTAATCGGGCGATTGTTAATCGGGCGGCTGGTTAATTGGGTGTTGGTTAATCGGGTGATGATTAATTGGGCGATGGTTAAGCGGGCAATGGTTAATTGGGCGGGAGGTTAATTCGGCGATGGTTAATTAGGCGATGGTTAATCGGCCGATGGTTAATCGGATGGTAGGTTAATCAGGCGATGGTTAATCAGGCGGGAGGTTAATCGGGCGATGGTTAATCGGATGGAAGCTTAATCGGGTGATGGTTAATCGGATGGGAGTTTCATCGGGCGATGGTTAATTAGACGATAGGTTAATCGAGCGATGGTTAGTCAGGCGATGGTTAATCGGGCGATGATTAGGCGGGCAATGGTTAATTGGGCAGGTGGCTAATTCGGCCATGGTTAATCGGGCATGGCTATGCGGGAGATGGTTAATTGAGCGATGGTTTACCGTGCAATGGTTAATCGGGCGAGAGGTTAATCAGACGATGTTTAATTGGGTGATGGTTAATCGGTCGATGGTTAATCGGGCGGGAGGTTAATCGGGCAATGGTTAATTGGATGATGGTTAATCGGACGGGTGGTTAATTGGCTGATTGTTAAGTAGACGTTAGGTTAATCGGGCAAAGATTAATCGGGTGATGGCTAATCGGGCGATGGTTAATCGGATGGGAGTTTCATCAGTGATGGTTAATTAGATGATAGGTTAATTGGGCAAAGGTTAATTGGGCAAAGGTTAATCAGGCGATGGTTAATCGGTTGGGAGATTAATCGAGCGAGTTGTTAATCAGGCGATGCTTAATCGGGCGATGGTTATTTGGGTGGGAGGTTAATCGAGCCATGGTTAATCGGGCGAGGGTTAATCGGATGGTCGGTTAATCGGGTGATGGTTAATCAGGCAAAAGAATAGTCGGCCGATGGTTAATCGGGTGGGAGGTAAATGGGTCGATGGTTAATCGCCGCTCGTTAATCGGGCGATGGTTAATCGGGTGGGAGATTCATCGGGCAATGGTTAATCGGGCGATGGTTAATTGGGCGAAATAATAGTCAGCCGATGGTAAATCGGGTGGGATGTTAGTCGGTTGATGGTTAATCGGGCGATGGTTAATCGATCGATGGTTAATCGGGCGGGAATTTAATCGGGCGATGGTTAATCGGGCGATTGTTAATCGGGCGGCTGGTTAATTGGGCGATGGTTAATTGGGCGGAGGTTAATTCGGTGATGGTTAATCAGGCGGGAGCTTAATCGGGTGATGGTTAAGTAGACGTTAGGTTAATCGGGCGAAGGTTAATCGGCCGAAGGTTAATCAGGCGATGGTTAATCGGGTGGGCGGTTAATCGAGCGATGGTTAATCGGGCGATGGTTAATCGGGCAATGGTTAAATGGGCGCTGATTAATCGGGCGGGTGGTTAATTGGGCGATGGTTAATCGGGCGATGGTTAATCAGGTGATCGTTAAGCGGCCGATGATTAATCGAGCGGGAGGTTAATTGAGCGATGGTTAATCGGATAGGAGTTTCATTGGGCGTTGGTTAATTAGACGATAGGTTAATCGGGCAAAGGTTTATTGGGCGAAGGTTAATCAGGCGATAGTTAAGCGGGCATTGGTTAATTCGGCGAGTGGTTAATTCGGCAATGGTTAATTGGGCGATGGCCTTAGTGGGAGATGGTTAATGGGGCGAAGGTTAACCGTGCAATGGTTAATTGGGCGATAGAATAGTCGGCCGATGGTTAATCGGGTGGGAGGTTAATGGGTCGATGGTTAATCATGCGCTCGTTAATCAGGCAATGGTTAATCGGGTGGGAGAATCATTGGGAGATGGTTAATCGGGCGATGGTTAATTGGCCGAAGGAATAGTCAGATGATGGTTAATCGGGTGAGAGGTTAATCGATTGATGGTTAATTGGGCGATGGTTAATCGGTCGATGGTTAATCGGGCGGTAATTTAATTGGCGATGGTTAATCGGGCGATTGTTAATCGGGCGGCTGGTTAATTGGGTGTTGGTTAATCGGGTGATGATTAATTGGGCGATGGTTAAGCGGGCAATGGTTAATTGGGCGGGAGGTTAATTCGGCGATGGTTAATTAGGCGATGGTTAATCGGCCGATGGTTAATCGGATGGTAGGTTAATCAGGCGATGGTTAATCAGGCGGGAGGTTAATCGGGCGATGGTTAATCGGATGGAAGCTTAATCGGGTGATGGTTAATCGGATGGGAGTTTCATCGGGCGATGGTTAATTAGACGATAGGTTAATCGAGCGATGGTTAGTCAGGCGATGGTTAATCGGGCGATGATTAGGCGGGCAATGGTTAATTGGGCAGGTGGCTAATTCGGCCATGGTTAATCGGGCGATGGCTATGCGGGAGATGGTTAATTGAGCGATGGTTTACCGTGCAATGGTTAATCGGGCGAGAGGTTAATCAGACGATGTTTAATTGGGTGATGGTTAATCGGTCGATGGTTAATCGGGCGGGAGGTTAATCGGGCAATGGTTAATTGGATGATGGTTAATCGGACGGGTGGTTAATTGGCTGATTGTTAAGTAGACGTTAGGTTAATCGGGCAAAGATTAATCGGGTGATGGCTAATCGGGCGATGGTTAATCGGATGGGAGTTTCATCGGTGATGGTTAATTAGATGATAGGTTAATTGGGCAAAGGTTAATTGGGCAAAGGTTAATCAGGCGATGGTTAATCGGTTGGGAGATTAATCGAGCGAGTTGTTAATCAGGCGATGCTTAATCGGGCGATGGTTATTTGGGTGGGAGGTTAATCGAGCCATGGTTAATCGGGCGAGGGTTAATCAGGCGATGGTTTATCAGGTGAGTGATTATTCGGGCGATGGTTATTTGGGCGATGGTTAATCAGGCGGGAACTTGACCAGGCGACGGTTAATCGGGCAATTGTTAAATGGGCGCTGATTAATCGGGCAGGTGGTTAATCGGGCGACGGTAATCGGGCGCTGGTTAAGCGGGCGATGGTTAATCGAGCGGGAGGTTAATCGGGTGGATGGTTAATCGGGCAATGCTTAATCGGGTGGGCGTTTAATTGGGTGTATGGTTAATCGGGCGTGAGGTTAATCGGGCGATGGTTATTCAGGCCATGGTTAATCGGGCCATGGTTAATCGGGCTATGGTTAAGCAGGCAATGAGATAATCGGATGGGAGTTTAATCGGGTGATGGTTAATCGAGTGTGTGGTTAATCGGGCGATGGTTAAATAGACGTTAGGTTAATCGGGCAAAGATTAATCAGGCGATGGCAAATCGGGCGATGGTTAATCGTCTGGGAGTTTCATCGGCGATGGTTAATTAGACGATAGGTTAATCGAGCGATGGTTAGTCAGGCGATGGTTAATCGGGCGATGATTAGGCGGGCAATGGTTAATTGGGCAGGTGGCTAATTCGGCCATGGTTAATCGGGCGATGGCTATGCGGGAGATGGTTAATTGAGCGATGGTTTACCGTGCAATGGTTAATCGGGCGAGAGGTTAATCAGACGATGTTTAATTGGGTGATGGTTAATCGGTCGATGGTTAATCGGGCGGGAGGTTAATCGGGCAATGGTTAATTGGATGATGGTTAATCGGACGGGTGGTTAATTGGCTGATTGTTAAGTAGACGTTAGGTTAATCGGGCAAAGATTAATCGGATGATGGCTAATCGGGCGATGGTTAATCGGATGGGAGTTTCATCGGTGATGGTTAATTAGATGATAGGTTAATTGGGCAAAGGTTAATTGGGCAAAGGTTAATCAGGCGATGGTTAATCGGTTAGGAGATTAATCGAGCGAGTTGTTAATCAGGCGATGCTTAATCGGGCGATGGTTATTTGGGTGGGAGGTTAATCGAGCCATGGTTAATCGGGCGAGGGTTAATCGGATGGTCGGTTAATCGGGTGATGGTTAATCAGGCAAAAGAATAGTCGGCCGATGGTTAATCGGGTGGGAGGTAAATGGGTCGATGGTTAATCGCCGCTCGTTAATCGGGCGATGGTTAATCGGGTGGGAGATTCATCGGGCAATGGTTAATCGGGCGATGGTTAATTGGGCGAAATAATAGTCAGCCGATGGTAAATCGGGTGGGATGTTAGTCGGTTGATGGTTAATCCGGCGATGGTTAATCGATCGATGGTTAATCGGGCGGGAATTTAATCGGGCGATGGTTAATCGGGCGATTGTTAATCGGGCGGCTGGTTAATTGGGCGATGGTTAATTGGGCGGAGGTTAATTCGGTGATGGTTAATCAGGCGGGAGCTTAATCGGGTGATGGTTAAGTAGACGTTAGGTTAATCGGGCGAAGGTTAATCGGCCGAAGGTTAATCAGGCGATGGTTAATCGGGTGGGCGGTTAATCGAGCGATGGTTAATCGGGCGATGGTTAATCGGGCAATGGTTAAATGGGCGCTGATTAATCGGGCGGGTGGTTAATTGGGCGATGGTTAATCGGGCGATGGTTAATCAGGTGATCGTTAAGCGGCCGATGATTAATCGAGCGGGAGGTTAATTGAGCGATGGTTAATCGGATAGGAGTTTCATTGGGCGTTGGTTAATTAGACGATAGGTTAATCGGGCAAAGGTTTATTGGGCGAAGGTTAATCAGGCGATAGTTAAGCGGGCATTGGTTAATTGGGCGAGTGGTTAATTCGGCAATGGTTAATTGGGCGATGGCCTTAGTGGGAGATGGTTAATGGGGCGAAGGTTAACCGTGCAATGGTTAATTGGGCGATAGAATAGTCGGCCGATGGTTAATCGGGTGGGAGGTTAATGGGTCGATGGTTAATCATGCGCTCGTTAATCAGGCAATGGTTAATCGGGTGGGAGAATCATTGGGAGATGGTTAATCGGGCGATGGTTAATTGGCCGAAGGAATAGTCAGATGATGGTTAATCGGGTGAGAGGTTAATCGATTGATGGTTAATTGGGCGATGGTTAATCGGTCGATGGTTAATCGGGCGGTAATTTAATTGCCGATGGTTAATCGGGCGATTGTTAATCGGGCGGCTGGTTAATTGGGTGTTGGTTAATCGGGTGATGATTAATTGGGCGATGGTTAAGCGGGCAATGGTTAATTGGGCGGGAGGTTAATTCGGCGATGGTTAATTCGGCGATGGTTAATCGGCCGATGGTTAATCGGATGGTAGGTTAATCAGGCGATGGTTAATCAGGCGGGAGGTTAATCGGGCGATGGTTAATCGGATGGAAGCTTAATCGGGTGATGGTTAATTGGATGGGAGTTTCATCGGGCGATGGTTAATTAGACGATAGGTTAATCGAGCGATGGTTAGTCAGGCGATGGTTAATCGGTTGGGAGATTAATCGAGCGAGTTGTTAATCAGGCGATGCTTAATCGGGCGATGGTTATTTGGGTGGGAGGTTAATCGAGCCATGGTTAATCGGGCGAGGGTTAATCAGGCAATGGTTTATCAGGTGAGTGATTATTCGGGCGATGGTTATTTGGGCGATGGTTAATCAGGCGGGAACTTGACCAGGCGACGGTTAATCGGGCAATTGTTAAATGGGCGCTGATTAATTGGGCAGGTGGTTAATCGGGCGACGGTAATCGGGCGCTGGTTAAGCGGGCGATGGTTAATCGAGCGGGAGGTTAATCGGGTGGATGGTTAATCGGGCAATGCTTAATCGGGTGGGCGTTTAATTGGGTGTATGGTTAATCGGGCGTGAGGTTAATCGGGCGATGGTTATTCAGGCCATGGTTAATCGGGCCATGGTTAATCGGGCTATGGTTAAGCAGGCAATGAGATAATCGGATGGGAGTTTAATCGGGTGATGGTTAATCGAGTGTGTGGTTAATCGGGCGATGGTTAAGTAGACGTTAGGTTAATCGGGCAAAGATTAATCAGGCGATGGCAAATCGGGCGATGGTTAATCGTCTGGGAGTTTCATCGGCGATGGTTAGTTAGATGATAGGTTAATCGGGCAAAGGTTAATTGGGCGAATGTTAATCAGCCGATAGTTATTTGGGTGGGAGGTTAATCGCGCGATGGTTAATCGGGCGAGGGTTAATCGGGCGATGGTTAATCAGGTGGGAGATTAATCGGGCGATGGTTATGTGGCCGTTGGTTAATCAGGTGGGAACTTGATCGGGCGACGGTTAATCGGGCAATGGTTAAATGGGCGCTGATTAATCGGGCAGGTGGTTAATCGGGCGATGGTTAATCGGGCGCTGGTTAAGCGGGCGATGGTTAATCGAGCGGGAGGTTAATCGGGTGGATGGTTAATCGGGCAATGGTTAATCGGGCGGGATGTTAATTGGGTGGATGGTTAATTGGGCGCGAGGTTAATTGGGCGATGGTTAATCAGGCCATGGTTAATCGGGCCATGGTTAATCGGGCTATGGTTAAGCAGGCGATGATTAATGGTGCGGGAGGTTAATCCGGCTATGGTTAATAGGGCGGGAGGTTAATTGGATGGATGGTTAATTGGGCGCGAGGTTAATCGGGCGATGGTTAATCGAGTGGAGGTTTATTGAGCGATGGTTAATCAGGCGATGTTTAATTGGGCGATAGTTAATCGGACGGGTGGTTAATCGGGCGATGGTTAATCAGATGATAGGTTAATTGGGCGATGGTTAATCGGATGGGAGGTTCATTGGGCGAATATTAATCGAGAGAAGGTTAATGAGGCAATGGTTAATCGGGCACGACGTTAACTGGACGATGGTTAATCGGACTGGAGAATAATCGGGTGATGTTTAATCAGGCTATGGCTAATCGGGTGGGAGGTTAATCAGGCGATTGTTAAGCGGGCAATGGTTAATCGGTCGATGGTTAATCCGGCGGGGGCGTTAATCAGTCGATGGTTAATCGGGTGATGATTAATTGTGCGGGATGTTAATCGGGCGGGTGGTTAATCGGGCGGGAGGTTAATCGGGCGATGGTTAATCGGGCAATGGTTTATTGGTAGGGGAGGGTAATCGGGCGATGGTTAATCGGGAGGGTGGTTAATCGGCCCATGGTTAATTAGGCGGGAGGTTAATCGGGCTGGAAGTTAATTGGGCATTGTTTAATCGGGCGGAAGGTTAATTGGGTGATGGTTATTTGAGTGAGAGATTAATTGGGCGATGGTTAATTGGGTGGGAGGTTAATCGGGCGATGGTTGATTGGGAGGGAGGTTAATTGAGGCGGCATTAAACCAAGTGGTGTGTTAATCCGGGTGGGGTGTTAAACAAGCATCCAACCCAATTCCATCAATTATCCGTCGGCTGGGTGACCAGTGATTTTTCTTTAGCCAGCAGACTACAGATGACATTAGTATTGATAATTCTGAGCAGTGCAGTGCCCACCCATGCTGGTGTTAAATATTTCAACACATTTCTCCCGTTGGGAAAAAGAAAATCGATACAAGGACATGGATCTGTCCCCTTCATTGGAAAGCAAGATTGGACATTTTGCTATGTTAAAGGCAGTGTATACATTCTAGGGCGTGTTCATTCATCAGGCAACTTGTTTCCCATAAAAAAAGCAAAATAAACGCTCTGACAGCGTCGAATGTTAAATTTATAATGCGTCAGCCTAGAAGTTGATCGTCATAATGAGATTGTAAAAATCGACAATTTGCGGCGAAGGGGAGATGCCAATTCTTCACAATGATTTTTACGCTGCACCCGTTAGCCACGCCATGACCCCTCCCCCCCACCATTGAAATTAATCACGTGCCATGAAATTGGTGGATTTATGCCATTAACACGAATGAATCTCACCGCAGCCATTAATGACATGATTTGTAGTTCAGGCATGACATTCAACGTTGGAAGCCCAGAAAGGAAACAAAGAGGCTGTGGAGTCTCACTCCAGCAGGAAGTGGATTGTTCCCGCGGGTTTTAGAAACATAGAAACATGGAAAACAAGTGCAGGAGTAGGCCATCCGGCCCTTCGAGCCTGCATCACCATTCAATAAGATCATGGCTGATCATTCCTTCAGTACCCCGTTCCTGCTTTCTCTCCATACCCCTTGATCCCTTTAGCCGCAAGGGCCATATCTAACTCTCTCTTGAATATATCCAATGAACTGGCATCAACAACTCTCTGCGGTAGGGAATTCCATAGGTTAACAACTCTCTGAGTGAAGAAGTTTCTCCTCATCTCAGTCCTAAATGGCCTACCCCTTATCCTAAGATTATATCCCCTGGTGCTGGACTTCCCCAACATCGGAAACATTCTTCCTGCATCTAACCTGTCCCGTCCCGTCAGAATTTTATATGTTTCTATGAGATCCGCTCTCATCCTTCTAAACTCCAGTGAATACAGGCCCAGTCGATCCAGTCTCTGCTCATATGTCAGTCCTGCCATCCCAGGAATCAGTCTGGTGAACCTTCGCTGCACTCCCTCAATAGCAAGACTGTCCTTCCTCAGATTAGGAGACCAAAACTGAACACAATATTCCAGGTGAGGCCTCACCAAGGCCCTGTACAACTGCAGTTAGACGTTCCTGTTACTATGCTCAAATCCCCTTGCTATGAAGGCCAACATACCATTTGCCTTCTTCACCACCTGCTGTACCTGCATGCCAACCTTCAATGACTGATGAATCATGACACCCAGGTCTCACTGCACCTCCCCTTTTCCTAATCTGCCGCCATTCAGATAATATTCTGCCTTCGTGTTTTTGCCCCCAAAGTGGATAACCTCTCATTAATCCACATTATACTGCATCTGCCATGTATTTGCACACTCGCCTAACCTGTCCAAATCACCCTGCAGCCTCTTAGCGTCCTCCTCACAGCTCACATCGCCACCCAGTTTAGTGTCATCTGCAAACTTGGAGATATTACACTCAATTCCTGCATCCAAATCATTAATATATATTGTAAAGAGCTGGGGTCCCAGCACTGAGCCCTGCGGCACTCCACTAGTCACTGCCTGCCATTCTGAAAAGGACCCGTTAATCTCGACTCTCTGCTTCCTGCCTGCCAACCAGTTCTCTATCCACGTCAGTACATTACCCCCAATACCATGTGCTTTGATTTTGCACAACAATCTCTTGTGTGGGACCTTGTCAAACGCCTTTTGAAAGTCCAAATACACCACATCCACTGGTTCTCCCCTGTCCACTCTACTAGTTACATCCTCAAAAAATTCCAGAAGATTTGTCAAGCATGATTTCCCCATCATAAATCCATGCTGACTTGGACCAATTCTATCACTGCTTTCCAAATGCGCTGCTATTTCATCCTTAATGATTGATTCCAACATTTTCCCCACTACTGATATCAGGCTAACTGGTCTATAATTACCCGTTTTCTCTCTCCCTCCTTTTTAAAAAAGTGGTGTTACATTAGCAACCCTCCAGTCCATAGGAACTGATCCAGAGTCGATAGACTTTTGAAAAATTATCACCAATGCATCCACTATTTCTAGGGCCACTTCCTTAAGTACTCTGGGATGTAGACTATCAGGCCCTGGGGATTTATCGGCCTTCAATCCCGTCAATTTCCCAAACACAATTTCCCGCCTGATAAGGATATCTTTCAGTTCCTCCTTCTCACTAGACCTTCGGACCCCTAGTACTTCGGGAAGGTTATTTGTGTCTTTCTTTGTGAAGACAGAACCAAAATACTTGTTCAATTAGTCTGCCATTTCTTTGTTCCCCATTATAAATTCACCCGAATCCGAGGGACCAACATTTGTCTTCACTAATCTTTTTCTCTTGACATATCTATAGAAGCTTTTGCAATCATTTTTTATGTTTCCGGCAAGCTTCCTCTCGTACTCTATTTTCCTCCTCTTAATTAAACCCTTTGTCCTCCTCTGCTGTATTCTAAATTTCTCCCAGTCCTCCGGCTTGCTACTTTTTCTGGCTAATTTGTATGCCTCTTCCTTGGATTTAACACTATCCTTAATTTCCCTTGTTAGCCACGGTTGAGCCACCTTCCCCATTTTATTTTTACTCCAGACAGGGATGTATAATTGTTTAAGTTCGTCCATATGATCTTTAAAGGTTTGCCATTGTCTATCGACCGTCAACCCTTTAAGTATAATTTGCCAGTCTAATCTCGCCAATTCGCACCTCATACCATCAAGCCTTTTCTTAAGTTCAGGGCCCTAGTTTCTGAATTAACTTTGTCACTCTCCATCTTAATAAAGAATTCTACCATATTATGGTCACTCTTCCCCAAGGGGCCTCGTACAACAAGATTGCTAATTAATCCCTTCTCATTACACATCACCCAGTCTAGGATGGCCAGCTCTCTGGTTGGTTCCTCGACGTATTGGTCTAGAAATCCATCCCTAATACACTCCAGGAAATCCTCCTCCATCGCATTGCTACCAGTTAGGTTAGCCCAATTAATATGTAGATTAAAGTCACCCATGATTACTGCTGTACCTTTATTGCACACATCCCTTATTTCTTGTTTGATGCTGTCCCCAACCTCACTACTACTATTTGGTGGCCTGTA
Source organism: Pristiophorus japonicus (assembly GCF_044704955.1). NCBI lineage: Eukaryota > Metazoa > Chordata > Chondrichthyes > Pristiophoridae > Pristiophorus > Pristiophorus japonicus. The sequence continues at coordinate 120,581,083 of NC_091990.1, forward strand.
CACAACTCCCACCAGTGTTTTCTGCCCTTTGGTATTCCGTAGCTCCACCCATACCGATTCCACATCATCCAAGCTAACGTCCTTCCTTACAATTGCATTAATTTCCTCTTTAACCAGGAAGCTTTCTGAACTTCCTACCTATCTTTCTATGCCAGTTTTGCCATCCATGCTCCTGTTGGTGTCGGAATGTCACAATTTTCAGGATGCAAAGCTGTTTCAAAAACGCAAACTGGATTGATTTCTTTCAGAAAATAATTTTGGGATACAGTAACCTGAGACATGACATGTGGTGAGTGTAGTGTGCTTGGGAGGAAAATCGTGACTTTTGGCCTATAGTTCCCAAAGCTCTCCACCACTGGGCTTTACCTTGTGTTATTTCTGGGTCTGTTGTAAACTAACTGATAGATACTGATTGCGATGATTCGTAAACAACTCCATTAGCATTGCATTGTGTGACTACCAGGATGGCAGAAGGTGAACAAGATGGACCTTGGTCACATAAAAGGAGTTCCACTGCTCCTGATCATGACTGACGGTGTCCATGGTGCTATACTTCATGGGTCAAGAATGTTTCTACATTTCACACATTTACCCTGCCATTCACTCATTCACTTCTCAAGGACCAATACAATAATTCCCAAACACAATAGGCTAGATTTTACACTTTTGTGCTTATCGCCCAAAAATGGGCGTTATTATTTCTGACGTGGGCTGTAAAAAGGAGTTTTCAGATCGCTGGCTTCTCGCCCATTCTCAAAGCACATGGGGCTAGAACCTCTACTTTTTTTGCCTGCTTAATGCCAACTTAACGCCCATTTTGCCGCTGGAAAGATAGCGCCCATTTGGCACAAAATGGAAACTGACGGGCTTTTTTTAGGAGATTTATTGCCGAGCGTTATTTTCCCTATGTACTTAACGGCGAGAAAAAATAATACCGCCCACTTTTTTTGGGCGGTATCAGCAGAATGGGCGAATTCAACGCCCATATTATTGACCAGTGTTACTTACCTCATGGAATTAACTCCGAGATTCAATATTAACGCCCAGCGACTGTTTTTTGTCGTAAAGAGCATATTTACCCAAACTAGTGCCAATGGAGATCGCCCACCGTCAATTTCACCACCTCGCATACACAGCACCCACAATGTCGCTCGCTCAAAAAATCATCCACAAAAAGTGGAACTAGCCGGAATGAATCACAGCGTTATGGACGCCATGTTGTAGATCACATGTCGCATTTAAAAGGCTGCTGTGCTTCAACTTCGGCGGAGTTTGGATGTACTCTGCAGGTCATTGGAGTTGATGTGAACATCTCTGAAAACATCTTGACCACTTTGACTATCTGGAATTGAAAAGGTGTGCTCACCGAAGTTATATATGTAAACCTGTAAATACTTTGTTTAACCACAAGAGGGCTCATCCCCTGGAGTCCCAAGGGATCCCACAATCCCTTGGGAGCACTTGTACTTAAGGAGGCCTCACAAGCTGGAGAGGCACTCTGGAGACCAGCAATAAAAGACTAAGGTCACACTTTACTTTGAGCTCACAGTATATGGCCAGACTCTTCATTCATACACTACAACTGGCGACGAGATACGGATGACGAACCCCACTGCAATGATGTAGAGAACAGGGGCATCCTGGAGAAATTTTCGGAGGGAGATGATTGGGAAACATTCGTGGCCAATGAGCTGGAAGGAGAAGCGAAACGTGGCCAAACGAAGGGCGATTCTCCTCACCATTTGCGGGGCACCAACGTTTGGCCTCATGAAAAATCTGCTTGCTCCAGCGAAACCCACAGAAAAATCGTATGATGATTTGTGCACACTGGTCCTGGAGCATCTTAACCCGAAGGAAAGAGTTCTGATGGGGAGATACCGGTTCTACACGTGCAAGAGGTCTGAAGGCCAGGATGTGGCGAGCTATGTCGCCGAGCTAAGACGCCTTGCAGGACATTGCGAATTTGAAGGACATTTGGAGCACATGTTCAGCGACTTCTTTGTACTTGGCATTGGCCATGAAGTAATAATTCGCAAACTTTTGACTGTCGAAACCCCAACCTTGAGTAAAGCCACAGTGATAGCCCAGGCGTTCATCACCACCAGTGACAATACCAAGCAAATCTCTCAGCACACGAGTGCTGATACAAGTACTGTTGTTTTTGAATCGTAACAAACAGGTCAGGCCTCACATACCTGCAGCTGCACGTTCGCAGATGTCTCAGAGTCCACCATCAAGTGTGATGAATGGTAGGCCATTACACCTTGTTGCCTGGTGTCACTGGAGCTGGACAGGGGCGCGAGCCAGTCCATTATGAGAAAAAAGACTTTCGATAAATTTTGGTGCAGCAAGGCCTTAAGGCCAATCCTGACTCCCATTCGCACTAAACTGAGAACTTGCACAAAGAAACTGATTCCTGTAATCGGCAGTGCTACTGTAAAGGCCTCCTACGATAGAGCAGTGCACAAGCTACCACTCTGGGTGCTACCGGGCGATGGTCCCACGCTGCTTGGCAGGAACTGGCTGGGGAAGATACTCTGGAACTGGGACGATGTCCGAGCGCTCTCGCCTGTCGACGACACTTCGTGTGCCCAGGTCCTAAACAAGTTCCCCTCGCTGTTCGAACCAGGCATTGAGAAATTCCAAGGAGCAAAAGTGCAGGTCCACCTAATTCCGGGGGCGCGACCCATCCATCACAAGGCAAGAGCAGTACCGTACACGATGAGAGAGAGGGTGGAGATCGAGCTGGACTGGCTGCAACGAGACAGCATCATTTTGCCGATCGAATTCAACGAGTGGGCCAGTCCGATTGTTCCAGTCCTCAAGGGAGACAGCACCGTCAGAATCTATGGTGATTACAATGTAACTATCAATCGTTTCTACCTGCAGGATCAATACCCACTACCAAAAGCAGATGATCTTTTTGTTATGCTGGCGGGAGGAAAGACGTTCACAAAGCTGGACTTGACCTCGACCTACATGACGCAGGAGCTGGAGGAATCATCGAAAGGCCTCACCTGCATCAACACGCACAAAGGTCTCTTCATTTACAACAGATGCCTGTTTGGGATTTGATCAGCCGTGGCGATATTTCAGAGAAACATGGAAAGCTTACTGAAGTCGGTCCTGCGCACCGTGGTCTTCCAGGATGACATCTTGGTTACAACTCTTTTGGTTGGAAACAAAATAAACAGTTAAATCAAGTGCCCCCTGATCTGGGGAACACTCCAAACACTGATCAAGGCCCTTTTTTGTTTTTTGGGTTTTTTTTGTGATTTTTGGTGATTTTTTGTGGTTTTTTATTGGGCACTAAAACAATAAATTTTACAAGTGCCCCCTATAAAAGGGGAGGGAGACACTAAAACACGGCAATAAAAACAAATTAAAGTTTAAAACATATAAAATCAAATTAAAATTTGGTTGCCGGGGGTAATGATGCACTCTAGTCCCTCCGGCGCCCACCTCTCGTGGAAGGCCGTGAGCGTACCGGTGGATACCGCGTGCTCCATCTCCAAGGACACCCTGGCTTGGATGTAAGCGCAGAAGAGAGGCAGGCAGTCGGGCTGAACGACCCCCTCGACCGCCCGCTGCCTGGACCGGCTGATGGCACCCTTGGCCGTGCCCAGGAGCAGTCCGAGCACGAGGCCCTTGGACCTACCCGCTCCTCTCCGCACAGGGTGCCCAAAGATCAGGAGCACATCTTGTTTACAGGTTGGAACACAGTTGAGCATCTGCAGAACCTGGAGGAGGTTCTTAGTCGGCTTAATCGCGTGGGGCTCAGGTTAAAAGTGCATTTTCTTGGCACCTGAAGTAGAGTTCCTGGGGAGAAGAATCGCGGCGGATGCCATCAGACTCACCGATTCGAAGACGGAGGCAATCGAGAATGCACCGAGGCTACAGAACGTGATGGAGCTGCGGTCGTTTCTAGGACTCCTGAACTACTTTGGTAACTTCTTACCGGGTCTCAGCACACTGCTAGAACCACTGACCGCTTTACTGCGTAAAGGAGACGAATGGGTATGGGGTAAAAGCCAAGAAAATGCCTTTGTAAAAGCTAGAAAACTGTTATGCTCAAACAAATTGCTTGTGTTGTATGATCCATGTACTAGCATGTGATGCGTCGTCATATGGTGTCGGGTGTGTATTGCAACAAGCTAATGAATCTGGGAAATTGCAACCGGTTGCTTATGCATCCCGAAGTCTGTCTAAGGCTTGGAGGGCCTGCAGCATGATTGAAAAAGAAGCGTTAGCATGTGTTTATGGGGTAAAGAAAATGCATCAATATCTGTTTGGGCTCAAATTTGAATTGGAAACCGACCATAAGCCACTGATATCCCTCTTTTCTGAAAGTAAGGGGATAAATACGAATGCATCGGCCCGCATCCAGAGATGGGCGCTCACATGGTCCGCATACAACTACGCCATCCGCCAAGGCCAGGCACAGAAAACTGTGCTGATGCTCTCAGTAGGCTGTCATTGCTCACCACGGGGGTGGAAATGCCACAGCCCCCAGATTTAGTTATGGTAATGGAAGCATTCGAGAGTGAGCAACACCTGTTACCGCCCGACAGATTAGAACCTGGATGAGTCAGGACCCCTTACTGTCCTTAGTAAAAAACTGTGTGCTTCACGGGAGCTGGTCCAGTGTCCCAATAGAAATGTAGGAAGAAATAAAGCTATACCAGCGGTGCAAAAATGAAATGTCCATACAGGCTGACTGTCTTCTGTGGGGTAATCGGGTAGTGGTGCCAAAAAAGGGCAGGGACACTGAAGGGTTGCAAAATTCATGGGAACCCCCCCCCCCCTCCCCCCCCCCCCCCCCACAGTGTTTGGAGTCATTGGAAAATAAATTTAATTTGGAACTATCTACCAGAAAGTTTGAGATCCTAAAGTGCATAGGGAAGAAACTACGAACTTTAATCAAATCTGAGATTTTACAAAGCAGATTGAGTTTGTGTGGGGGCAGGGCTAAGAACTAAAGGAACTGTCCTTCAAAGAAGCCAGTTTTGAATATTGAAGCTGTCTGGGGTATTGAAACTAAAGCAAATTTTCTGGAGAATTGTGGATACTTGAAAACCCTTCTCCCCAGGAGACATAAACATACCAACAATTAACCCAGAGATAGCTAACCATCATCTTGATCTGGAAAACCATTCCAGCCCATACATAATAACAATGGCACATCCAGCCTGCATAACAACCCCAAGCACAGACAGACATTGCAAATACCAAAGCTAATATTTCCATCAAGAAACAGATTTAGAAGATCGACACATCCGAGACAGGTTAACATTTAATGGGCCCGCCAAAATATGACAAAGAAATATCAAGCCCACCAAAATTAAACAAAGAAGCCGGGCTGATTTGGCGCGAAGATTAGAATAGCTCCAAAGGTATAACTGGGCCCTGCTTTAACAAAAGACATGCAATGCTTATGCTTTTGCTTCAGAAGACACTGCTAGGTATGCACACAGCAGCATAGCATCATAGAGCATCAAGAAGGAAGAGAGAGACCACCGCAGAAGTTGTAACTAGCTTCTCCAGCCTCGACGTCCTGAAATCAGAAAAGGAAGGTAGAACATCACCATTGCGGCAGCAACCGACCCCAGCCAACGTGGTACCACCAAAAGCACAGCGATCGACCAACTTCGAAACAAAACTCCACAAGGAAGAAACCGAAGAATCGAAAGTTTCCACTCTACAACCTAGGCCTGACTACCAACAGGTGAAAACATTATCTAAAAAGACTTTGAAACCTATTTCTAACGAAAGAAAATGGGGGCTTAACCCATAACTCCAAAACGCGCCCTACCGCATCAGCGGACACCAACCAACTGAAGATTGCGCAGTAAGAAGTCTTCTACGACGTTCGGGGTATGGCAAGCAGAACCTACAGAATCCAGTGAACCCCGAAATCGCGAACCACTGCTAACTACTAGTAAAGGATTGGTGAGCATAGCCCTTGTTTGCCCTGAAGTTTAATTTAGTCAATGTTAGGCACTGGGAGATGGGAGGTGTATTATTCACTGTAACCTTTTTAAATGTGTGATGTACTGTTCTTGATTTGAGTGATTATAAGTTTGGCATTGTCTTTAATAAAATCAAAGTTCTTTTGCACCAAACCAGTTGTCTCTTGCACTTTATCACATCCCCCAAATAAATCCAGAGTCTAGAAACCAGGGAGTGGGAGCGATTCGAGCTGCTCAGAAGGTCAGAGGTGAACCTGACCCCACACACCACCCCCTACAACACTTTCATTAGTGATCTCCACAATACCCACCCAGGCATTGTAATGATGAAAGCGATAGCCAGATCCCACGTGTGGTGAGCCGGTATCGATGCGGACTTAAGAGTCCTGCGTGCACAAATGTAATACAGTTCACAGTTAAGCAATCCACCCAGGGAGGCACCACTAAGTTTATGGTCTTGGCCCTCCAAACCGTGGTCTAGGATCCATGCAGGCCCGTTCTTGGGAAAAATGTTCCTCATGGTTATAGATGTGTACTCCAAATGGACTGAATATGAGATAATGTCGGCAAGCATGTCCGCTGCCACCACTGAAAGCCTGTGGGCCATGTTTGCCACGCACGGCCTGCCTGATGTCCTTGTGAGTGACAACGGGCCGTGTTTCACCAGTGCCGAGTTCAAAGAGTTCATGCAATGGGATCAAACATGTTACATCTGCCCCGTTCAAACTAGCATCCAATGGTTAGGCAGAGAGAGCAGTGCAAACAATCAAGCAGAGCTTGAAGAGGGTAACTGAAGGCTCACTGCAGACTCGTCTATCCCAAGTCCTGCTTCGCTATCGCATGAGACCCCACTCACTCACTGGGATTCCACCCGCTGAACCGCTCATGAAAAGGGCACTTAAGACAAGGCTCTCGTTAGTCCACCCTGATCGAACAGGTAGAGGGCAGGCGGCTTCAACAAAGTACATATCATGATAGCGCAAATGTGTCACACGAAATTGAGATTAATGATCCTGTATTTGTGTCGAACTATGGACTAGGTCCCAAGTGGCTTCCCGGCATTGTCGCGGCCAAAGAGGAAAGTAGGGTGTTTCGGGTCAAACTTTCAAATGGACTCATCTACACATAAGATTCTGAGGGGGCTTGACAGAGTTGATGCAGTGCGTATGTTTCCCTTGTGGGGAAATCTCGAACTAGGAGGCATAGTTTCAGAATAAGGGGTCGCCCATTTAAAATGGAAATGAGGAGGAATTTCTTCTGCTGTGGAGGCTGGGTCATTGAATATATTAAAGGTAGAGATAGACAGATTTTTCAATGATAAGGGAGTCATGGGTTATGGGGAGGGGGCAGGGAAGTGGAGTTGAGACCAAGATCAAATGGCCTACTCCTGCTCCTATTTCTTATGTTCTTATGGTTAGTGGGAGCAGGCGGAAACCAACCTTCATATTAGGCTGCAGGTAGCCCAGGTTTGGCCATGTGTGTGGGGATATGTTTGTGTGGGTGGTGCTGGGGGTGAGTGTGTATGTCAGGGTGTGTGTGGGTGGTGCTGTGGGTGTGTGGTTGGGTGTGTGTGTGTGTGTGTGTGTGTGTGTAGTACTGGGTGTGTGGGTGAGTGTGTGGGGGAGGGATTGTGTGTGTGTGGATGGGTGGGGTGTGTGGATGTGTGTCTGTGTGTGTGCGAGGCAGGGTGGGTATGTGTGTGTAGGTGGTGCTGGGTGTGTGTGGGGTGGTTGTGTGTATCGGGGGGTATGTCTGTGTGTGTGTGTGTGGGGGGGGGTTGGGTGGGTGTGTGTGTATCAGGGTGGTTGTGTGTGGGGGGGTATCTGTGAGTGTATGTGAGTGTGGGGGGGGTGGGGTGTGTGTGTGTGTGTGTGTGTGTGGTGTGTGTGTGGGAAGGTGGGGGTGTGTGGGTGTGTTTGGGGGGTCTCTGTGGATGTGTGTGTGTGTGGGTGTGTGTGTGGGGAGGTGGGGGTGTGTGCGGGGGGGTCTCTGTGGATGTATGTGTGTATGTGTGTGAGGGGTGTATGTGTAGGGGGTGAGATGTGTGTGTATGTGTGTGTGGAGGGGTGTGTGTGTGTGTGGGGGGGGGGTGTGGTGGGGCGGGTGTGTGTGCGTGTGTGCCATCTCTGATTGGACGCATTCCTGGAGGTTTCATCACATGACCTCCTGCCTCCAACTGCCCCCCCGTGCCCCCCCCTACACTTCCGTTATCAATTGTCAAAAAAAAAGTTGATTCTCGCGGTTTAAAGCCTCTCTTCCGCCAATATGAAAGCAAACAGACTCTTCATTACCCGATTGGACGATGCTTGACTGTCTATCGAGGACAACCTATTACCCCACATATCCAATATTGTTATAACTAATAAATGAAAGTGTTCAAAGAAAATGAAGGAAAAGCACTTTGCTCACAGCAACCTCCAGGAGAATGATCTTTCATTCTTGGAGACTTCAGGACAATCCGGGAGTGTTGACAACCCTAATCTAGGCCCAGAAAAGCCTGTGCGAAGTAGGCTCAATGGCCTCAGGGCAGCTACATTTCCCAGAAGGTGTCCTAAAACAGGCTTGAGGCTTTGAATCAACAAATGCAAGGGAACCGACGTATATTTTAGGCAGCTACGAGAGACGACTGAACAATCGCTCGACCCAATATGGGGTTGGCCCTATTTCAGGCACCCTAGGATTCCTGAGAGATAATGTGAGGAGACAGTGTGACTGCCCACCCCCCCACCCACCATTCTGTTCCCGAAAAACAACAGCTGCAGCTGCAACTGCTCTCCCTTCCACTCTAGAAATTTTCTAGAAAACTGCCGATAGCTAAAAGAAAGAAAAAAAGAAAGTGTTGCATTTATATAGCGCCTTTCACGACGATCAGACATCTCAAAGCATTTTACAGTCAATGAAGTACTTTTTGTAGTGCAGTCACTGTTGTAGTGTAGCAAACACGGCAGGTAATTTGAGCACAGCAAGCTCCCACAAATAGCAATGTGATAATGAGCAAATAGTCTATTTTAGTTGATTGAGGGATAAATATTAGCCAAGACACCAGGGAAAATCCCCCTGCTCATCTTTGAAATAGTACCATAGGATTTTTTACATCCACCTGAGAGAGGAGACCTCAGATAAGGAGGACAAAACTGTGCACAGTACTCCAGGTGTGGTCTCACCAAAGCCGTGTACAATTGTAGCAAGACTTCCTTGCTCTTGTACTACAACCCTCTTTAAGAAGATATTAGAACAGGTTATCAAAAGCTTGGTTAAAGGAGTCTTAAAGGAGGAGAGAGAGGTAGAGAGGTTGAGGGAGCAAATTTCAGAGCTTAGGGCCTAGGCAGCTGAAGGCACGGCCACCAATGGTGGAGTGAGTAAAATCAGGGATGCGCAAGAGGCCATAATTAGAGGAGCGCAGAGATCTCGGGGTGGGATGGGGGGGGGGGGGTTGTGAGGCTGGAGGAGATTACAGAGCTTGGTAGGGGCGAGGCCATGGAGGGATGTGAAAACATGGATGAGAATTTTAAAATCGAGACATTGCCGGACCGGGAGCCAATGGCGGAGCAGGCTCAAGGGGCCAAGTGGCGTGCTCCTGCTCCTATTTCTTACGTTCTTATGTATCCTATAATTTCCAAAACTAGCAATGAAAACCCATCAATAGTTAATCAGGCTTTAAATATGCCCAATCATAGAGTCAGATTTAGCCCTGTGCTACGATTACATTTGATAAAAGGTAACTGATCTGAAACGTTAACTCTCCACAGGTGCTGCCAGACCCGCTGGGTGTTTTTCAGCATTTTCTGTTTTTATGACATGTTTATTGCTGCTGGGATGGTCTCAATGGTCAGGCTTTCTGGAGAACAAATAAAATTATTGATTTTAACACACACTGATAGCCATTTTTGATTCAGCTCTCACCCCCCCACCCCCCTGCCCCTTCCCAAACCAGTAGCAGCGTTAATCCAACAAAGTACCCTTCCCATTTACAGAGAGCAGCGATTCATTCCAATACAGCTGCCAAAGATGCTCAGCTCATTTCACAACTATCTGCGAGTCTTCTCAAGACACTTTCGCAATTCACTTCATGCAAATCGGACAGGTTATGAACATAACATAAAAACATAAGAATTAGGAACAGGAGTAGGCCATCTAGCCCCTCGAGCCTGCTCCGCCATTCAAAAAGATCATGGCTGATCTGGCCGTGGACTCAGCTCCACTTACCCGCCCGCTCCCCATAACCCTTAATTCCCTTATTGGTTAAAAATCTATCTATCTGTGATTTGAATACATTCAATGAGCTAGCCTCAACTGCATCCTTGGGCAGAGAATTCCACAGATTCACAACCCTCTGGGAGAAGAAATTCCTTCTCAACTCGGTTTTAAATTGGCTCCCCCGTATTTTGAGGCTGTGCCCCCTAGATCTAGTCTCCCCGACCAGTGGAAACAACCTCTCTGTCTCTATCTTGTCTATCCCTTTCATTATTTTAAATGTTTCCATAAGATCACCCCTCATCCTTCTGAACTCCAACGAGTAAAGACCCAGTGTGCTCAATCTATCATAAAAAGGTAACCCCCTCATCTCCAGAATCAGCCTAGTGAATCGTCTCTGTACCCCCTCCAAGGCTAGTACATCCTTCCTTAAGTAAGGTGACCAAAACTGCACGCAATACTACAGGTGCAGTCTCACCAATACCCTGTACAGTTGCAGCAGGACCTCCCTGCTTTTGTACTCCATCCCTCTCGCAATGAAGGCCAACATTCCATTCGCTTTCCTGATTACCTGCTGCACCTGCAAACTAACTTTTTGGGATTCATGCACAAGGACCCCCAGGTCCCTCTGCACCGCAGCATGTTGTAATTTCTCCCCATTCAAATAATATTCCCTTTTACTGTTTTTTTTTCCAAGGTGGGTGACCTCACATTTTCCGACATTATATTCCATCTGCCAAACCTTAGCCCATTCGCTTAACCTATCTAAATCTCTTTGCAGCCTCTCTGTGTCCTCTACACAACCCGCTTTCCCACTAATCTTTGTGTCATCTGCAAATTTTGTTACACTACACTCTGTCCCCTCTTCCAGGTCATCTATGTATATTGTAAACAGTTGTGGTCCCAGCACCGATCCCTCTGGCACATCACTAACCACCGATTTCCAACCCGAAAAGGACCCATTTATCCCGACTCTCTGCTTTCTGTTAGCCAGCCAATTCTCGATCCATGCTAATACATTTCCTCTGACTCTGCGTACCTTTATCTTCTGCAGTAACCTTTTGTGTGGCACCTTATCGAATGCCTTTTGGAAATCTAAATACACCACATCCATCAGTACACCTCTATTCACCATGCTCGTTATATCCTCAAAGAATTCCAGTAAATTAGTTAAACATGATTTCCCCTTCATGAATCCATGTTGTGTCTGCTTGATTGCACTATTCCTATCTAGATGTCCTGCTATTTCTTCCTTAATGATAGCTTCAAGCATTTTCCCCACTACAGATGTTAAACTAACCGGCCTATAGTTACCTGCCTTTTGTCTGCCCCCTTTTTTAAATAGAGATGTTACATTAGCTGCTTTCCAATCCGCTGGTACCTCCCCAGAGTCCAGAGAATTTTGGTAGATTATAACGAGTGCATCTGCTATAACTTCCGCCATCTCTTTTAATACCCTAGGATGCATTTCATCAGGACCAGGGGACTTGTCTACCTTGAGTCCCATTAGCCTGTCCAGCACTACCCCCCTAGTGATAGTGATTGTCTCAAGGTCCTCCCTTCCCACATTCCCGTTTTGCATGGGTTTGCATGCGAGGTCTGATTTACTTCAATTTCTTTTATGTCGGCGGCTCATTTTCGTGCAAGTAAAATCCACAGAACTGATTGAAAGCAAAGTAAGAATTGGCATGTCATCAGTGGATGGTCTCCACTTAGACGCAATTGATTCATGTCAGATTACGGCAATCACGTCTAAATGGCCGTTTGATTGCGAGTTAACTTTTAAAGCCGCTGTGGCATTGTGAGCTGCACAAAGAAAGAAAGACTTGCAGTTATATAGTGCCTTTCATGACCACTGCATGGCCCCAAGTTTCCACACGATAAAAAACGGGCGCCCCTCCGAGCTTCTTGAGCCACTTAACTAGGAGAAGAGTAGCTGAGGCAAAGTCCTCATCATTGTCCTCTGGGTTTAAAAAAAAATCTTGGCACTTTCTTTCTACCCTACATAAACTAGAGGTGATCCAAATCTCTACTGTCCATGACCCGCTCACCCATCACCTCTGTGCTCGCTGACCTACAATGGCTTCCGGTTAAGCAACACCTTGATTTCAAAATTCACCCATCCTTATTTTCAAATCTCTTCATGCCCTCGCCCCTCCCTATCTCTGTAATCTCCTCTGTAACCCCCCGAGATGTCTGCGCTCCTCAAATTCTGCCATCTTGAGCTTCCCTGATTATAATCGCTCAACCATCGGTGGCTGTGCCTTCTGTTGCCCAGGCCCCACGCTCTGGAACTCCCTCCCTAAACCTCTCCGTCTCTCTACCTCTCTTTCCTCCTTCAAGATGCTCTTTTAAACCTATCTCTTTGACCAAGCTTTTATTGGTGGGCTGCAACTAAAGAGACCCCCCTACCCTTTATGATGCACCCTTAGGACGTAAGTACTTCCGCTGGACATCGACCCAGCATTCTCTGCCCATCGGAGCTGGTCTGGGGCACTTCGAATCCAACTCTTCTGACTCCCAGGCTGAAATACTGCCACTGAATCCATGGCCACTCTGTCTGGATGTGAATATGCTGCTGGATGTCAGCACAGTTTTTTGAGATTATTTCTAGTCTCCGCTTTCTGGTGCCAACACTGAATATTGCATTAAATTTAATATAAACAGACCATGGTGTTCCTACATGACTTTAAAAACTAGAGTGAAATGATTTTTTTTTAAACAAACAAAATTACTTTTTTTTTCAAGACTACAAGGTTAAACCAAATTCAGAGAGTGTACAGTTCAAAGCTCTCTAGGGAGAATGACTTGTATCAATATCACTATTACATGATGTTTCTATTTACATTACCCATATTCTATTGGAACAGGAGGAGGCCATTCAGCCCCTCAAGCCTGCTCCATCATTCAATTAGATCATGGCTGATCTGTACCTCAGAATTTACCCGCCTTGCAGCAGTCATCAGCAAATTGCAACATAACTTGTGAATTATCTATAGCTTTGCCCATGGAGGTTCAGGATGAAGCAGGTTTAGGTTTGGGGATCTGAAACTTCTGGATCGTACCAACTCCAACTAATGGTCAAAATGTGCAGCTGCCTTCTCGAGCATTTCACTGAATGGGGATGGAGAACTATGGAGTGCATGAGCTACATCGCAGATTTAATGACCCAGAAATTGATGCAATGGCACATCTCTTGCTGAATAACATGAACTGGACTTTTTTACCTCACCACTTAGATCGCACTATATTTGCGCCCCAAATTACTGAAACGTTGATTCGATAACGGTGCAGCGATGTTAATGCCACATCTGGGACTTCATGGTCTATCTCCTTAACCAATGAAAAAAAAGGATGGAGAAAGAAACAGAGCGAAGCAACAGAGAATGAGATAAATTAGTCAAATTAGAGACAGAAAGAGAAGCAAAGACAGCGAAAGAAGGAGAGTGGATTAAGAGAGAGAGAGTAAACAAGAGATGGAAAGAAAAAATAAGATAAAAAAAAGAACCAGCAGAAGAAGAGGACATTGGGCAAGAGTTTTCTCGTTTTTTGCTTGCTTAACACCCACTTAACGTCCATTTTACCACTGAAATGACGTATAACGCCAATATAGCGCCCATTTAGCTACAAAATGGAAACTAACAGGCATTTTTCGGAAACTAATCGCCGAGCGTTACTTTCCCCATGTGCGTAATGCCGAGAAAAAATAAAACCGTCCGCCCACATTTTTTTGGGCGGAATCATCAGAATGGGTGAAATCAACACCCATAATATCACCCAGCGTTAATTTCCGCACAGAATTAACGCCGAGATTCAATAATACCGCCCGCCCATTTTTTTTTGTTGAAACTAACGCCCAGGAGATTGCCCACCGGCACTTTCAACACCTCGCACACATACCGCCCATAATATTGCTCACCCAAAAAAACTCCCAGAAAAAGTGAAACTGTTCTGAACTAAAGCCAGCGGTGTGGTTGCCTTTTTAAAAAATTGCAGGTCGTTTCATTTAAAAGGCTACTTCAACATCGGGGAGTTTGCATTGACTCTGGAGTTCTTCTCAGGTGAAGTGACCATCTCAACAGACATATTTTCAGACTCTGGACTATTGGGAGTTTACTCTCGGTGTATTTTAGTGAGGAAATTATTGCTTCGGAAATTATTGCTGATCAATCGCTATTATACTTGCATTGCAATGGGGCCAGCCATTTCTCAGCCTGCATCGATTAATACGCAGATGCTGCAGAGTGCAGATGGCTCAATGTGTGATGCACATCATTATGTCCCCAATTTAAGACGTGCAAGAATGAGGAAGAGGGCTAGACCATATACACCCCGCACGTACAGGGAAAAGAGGTCTTACCTCGACTTGTCTGACCACGTCTGCCTTCGGAGACTGCGCTTCCACAAGGTGGTGATCAATTAAATATATGAGCTCATCAGGTCACATATGCAGCCTGCCATCAGGACATCAGTGTCGGTCAAGGTCAAGGTCACTGCGGCATTGTCTTTCTATGCGTCCGGTTCCTTTCAGGCCTCCACAGTCGAGATTTCCCCTCTGTCTCACCATGCAATCCATCGCTGCATTAGACAGGTCACAGAGGCCCTGTACGCGCGAAGGATGAATGTTATCAGCTTCCCCATGACCACGGAGGCTCAGACTGACAGGGCTGGAGCATTCTACCACATTGCTAAGTTCCCCAGGGTGCAGGGAGCAATACGGTGCACTCACATCGCCATGCGGCACCTTCTCAGGACCCGGAGCTGTTTCGTAACAGAAAAGGATTTCACTCCCTGAAGGCCCAACTAGTTGTCGACCACAACCAGATCATAATGGCAGTGAATATCAAATGTTTGGGCAGCTTCAATGAGGTTCATATCCTGAGTGAGAGTGCTGATTAAGACGAAGGAATTGAGTGTAATATCTCCAAGTTAGCAGATGACACTAAGCTGGGCAGCGGTGTGAGCTGTGAGGAGGACGCTAAGAGGCTGCAGGGTGACTTGGACAGGTTAGGTGAGTGGGCAAACGCATGGCAGATGCAATATAATGTGGATAAATGTGAGGTTATCCACTTTGGTGGCAAAAACACGAAGGCAGAATATTATCTTAATGGCGGCAGATTAGGAAATGTGGAGGTGCAACAAGACCTGGGTGTCGTGGTTCATCAGTCATTGAAAGTTGGCATGCAGATACAGCATGCGGTGAAGAAAGCAAATGGTATGTTGGCCTTCATAGCAAGGGGATTTGAGTATAGGAGCGGGGAGGTCTTGCTGCAGTTGTACAGGGCCTTGGTGAGGCCTCAACTGGAATATTGTGTTCAGTTTTGGTCTCCTAATCTGAGGAAGGACGTTCTTGCTATTGAGGGAGTGCAGCGAAGTTTCACCAGACTAATTTCCGGGATGACGGGACTGACATATGAGGAGAGACTGGATCAAGTGGGCCTTTATAGACTGGAGTTTAGAAGGATGAGAGGGACCTCATTGAAACATATAAGATTCTGACGGGTCTGGACAGGTTAGATGTGGGAAGAATGTTCCCGATGTTGAGTAAGTCCAGAACCAGGAGACACAGTCTTAGGATAAGGGGTGGGCCAATTAGGACCGAGATGAGGAGAAACTTCTTCACTCAGAGAGTTGTTAACCTGTGGAATTCCCGACCGCAGAGAGTTGTGGATGTCAGTTCATTGGATGTATTCAAGAGGGAGTTAGATATGGCTCTTACGGCTAAAGGGATCAAGGGGTATGGAGAGAAAGCAGGAAAGGGGTACTGAAGGAATGATCAGCCATGATATTATTGAATGTTGGTGCAGGCTCGAAGGGCCGAATGGCCTACTTCTGCATCTATTTTCTATGTTTCTATGTTTCTATGTTTTTTTGTCTCTGACATCTTTAAGAGTCAGCCACAAGGACAATGCTGGATGCTTGGTGATAACCGATATGGCCTAGCCACCTGGCTGATGACCCCCTTGCATTGAACCCACACCGAGGCCGAGAAGCGATACAACCAGAACCACAGAGGCACACACAATGTGGTCCAGAAAACAATAACCGAAAATGCTTAAAATCTCAGTGGGCCGGGCACTGTCTGTGGAGAAAAAAGCAGAGTTAACATTTCGGATCGATTACCCTTCGTCAGAACTCATGAATGTTCAAAAAGAACACATTCTTAAGAAGCACTGAAAGGGGGAGGGGAAGAAAGAACAAAAGGGAAGGTCTGTGATAGGGTGGAAGGCAGGAGAGATTAGAGAGATAAAAGGGATGATGGGCCGAATTGAAATGGTAATGACAGAAGTTAAAAAAGATTAGTCTAGATAGGGTGTGAATGGCGGAATAATGACCAGCTGCCCAACCTATTCAACCTTTCTTCATAAGTCAACTCCTTCATCTCAGGAATTAAACTCGTGAATCTTCTTTGAACTGCCTCCAATGCAAATATATCCCTCCTTAAATAAGGAGACCAAAACTGTCCGCAGTACTCCAGGTGTGGTCTCACCAATACCCTGTACAATTGTAGTAGGACTGCCCCACTTTTATATTCTATCCCACTTGCAATAATGGCCAACATTCCATTTTCCTTCCTAATTACTTGCTGTACCTGCATGCTAACTTTTTGTGTTTCATGTACAGGGACCCCTAGATCCCTCTGTACCTCAGCATTTTGTAATCTCTCCCCATTTAAATAATAATTTGCTTTTTTATTTTTCCTACCAAAGTGGATAACCTCACATTTTCCCACATTATACTCCATCTGCCAAATTTTTGCCCACTCACTTAGCCTGTCTATATCCCTTTTCAGATTCTTTGCATCCTCCTCACAACTTACTTTACCACCTATTTTTGTATCATCAGCAAACTTGGCTATATCACATTCAGTCCCTTCATCCAAGACATTGATATAAATAGTTCAGACCCCAGCACTGATCGCTGTGGCACCCCACTAGTTACCATTTGCCAACCGGAAAATGACCCATTTATCCCGACTCTCTGTTTTCTGTTAGTTAGCCAATCCTCTATCCACCTTTGATGTGACACCTTATCAAATGCCTTCTAGAAATCCAAATACACAACATCTACTGGTTCCCCCTTATTCACCCTGCTCGTTGCATCCAGCAAATTTGTCAAACATGATTTCCCTTTCATAAAGCCATACTGACTCAGCTTGACTGTATTATGATTTTCTAAATGTCCTACTATTGCTTCCTTAATAATGGACTCCATCATTTTTGGGGATGCTCAAGAGGCCACAATTAGAGGAGCGCAGACATCTCGGTGAGGCTGGAGGAAATTACAGAGACAGGGAGGGGTGAGGCTATGGAGGGATTTGAAAACCAGGATGATCATTTTTACATTGAGACATTACTTAACCGGGAGTCAATGTAGGTCAGTGATGAGTGAACGAGGCTTGGTGTGAGTTAGGACATGGGCAGCAGAGTTTTGAATAAGCTCAGGTTTACTTCGGGTGGAAGATGGGTGACCGGCCAGGACAGCATTGGTATAGTCAAGTGTAGAGGTAACAAAGGCACAGATGTGGGTTTAAGCACCAGCTGAGCTGAGGCAAGGGCAGAGACGGGCAATGTTGCAGAGGTGCAAGTAGGCTGTATTGGCGATGGAGCGGATATGTGGTGAAGCTCATCTCAGGGTCAAATACAACACTAACATTGCCAGGGAGAGGGATGGAGCCAGTGGCCAGGGAACAGAGTTTGTGGTAGGGACTGAAGACAATGGTTTCTTAATATATAGTTGGAGAAAGTTTCTGCTTGTCCAGGACTGGATGTCAGACTTGCAGAGTGACAAATTAAAAACAACGGAGGGGTCGAGAGAGGTGGTTGTGGTGATGTAGAGCTGGGTGTCGTCAGCATACATGTGGAATCTGATGTTGTGTTTGCAGCATGTAGATGAGAAGCAGAACATGTTTTACTACATAGGTAAGTACAGGAGATTGAATACTTTGTAATTGACTTGAATAGAAATGACAGATGGCGCTGATAAAGGCGGCTATCTCGGGATAAGTATGGATGGTGTAAGTGATCAGGGCTGTATTGTAATTAACTGGGACAAGAACAGTGCATTACTGGTGATCCCAAAACAGCAGAAAATGGAACACTTGTGACACGGCACATTTCATACAATATTCATATCGTTTCAGTATTCGTGACAAGGATCAAAGCATGTTTCATAGAATGATACAACAGAGAAGGCAGCCATTCGGCCCATTGTGCCTCTTTGAAAGAGCTACTCAATTAGTCCCTGCAATTTTGTTCCCCTTCAAGTATTAATCCAATTCCTTTTTGAAAGTTACTGTTCAACCTGCTTCCTCTCCTTAAAACCTACCTTTTTGACCAAGCTTTTGGTCACCTGCTCTCACAGCTCCTTATGTGGCTCGGTGTCAATTTTTTTTCTTGTCTTGTAACACTGCTGTGAAGCGCCTTGTGATATTTTACTATGTTAAAGGCGCTATATAAATACAAGTTGTTGTTGTACGTTAGACATCATAACAGCATTATGTTTGTAGTCACTCTGACCACCAATGTTTCGTCATTGATAACTTGAGAATGATTACTTGTAACCCATACATAATTAAATCGTTTTCCATTTGTAATGCATTTTTGATTAATATAATCTGAATCAGAAGGTTGTGGGTTTAAGTCCCACTTCAAGAACTTGAGCACATAAATCTAGGCTGACACTCCAGTGCAGTGCTGAGGGAGTGCTGCACTGTCGGAGGTGCCATCTTTCGGATGCTCTCTCAGGTGGATGTAAAAGATTCCATGGCACTTTTCTGAAGAAGAGCAGGGGAGTTATCCGCGGTGTCCTGGCCAATATTTATCCTTCAATCAAATTAACAAAAACAGATTATCTGGTCATTATTACATTGATGTATTTGGGGGCTTGCTTTGCGCTAGTTGGTTGCCGCGTTTCCCACATTACAATTGTAACTACACTCCAAAAGTACTTCATTGGCTGTAAAGCGCTTTGTGACGTCTGGTGGTTGTGAAAGGCACTATATAAATGCAAGTCTTTCTTTCTATTTTATAATCGATCACAAAGAAGATTAAGGAATAATTTAACGTCAGAAAGATAAGCTGACATCCAGTTCAGCATGTAAAACATTGTCGTGTTAAAACGTGACACAAATATTCCGACATATCCCTGTGCCTCCCGATCTAATTAATCCCGCACTTTAAGACAAGAAAAAGAAAAAGTTGTTTCCTGACCGGCACAGGTATGATGGGCCAAATGGACCCCTACTGTGCTGTATCATTCTATGATGAGAACATAAGAACTTAAGAAATAGGAGCAGGAGTAGGCCATTTGGCCTCTCGAGCCTGCTCCACCATTCAATAAGATCATGGCTGCTCTGATCATGGACTCAACTCCACTTCCCTGCCCACTCCCCATAATCCTTGACTCCCTTATCGCTCAAAAATCTGGCTATCTCCTCCTTAAATATATTCACTGCTCTCTGGGGCAGAGATTTCCACAGATTTACGACTCGCTGAGAGAAGAAATTCCTCCTTATCTCAGTTCTAAATGGGCGACCCCTTATTCTTAAACTATGCTCCCTTGTTCTAGTCTCTCCTATCAGTGGAAACATCCTCTCTGCATCCAACTTGTCGAGCCCCTTCAGAATCTTATATGTTTCGATATGATCACCTCTCGTTCTTCTGAACTCCAATGAGTATAGGCCCAACCTACTCAACGTCTTCATAAGTCGAAAGTCAACCCCTCTCATCTCCAGAATCAACCTAGTGAATCTTCTCTGAACAGCTTCCAATGCAAGTATATTCTTCCTTAAATAAGGAGACCAAAACTGTACATAGTACTCTAGGTAGGCCTCACCAATACCCTGTACAGTTTTAGCAGCTCTTCTCTGCTTTTATACTCCATCCCCCATGAGGCTATTCTGATAGCCAGACAGCCTCTACATTCTAAAAGATTAATGTCATGCCATTCCTATTGCTTTGGGCTCCGCGCTGTTTGCAATTTTGACCAACGGTGGAGAATATTACATGTCATACAATAGGCTAAAGAGAGACGAATGGGCGGGTTGTTTGCTGAAGGGCTTGTTGTTTCACTGTGGGCTGGCAAGTAATGGAAGTGATCTTTACCAGTCTTGGAAGCCTCGTCTGCCGGCCGTGCAGATGTGGAATTTGAGGCAGACACCGTCCAAGAGCTTCACACAGGAGGTCAGAGAATCACAGAGGTCACCACCAATGTTCCCCCTAATTTTTTTATTTGGGTGTGCGGTCTCTTTAACGGACTGCCCAGCCTGTTCCAAATTTTGCACATGTCGCCATTTGAAAAGGCGGCCCCAGTTTGTGGGGGGCCTCCAGACAGCTGCATGGCCGCGTGGCTGTGCAGCTTAGCAGTAACATTGGTCACCACATGGTAACCGGCAGTTTGGCCCCAACAGTCCGTACTTTGTGTTTATCTTTGTGGGTCCCCGCCACAAACTCTGTTCCCTAGCCACTGACTCCATCCTTCTCCCCAACTTCTGCCTGAGGCTGAACCAGACTGTTCGCAACCTTGGTGTCATATTTGACCCTTTAATGTGCGTCCGACCACATATCCGCAGCATAACGAAGACCGCTTATTTCCATCTCCCTAACATCGCCCGTCTCTGCCTCTGCCTCAGCTCATCTGCTGCTGAAACACCCATCCTTGCCTTTGTTGCCTCGAGACTTGACTATTCCAACACACTCCTGGCTGGCCTTTACTCCTGGAGTAAATAAATAAGGAGAACCTGTTTCCACTGGCACGGGGGTACGGTAACCAGACAAAACAAATTTAAGGTAATTGGCAAAAGAGCCAGAGGGTAGATGAAGAGAATTTTTATTATGCAGCGAGTTGTTACGCTCTGGAATGTGCTGTCTGAAGCAAACTCAATAGTGGTTTTCAAAAGGGAATTGATAAATACTTAAAAAGGTAAAATACGCAGGGCTATGTGGAAAGAACAGGGGAGCGAGACTGATTGGGCATCCCATTTGGGAGTCTCAAAGCGGAAACATGACAGTCCCCCCCAGTATCTCTCTCACTCCCCCCAGTCTCTCTCTCACTCCCCCCAGTCTTTCTCTCTCTCTCCCCAGTCTCTCTCTCACTCCCCCCCAGTCTCTCTCTCTCTCTCTCCCCAGTCTCTCTCTCACTTCCCCCAGTCTCTCTCTCTCCCCCCAAGTCTCTCTCTCTCTCTCCCCAGTCTCTCTCTCTCTCCCCAGTCTCTCTCTCTCTCTCCCCCCAGTCTCTCTCTCTCTCCCCAGTCTCTCCCTCTCTCTCTCTCCTCTTCTCAATCTCCCTCTCTGCCCCCCACCCGATCTCTCTCTCTCCCATACCTCTCTCCCCAGTCTCTCTCTCTCTCCCTCGCTCCCCAGTCTCTCTCTACCACACCCCAAGTGTCTCTCTCTCTCTCCCCCCAGTCTCTCTCTCTCTCCCCCTCAGTCTCTCTCTCTTTCCCCCCCAATCTCTCCATCTCACCCCAGTCTCTTTGTCTCTCTCTCCCCTCAATCTCTCTCTCTCTCCCCCAGTCTCTCTCTCCCTCTCTCTTTCTCTCACTCTCTCTCCCCCAGTCTCTCTCTCTTTCCCCGGTCTCTCTCTCTCTTTCCCCCCAGACTCTCCCTCTCTCTCTCACCTCCTAGTCTCTCTCTCTCTCACCCCCGCCAGACTCCCCCCCCAGTCACTCTCTCTTTCCCCCTCTCTCTCTCTCTCTCTCCCCCCTCCCAGTCTCTTTGCCTCTCTCCCCTAGTCTCTCCCCACAATCTCTCTCTCTCCCCCCCCCCGCCAGTCTCCCTCTCTCTCTCTCACTCTCTCTCTTTCCCCGGTCTCTCACTCTCCCCACAGATTCTCTCTCTCTCTCCCCCTGTAAAGTCTTACACATTATCACAAATCCACACGAGGCACATTCTATGGACAAGGTCACTCCATGACCTGAACCTTTATTCACAGGACCCAGAAGTGATGAACCTGCGTGGGACCTCCCTTTATATACCTGGGTGACCAGGTGAGGAGTGTCTCCCACAAGTTCACCTACTGTGGTCAAGGTGTGCATTTCTTACGTATATACAGTATTGCAGTGTTGTTAGATAAAGGTTACATACATGACACCCGTCAGTCTCTCTCTTCTCCCCCCCAGGCTCTCTCTCTTTCTCTCCCCCCAGTCTCTCTCCTCCCTGGCGCTCTATCTCTCCCCCAGTCTCAGTCTCTCTCTCTCCCTCCCCAATTTCTCTCTCTCTCTCTCTCTCTCGCGCTCTCTCTCTCTGCCCACAGTCTCTCTCTCTCTCTCCCTCCCCCGCCCTCTCTCTCCCCCAGTCTCTCTCTCTCTCCCCCAATCTCTCTCTCCGTCTCCCCAGTCTCTCTCTCGCTCTCCCCAGTCCTTCTATCTCTCTCCGCCCAGTCTCTCCCCCCATCTCTCTCTCGCTCTATCTCTCTCTCTCCCCTAAGTTTCTCTCTCTCTTTCTCTCTCTCTCTACCCCCAGTCCCTCTCTCCCCAGTCTCTCTCTTTCTCTCTCCTCCAGTCTCTCTCTCTCTCTCTCTCTCTCTCTCTCTCCCCCACCAGTCTCTCTCTCTCTCTCTCTCGACCCCCAATCTCTCTATCTCTCCCCCATCTCTTTCTCTCTCTCCCCCCAGTCTCTCTCTCTCCCCAGTCTCTTCCCCCCACCCCCTCCCAGTCTCTCTCCCTCCCTCTCCCCAGTCTCTCTCTCGCTCTCCCCAGTCCTTCTCTCTCCCTCCGCCAAGTCTCTCCCTCCACGTCGCTCTCTCGCTCTCTCGCTCTCTCCCTTAAGTCTCTCTCTCTCTTTCTCTCTCTCTCTACCCCCAGTCCCTCTTCCCCCAGTCTCTCTCTTTCTCTCTCCCCCCAGTCTCTCTCTCTCTCCCCCAGTCTCTCTCGCTCTCCCCCCCCAGTCTCTCTCTCTCTCTCCCCCAGTCTCTCTCTCTTTCTCTCCCCCCAGTCTCTCTCCTTCCTGGCTCTCTATCTCTCTCCCCTAGTCTCAGTCTCTCTCTCTCCCTCCCTAATCTCTCTCTCTCGCTCTCTCTCTCTCTCTCTCTTTCTCACACTCTCTCCCCCAGTCGCTCTCTCTCTCCCGCAGTCTCTCTCTCTCTCTCCCCACAGTCTCTCTCTCTCTCTCCCCTAGTCTCTCACCCTCTCCCTCCCCCATTCTCTCTCTCTCTCTCTACCCCCGTCCATCTCCCCTAGTCTCTCTCGCTCTCTCTCTCTACCCCAAGTCTCACTCTCTCGTTCTCTCTCTCTCTTTCTCTCTCTTTCTCTCGCAGTCTCTCTCCCCCCCCGGCTCTCTCTCTCTCCCCCTAGTCTCAGTCTCTCTCTCTCTCTCTCTCCCCCCCCAGTCGCTGTCCTTCTCTCCCCCAGTCTTTCTCTCTCTCTCCCTCTCTCTCCCTCTCTCTGCCCCAGTCTCTCTCTCTCCCTCCCTCCCAGTCTCTCTCTCTCCCCCAGTCTCTGTCTATCTCCCCCCAGTCTCTCTCTCTCTCTCTCCCCCCACACACAGTCTCTCTCTCTCTCACTCTCTCTCTCTCTCTCTCTCTCTCCTCCCATCCCTCACCCTCCACCCCAGTCTCTCTCTCTCTTTCTCTCTGTCCCTATCGCTTCCCAGTCTCTCTCTATCTCTCCCGGTCTCTCTCTCTCTTTCTCCCCCAGTCTCTCTCTAACTCTCTCTCCTCAGTACTTCTCTTTCCCTCCTCCAGTCTCTCCCCGACCAGTCTCTTTCTCTCTCCCCCCGAGTCTCTCTCTCTCTCCCTCCCAGTCTCTCTCCCTCCTCCAGTTTCTCTCTCTCTCTCTCTCTCCCCCCCCCTCAGTCTCTCTCTCTCGCTCTCTCTCTCCCCCGTCTCTCTCTCTCTCCACCAGTCTCTCTCTCTCTCTGTCTCTCTCTCCCCCCAGTCTCTCTCTCGCTCCCCCCAGTCTCTCCCTCAACCAGTCTCTCTCTCTCCCCCCACCTAGTCCCTCTCCCCCACCGCCCCCGCAGTCTCTCTCTCTCTCTTTATCTCTCTCTCTCTCTCCCCCCGGTTTCTCTCTCTCTCTCTCCTCAGTCTCGCTCTCTCTCCCCCTCAGTCTTCTCTCTCGTTCTTTCTCTTTCCCCCCAGTCTCTCTCTCTCTCCCCCATTCTCTCTCTCTCTCTCCCCCCAGTCTCTCTCTCGCTCCCCCCAGTCTCTCCCTCAACCAGTTTCTCTCTCTCCCCCACCTAGTCCTTCCCTCCCACCCCCAGTCTCTCTCTCTCTCTTTATCTCTCTTGCTCTCTCTCCCCCCAGTTTCTCTCTCTCTCTCTCCCCTCAGTCTCACTCTCTCTCCCCCCCAGTCTCTCTCTCTCTCTCGCTCTCTCTCTCCCTCCCAGTCTCTCTTCCTCCTCCAGTTTCTCTCTCTCTCTCTCTCTCCCCCTCAGTCTCTCTCTCTCTCTCTCTCCCCAGTCTCTCTCCCTCCACACAGACTCTCTCTCTCCCCCCCGAGTCTCTCTCCCTCTCTCCCCCACCCCCCGTGCAGTGTCCCTGCACCTTACTATGAACTCACACGAGGCATAGATATATCAGACACGGTCACCTTTATTCCCAGGACCAAGGAGTGCTGACCCTGGGTGGGACCTCCCCTTTTCTATCTGGAAACCCAGGTGAGGAGTGTCGCCCGCAAGTTCACCCCCTGTGGTCAGGGTGTGCATTTCTAGGGTGCAGGTACAGTGTACATGAGTTACAGTTACATAACTATGTCATTGCAAGATGGTTAAATACATGACACCCCGTCTCTCTCTCTCTCTCTCTCCCCCAGTCTCTCTCTCTCTTTCAACCAAGGGTCTCTTTCTCTCTCCTCCCAGTCTTACCCCCCAGTCCCCCTCACTCTCTCTCGCCCCCAGTCTCTCTTGCCCTTGCTATCTCCCCCCAGTCTCTCTACGCCCGCAGTCACTCTCCCTCTCTCTCTCTCTCTACCCCAGTCTCTCTCTCTTTCCCCCCGAGTCTTGCTCTCTCTCTCTCTCCTCCTCCCCCCCACCCCGTCTCTCTCTCTCTCTCTCTCCCCTCAGTCTCTCTCTCTCTCAACCAAGGGTCTCTCACTCTCCTCTCAGTCTCTATCGCCCAGTCCCTTTCTCTCTCTAACACCAGTCTCTCTCGCTCTCTCTCTCTCCCCCAGTCTCTCTCTCTCCCCCAGTTTCTCTCTCTCTCTCCCCAGTCTCTCTCTCTCTCTCTCTCTCCCCTCAGTCTCTCTCTCTCTCAACCAAGGGTCTCTCACTCTCCTCTCAGTCTCTATCGCCCAGTCCCTTTCTCTCTCTAACACCAGTCTCTCTCGCTCTCTCTCTCTCCCCCAGTTTCTCTCTCTCTCTCCCCAGTCTCTCTCTCTCTCTCTCTCTCTCTGTCTCTCTCTCTGCAGTCTCTCTCTCTCTCCCCACAGACTCTCTCTCTCTCTCCCCCCAGACTCTCTCTCTCTCTCCCCCAGTCTCTCTCTCTCTCTCTCTCTCTCAACCAAGGGTCACTCTCTCTCCTCCCAGTCTCTACCCCCCAGTCCCTCTCTCTCTCTCTCTCTCCCTCCAGTCTCCCTCGCTATCTCTATCTCCCCCCAGTCTCTCTCTCTTCGCGCCCCCAGCCTCTCTCCCTCTCTCTCTCCCCCAGTTTCTCCTCTCTCTCCCAGTCTCTAGCTCTCTCTCTCTCCCCCAGTCTCTCTCTCTCTCTCCCCCCCAAGTCTCTCTCCCCCAGTCTCTCTCTAACTCTCTCTCCCCCCCCCCAGTCTCTCTCTCTCTCTCACTCTCTCTTACTCTCTCCCCCAGTCTTTCTCTCTCCCTCCCCCAGTCTCTGCCCCCAGTCTCTCTCTCTCTCTCTCCCCCCAGTCTCTCTCTCACTCTCTCTTTCTTACTCTCTCTCCCCCAGTCTCTCTCTCTCTTCCCCCAATCTCTCTCTCTCTCTCACTCTCTCTGTCCCTCTCTCCCCCAGTCTCTCTCTCTCTCCCTCTCTCTCCCTCTCTCTACCCCAGTCTCTGTCTCTCTCTCTCCATCCCCCTAAAGTCTCTCTCTCTCTCCCCCCCAGGCTCTCATTCTCTCCCCCCAATCTTTCCCTCTCTCTCCCCCAGTCCATCTCTCCCTCTCTCTCCTCCCAGTCTCTCTCTCTCTCTCTCTCTCTCTCGCTCTCTCTCTCTCCCCCACCAATCTCTCTCTCTCTCTCTCCCCCCAATCTCTCTATCTCTCCCCCCGTCTCTTTCTCTCTCTCTCCCCCAAGTCTCTCTCTCTCTCCCCAGTCCTTATCTCTCCCTCCCCCCAGTCTCTCCCCCCGTCTCTCTCTCGCTCTCTCTCTCTCCCCAGTCTCTCTCTCTCCTCCAGTTTTCTCTCTCGCTCTCTCCCCCAGTCTCTCTCTCTCTCTCTCCCCCAGTCTCCCTCTCTCCCCCCAGTCTCTCTCTCTCTCTCTCTCTCTCTCAGTCTCTCTCCCCCAGTCTCTCTCTCTCTCTCTCCCTCCCCGTCAGTCTCTCTATCCCTCTCCCCCCGCAGTCTATCTCTCTCCCCCCAGTCTCTCGCTCTCCCCCGTCTCTCTCTCTCTCTCTCTCTCTCTCTCTCTCTCTCTCTCTCTCTCACTCTCTCTCTCTTAATCTCTCTTCTCCAGTCTCTCTCTCACTCTTTCTCATTTTCTCTACCCCCCAGTCCCTCTCCCACAGTCTCTCTCTCTCCCTCCATCCCAGTCTCTCTCTCTCCCCCAGTCTCTCTCTCTCTCTCCACCCCCCAGTCTCTCCCTCTCTCTCTCTCCCTATCTCTTCCGAGTATCTCTCTATCTCTCCCGGTCTCTCTCTCTCTCTCTCTCCCCCAGTCTCTCTCTAACTCTCTCTCCTCAGTCCTTCTTTCTTCCTCCTCCAGTCTCTCCCCTACCAGTCTCTTTCTCTCTCCCCCCGAGTCTCTCTCTCTCTCCCTCCCAGTCTCTATCCCTCCTCCAGTTTCTCTCTCTCTCTCTCCCCCTCAGTCTCTCTCTCTCTCACTCTCTCTCTCCCCCCCAGTCTCTCTCTCTCCACCAGTCTCTCCCTCTCTCTCTCTCCCCCATTCTCTCTCTCTCCCCCCACCTAGTCCCTCTCCACCCCCCACTCCGCAGTCTCTCTCTCTCTTTTTATCTCTCTCTCTCTCTCTCTCTTCCCCCAGTTTCTCTCTCTTTCTCTCCCCAGTCCTTCTCTCTCCCTCCCCCAGTCGCTCTCTTTCCCAGTCTCTCTCTTTCTCTCTCTCTCTCTCTCTCCCCCCGAGTCTCTCTCTCTCTCCCTCCCAGTCTCTCTCCCTCCTCCAGTTTCTCTCTCTCTCCCCCTCAGACTCTCTCTCTCTCTCTCTCCCCCTCAGACTCTCTCTCTCGCTCTCTCTCGCTCCCCAGTCTCTCTCCTTCCACACAGACTCTCTCTCGCCCCCCCCTAGTCTCTCTCCCTATCTCCCCCACCCCCCGTGTAGTGTCCCTGCACCTTACTACGAACTCACACGAGGCATAGATATATCAGACACGGTCACTCTGTGACCTTCACCTTTATTCCCAGGACCAAGGAATGCTGACCCTGGGTGGGACCTCCCCTTTTATACCTGGAAACCCAGGTGAGGAGTGTCGCCCGCAAGTTCACCCCCTGTGGTCAGGGTATGCATTTCTAGGGTGCAGGTACAGTGTACATGAGTTACAGTTACATAACTATGTCATTGCAAGATGGTTAAATACATGACACCCC
The DNA here is from genome assembly GCF_044704955.1 of Pristiophorus japonicus. Taxonomy (NCBI): domain Eukaryota; kingdom Metazoa; phylum Chordata; class Chondrichthyes; family Pristiophoridae; genus Pristiophorus; species Pristiophorus japonicus. The sequence goes on from NC_091990.1 coordinate 120,608,893, forward strand.
ATCTCTCTCTCTCTCTCTCTCTCCCCCAGTCTCTCTCTCTCTCTCTCTCAACCAAGGGTCTCTCTCTCTCCTCCCAGTCTCTACCCCCCCAGTCCCCCTCACTCTCTCTCGCCCCCAGCCTCTCCTGCCCTCTCTATCTCCCCCCAGTCTCTCTATGCCCGCAGTCACTCTCCCTCTCTCGCTCTCTCCCCCAGTCACTATCTCTCCCTCGGTTTCAACTCTCTCTCTCTTCCCCAGTCTCTCTCTCTCTCTCCCCAGTCTCTCTCTCTTTCCCCCTGTCATGTATTCAACCAGCAATGTAACCCATGTATAATCTGACCTAAGTTGTAAACTGAGAACACTGACCACTAGGTGGTGAACCTGTGGGAGACACTCCTAACCTGGATTTTAAGATATAAAAGGGGAAGCTCCACACACTTCCTGCACTTGAGTACTAAGGAATAAAGAACAGGTCACAGACTGACCTTCTCTCAAGCATAGGCCTCATGTGCATTTATACTGTATAGTAAGGACGTATCAATGGCGACGAGAAACTGGGATTTAAACCACGCGAGCATGGCCACTAGCAGAACAGATGAGAGGTACTGTGTTAAGGAACGGTTGGGACAGAGATTCAACATTGTTAAAGCAGCACACAGTTCTCCAGGCAGACAAGGTCAATCTGGCATGCCCCAACATGTAGTCGAAACCAGAGGGGGAGTTCGACAGAGAAAATGGCAAGCTGAACGGCGATTCACGCCATTGCAAGGGACAATGTGGCCAGTAATGGAGCCATCAACACCTGTTAATGGCGCATTCAAGGACAATAACAGGGGCAGTCAGGGAAGATCGACTGGCAAGGGACCTTTTGTTTCCAACAGAAGCTCATGTTGGAGGCGTGAAGGCACACACTCAGCCGGAGTTTGCAGAGATGAGCAAAATACCTGCAGAAAATGCAGAAATGAATGCTGGGGGAAATCGCTGGAAGCTGAAGTTCAGCAAGTTCATATGGACCACGTATACAGTTCATACACCAGGACGCCACTGATAATGATGAAAGTGCTCCTCAATGGCATCCCAGTATCAATGGAGCTAGACACGGGAGCCAGCCAGTCCGTGATGGGTATCAAACAGTTCGAAAAATTGTGGGTGTCCAAGGCCAGGAGGCCAAAATTATCGCCGATCGACGCACAGCTACGGACATACACAAAGGAGATCATTCCGGTGCTAGGCAGCGCCACGGTAGTCGTGACCCACAAAGATTCGGAGAACAGATTGCCACTCTGGGTTGTCCTGGGGGACGGTCCCGCAATACTGGGGAGGAGTTGGCTTGCTGTCATGAACTGGAAATGGGGCGATGTCAATGCAATTTCCTCTGTGGAGCGAGTATCATGCTCACAGATCCTGGAAAAATTTGACTCATTATTTCAACCCGGCATTGGCACTTTCATGGGGGCCAAGGTAGTGATTCACATAAACTCGGACGCCAGGCCAGTACACCACAAGGCCAGAGCGGTGCCCTACGTGATGCGGGAAAAGATAGAAACTGAATTGGACCTTCTGCTGAGGGAAGGCATCATCTCGCCAGTTGAATTCAGTGACTGTGCGAGCCCGATTGTGCCGGTGCTCAAGGCGGATGTGTCGGTCAGGATATGTGGTGATTACAAGGCCACCATCAATCGGGTGTCACTCCAAGACCAGTACCCGCTACCGAGAGCGGAGGACCTCTTTGCGACGCTATCCGGTGGCAAACTTTTTTCAAAATTGAACCTGACCTCAGCTTACATTACCCAGGAGCTGGCGAGTGAGTCAAAGAAGCTGACCACCATCACGACACAAAGGGGCTGTTTGAGTACAACAGATGTCCGTTTGGGATTCGCTCGGCCGCCGCCATCTTCCAACGAAATATGGAAAGCCTCCTCAAGTCGATTCCAGGGACGGTGGTTTTTCAGGACGACATCCTCATCACGGGTTACGATACTGAACAACACCTCCACAACCTGGAGGAGGTGCTACGCAGACTGGACCGGGTAGGTCTGCGACTGAAAAAGGCGAAGTGCGTCTTCCTAGCTCCAGAGGTAGAATTCCTGGGGATGAGGGTAGCAGCAGACGGGATCAGCCCTACTGCGATCCAGAGAGCACCCAGACACGGTAACACGACGGAGCTGCGTTCGTTCCTGGGGCTCCTGATCTATTTTGGCAACTTTCTTCCCAAATTGAGCATGCTGCTAGAGCTGCTACACGTGCTCCTACGCAAAGGTCGCGAATGAGTCTGGGGGGACAGTCAGGAAAGGGTTTTTAATAGAGCACGCAATTTGTTATGTTCCAACAATCTGTTAACGCTACATGACCCATGTAAGAAACTTGTGTTAACGTGCGATGCGTCGTCCTATGGTGTCGGGTGTGTGTTGCAGCATGTCAATGCCAAGGGTCAGTTACAGATGGTAGTTTATGCCTCCAGAAGTCTGTCCCAGGCAGAAAGGGGCTATGGGATGGTAGAAAAGGAGGCGCTCGCATGTGTATATGCGGTAAAGAAAATGTACCAGTAACTGTTTGGAAATTTGAGCTGGAGACAGATCACAAACCCCTAACATCCCTTTTGGCTGACAACAAAGCCATAAATGCAAACGCATCGGCCCGCAGACAGAGGTGGGCATTCACGTTAGCCGCCTATGACTACACAATTCGGCACAGACTGGGCACCGGAAACTGCGCCGATGCACTCAGCAGGCTCCCACTAGCCACCACTGAGGGGGCTACCGAGCATGGTGCTGAGATGGTCATGGCTGTTGATGCTTTCGGAAGCGAAGTCTCACCCGTGACAGCCTGTCAGATTGAAGTCTGGACAAATAGAGACCCGCTATTGTCTCTAGTCAAGAAATGTGTCCTGAATGGGGACTGGGCAGCCACGTACAGGGCATGCCCTGAGGAATTTAAACCATTTCACAGGCGCAGGGATGAACTCTCGATTCAGGCCGATTGCCTACTGTGGGGAAACCGTGTAGTCATGCTCCAGAGGGGCAGAGAGGTGTTCATCAGAGAACTCCACAATGAGCACCCGGGCATTGTCATAATGAAGGCAATTGCCAGGTCACACGTTTGGTGGCCAGGGATAGACGCAGATCTGGAATTTTGTGTTCGCAGGTGCAACACGTGTGCCCAGCTGGGGAATGTGCCCAGAGAAGCCCCCCTTAGCCCCTGGCCATGGCCCGCCAAGCCTTGGTCACACATCCATGTGGACTACGAAGGTCCTTTCATGGGAAAAATGTTTTTGGTTGTAGTAGACGCCTACTCCAAATGGATCAAGTGTGACATTTTAAATTCAAGCACATCCTCTGCCACGGTAGAAAGTCTACGGACAATGTCCGCTGCCCACGGTCTACCGGACATCTTGGTCAGCGACAATTGCCCGTGCTTCACAAGCACAGAATTCCAGGACTTCATGGCAGGCAATGGAATTAACCATGTCAGAACGGTACCGTTCAAGCCGGCCTCAAACGGCCAGGCAGAACGAGCAGTGCAGATAATCAAACAGGGGATGCTCAAAATCCAAGGGGTTTCTCCACAAAGCCGCTTATCATGCTTCCTGTTGGCCTACAGATCCCGACCACACTCGCTCACAGGGATTCCACCCGCAGAACTACTAATGAAAAGGACGCTCAAAACCCGGTTATCTCTTATATACCCCACCATGAAAGAAATTTCGAGAGCAGGTGCCAGTCACAATATCACTACCATGACAGGAATGCGAGAGCGCGATGTATTGATGTAAATGACCCTGTTTTTATCCTCAACTACAGTGCAAGGCCCAAATGGCTCGCAGGCAGTGTGATTGCCAAAGAGGGAAATAGGATTCTGGTAGTTAAACTTACCAATGGACAAATCTGCCGCAAACATGTGGATCAAACAAAAAGGAGGTTCAGCAACCCCATAGAAGAAGCAGAGGAAGAACACAATATAGAGTTCACTCCTCCACAGGTGACCAAACACCGGAACCAAAGGGAGGAGAGCCCAGTAACTGTGGGCAGTCCGGATAGGCCTGAGGCACCGCAAACAGCAGACAACTGGAGCCCCAACTCAGGCGCTCTACAAGAGAGCGTAAACCACAAGAGAGACTCAACCTGTGATCCCAATAAGACTTTGCCGGGGGAGGTGATATCATGTATTCAACCAGCAATGTAACTCATGTATAATCTGACCTGAGTTGTACACCGGTGGTGAACCTGTGGGAGACACTCCTAACCTGGACCTTAAGATATAAAAGGGGAAGCTCCACCCACTTCCTGCACTTGAGTGCTAAGGAATAAAGGACAGGTCACAGACTGACCTTTTCTCAAGCATGGGTCTCGTGTGCATTTTTACTGTATAGTAAGGACGTATCACCCCCCTAGTCTCACTCTCTCTCTCTCCTCCTCCCCCCCACCCCGTCTCTCTCTCTCTCTCTCTCCCCTCAGTCTCTCTCTCTCTCAACCAAGGGTCTCTCACTCTCCTCTCAGTCTCTACCGCCCAATCCCTCTCTCTCTCTACCCCAAGTCTCTCTCGCTCTCTCTCTCCCCCCAGTCTCTCTCTCTCTCCCAGTTTCTCTCTCTCTCTCTCCCCAGTCTCTCTCTCTCTCTCCGCAGTCTCTCTTTCTCCTCACAGACTCTCTCTCTCTCCCCTCCAATCTCTCTCTCTCTCTCCCCCCAGTCTCTCTCTCTCCCTCTCTCAACCAAGGGTCACTCTCTCCCCTCCCAGTCTCTACCCCCCAGTCCCTCTCTCTCTCCTCTCTCTCCCTCCAGTCTCTCTCGCTCTCTCTATCTCCCCCCAGTCTCGTTCCCTCTCTCTCTCTCTCGACCCCCAGTCTCTCCTCTCTCTCTCGCCCAGTCTCTATCTCTCTCTCTCACACCCAGTCTCTCTCTCTCCCCCCCCCCCCAAGTCTTTCTCTCTCTCTCCCCCAGTCTCTCTCTAACTCTCTCCCACCCCACCCCGCCACTCTCTCTCTCTCTCTTTTTCTCTCACTCTTTCTTTCTTACTCTCTCTCACCCAGTCTTTCTCTCTCCCTCCCCTCAGTCTCTCCCCCCAGTCTCTTTCTCTCTCTCTCCCCAATCTCTCTCTCTCTTTCCCCCAATCTCTCTCTCTCTCACTCTCCACCAGTCTCTCTCTCTCTCTCCCCATCAGTCTCTCTCTCTCTCTCCCCCTAGTCTCTTTCTCTCTCTCTCTCTCTCAGTCTCTCTCCCCCAGTCTCTCTCTCTCTCTGTCCCCCCAGTCTCTCTCTCACTCTCTCTCTCTCCCCTCACTCTCTCTCTCTCTCTCTCCCCCGCCCCCCCAGTCTCGCACTCTCTCTCTCCCCCCAGATTCTCTCCACCCACCCCCCAGTCTCTCTCTCTCTCTCTCTCTCTCTCCCTCCCCCCCAGTCTCTCTCTCTCCCCTATTCTCTCTCTCTCTCCCCTACATCTCTCTCTCTTCCCCATTCTCTCTCTCTCTCTCCTCCTCAGTCTCTCTTTCTCCCAGTCTCCCTCTTTCTCAGTCTGCTTTCTCTCCCTCTCTCTCCCCAGTCTCTCTCTCTCCGCCAGTCTCTCTCTCTCTCTCCCCCAGTCTCACTCTCTTTCCACATTGTCTCTCTCTCTGTCCCCCCAGTCTCTCTCTCTCTCTCTCCCCCAGCCTCTTTCTCTCTCTCTCTCTCCCCCCCCAGTCTCCCTCTTCCCCCCCAGTCTCTCTCTCTCTCACCCTCAGTCTCTCTCTCTCTCGCTCTCTCCCCCTAGTCTCTCTCTCTCACTCTCTCTCTCTCTCTCCCAGTCTCTCTCCCCCAGTCTCTCGATCCCTCTCCCCCAGTCTCAGTCTCTCTCTCTCTCCCCGTCTCTCTCTCACTCCCTCCCCCCCAGTCTCTCTGTCTCTATCTCTCTACCCCCAGTCTCTCTGTCTCTTACCCTCAGTCTCGCTCTCTCGCTCTCTCCCCCTAGTCTCTCTCTCTTTCCCCAGTCTCGCTCTCTCTGTCTCCCCAGTCTCTCTCTCTCTCTCTCCCCCAGCTTCTTTCTCTCTCTCTCTCCCCCCCACCAGTCTCCCTCTCTCAACCCCCACCCTCAGTCTCTCTCGCTCTCTCCCCCTAGTCTCTCTCGCTCTCTCTCTCTCCCTGTCACTCTCTCCCAGTCTCTCAATCCCTCTCCCTCAGTCTCAGTCTCTCTCTCGCTCCCCAATCACTCTCTCTTTCTCTCTCAGTCTCTCTTCCCCAGTCTCTCTCTCTCTCCCCCAATCTCTCTCTCTCTCTCTCTCCCTTCCCCCCAGTCTCTCTCTCTCCCTCTCTCCCCACAGTCTCTCTCTCTATCCCCCAAATTTCTCTCTCTTGATCTCTCAATTTCTCTCTCTCTCTTTCTCTTCCAGTCTCTCTACCCCCGGCTCTCTCTCTCTCTCTCTCCCCCAGTCTCTCTCTCTCTCTCCCCAGTCTCTCTATCTCCCCACAGACTCTCTCTCTCTCCCCACAATCTCTCTCTCTCCCCCCCTCCCACCTCTCTCTCTCTCCCCCAGTCTCTCTCTTTCTCAACCAAGGGTCCCTCTCTCTCCTCACACCCCCCAGTCCCCCCCCCTCTCTCTCTCTCTCTCTCCCACCAGTCTCTCTCGCTCTCTTTCTCTCCCCAGTCTCTCTCTCTCTCTCCCTCGCTCTCTCTCTCTCTTTTTCTCCCAATCTCTCTCCCCCGGCTCTCTCTCTTTCTGCCCCCATTCTCAGTCTCTCTCTCTCTCTCTCTCTCTCTCCCCAGGCTCTCTCTCTCTCTCTCCTCCAAGTCTCTCTCTCTCTTTCTCTCTCTTTCTCTCCCAATCTCTCTCCCCCTGGCTCTCTCTCTTTCTCCCCCCAGTCTCAGTCTCTCTCTCTCTCTCTATCTCCCCCCAGTCTCTCTCTCGCTTTCTGTCTCTCCCCCCAGTCTCTTTCATTCTCTGTCTCTCCAGTCTCTCTCCCCCCAGTCTCTCTCTCCCTCTCTCTTTCTCTCTCCCAGTCTCTTCTCTCTCTCCCCCCCAGTCTCACTCTCTCTCCCTCCCCTCCTCCAATCTCTCTCTCTCTCTCTCTCTCTCTCCCCCCCAGTCTCTCTCTCTTCACTCTCTCTCTCTCTCCCCCCAGTCTCTCTCTCCCTCCCTCTCTCTCCCAGTCTCGTCTCTCTCTCTCTCCCCCAGTCTCACTCTCTCTCCCTCCTCTCCCCCAATCTCTCTCTCTCTCTCTCTCCCCCCAGTCTCTCTCTCTCTCTCTCACCCAAGTGTCTCTCTCTCTCCTCCCAGTCTCTACCCCCAGTCCCTCTCTCTCTCTCTCTCTCTCTTCACTCTCTCTCTCTCCCCCCAGTCTCTCTCTCCCTCTCTCTCTCTCCCAGTCTCTTCTCTCTCTCTCTCCCCCAGTCTCACTCTCTCTCCCTCCCCTCTCCAATCTCTCTCTCTCTCTCTCTCTCCCCCCCCCAGTCTCTCTCTCTCTCTCTCTCTCTCTCTCACCCAGTCTCTCTCACTCTCTCTCTCTCCCCCCAGTCTCTCTCTCTCTCTCCCCAATCTCTCTCGCTCCCCCCCCCCAAGTCTCTGTCTCTCTCTCCCCCCGTCTCTCTCTCTCTCTCTCGCTCCCCCCAGTCTCTCTCTCTCTCTCTCTCTCCCTCTCTCTCCACTGGTCTCTCTCTCTCTCTCTATCTCCCCCCAGTCTCTCTCTCGCTATCTGTCTCTCCCCCCAGTCTCTTTCACTCTCTGTCTCTCCAGTCTCTCTCCCCCCAGTCTCCCTCTCCCTCTCTCTTTCTCTCTCCCAGTCTCTTCTCTCTCTCCCCCCCAGTCTCACTCTCTCTCCCTCCCCTCCTCCAATCTCTCTCTCTCTCTCTCTCTCTCCCCCCCAGTCTCTCTCTCTTCACTCTCTCTCTCTCTCCCCCCAGTCTCTCTCTCCCTCCCTCTCTCTCCCAGTCTCGTCTCTCTATCTCTCCCCCAGTCTCACTCTCTCTCCCTCCTCTCCCCCAATCTCTCTCTCTCTCTCTCTCCCCCCAGTCTCTCTCTCTCTCTCACCCAAGTGTCTCTCTCTCTCCTCCCAGTCTCTACCCCCAGTCCCTCTCTCTCCCTCTCTCTTCACTCTCTCTCTCTCCCCCCAGTCTCTCTCCCTCTCTCTCTCTCCCAGTCTCTTCTCTCTCTCTCTCCCCCAGTCTCACTCTCTCTCCCTCCCCTCTCCAATCTCTCTCTCTCTCTCTCTCTCTCTCTCTCCCCCCCAGTCTCTCTCTCTCTCTCTCTCACCCAGTCTCTCTCGCTCTCTCTCTCTCCCCCCCAGTCTCGTCTCTCTCTCTCCCCCAGTCTCTCTCTCTCTCCCTCCCCTCCCTCAATCTCTCGCTCTCTTTCTCTCTCTCTCTCTCCCCCCCAGTCTTTCTCTCTCTCTCTCTCTCTCACCCAAGTGTCTCTCTCTCTCTCGCTCCTCCCAGTCTCTACCCCCAGCCCCTCTCTCTCTCTCTTCACTCTCTCTCTCTCCCCCCCCAGTCTCTCTCTCGCTCTCCCCAATCTCTCTCTCTCCCCCCCCCAAGTCTCTGTCTTTCTCTCCCCCCATCTCTCTCTCTCTCGCTCCCCCCAGTCTCTCTCGCTCTCTCCACTGGTCTCTCTCTCTCTCTCTATCTCCCCCCAGTCTCTCTCTCACTATCTGTCTCTCCCCCCAGTCTCTTTCACTCTCTGTCTCTCCCAGTCTCTCTCCCCCCAGTCTCTCTCTCCCTCCTTCTCTCTCCCAGTCTTGTCTCTCTCTCTCTCCCCCAGTCTCACTCTCTCTCCCTCCCCTCCCCCAATCTCTCTCTCTCTCTCTCTCTCTCCCCCCAGTCTCTCTCTCTCTCTCACCCAAGTGTCTCTCTCTCTCCTCCCAGTCTCTACCCCCAGTCCCTCTTTCTCTCTCTCTCTCTCTCTTCACTCTCTCCCTCTCTCTCCCCAGTCTCTCTCACTCTCTCTCTCTCCCCCCCAGTCTCGTCTCTCTCTCTCTCTCCCAGTCTCTCTCTCTCTCCCTCCCTTCCCCCAATCTCACTCTCTCTTTCTCTCTCTCTCTCTCCCCCCCAATCTTTCTCTCTTTCTCTCTCTCTCTCCCGCCAGTCTCTCTCTCTCTCCTCCCAGTCTCTCTCTCTCTCCTGTAATGTCTGTAAGCTTGTAATGTTGTAGCTCCACACTGTGCATGTGGACGTATTGTGTTACTGCAACTAAAGGTTGAATAAAGGAGTCTCCTGACCAGAAGCCTCCGGAACTTCTGAGATGCTGCCTGCCGTTATAGAAAGCTGTGTGTGCTGTGCTCTGTGAATATATCACATTTGGCAACGAGATCGGATATTTTGGATGATTTAAAGCTGAAATTTTGTTGGTGAAGGATTCAGCCAGCCGATAGAGAGATGTTGGAAGCTTCTCTGTCTTTGGAAACAGCTACAAAATCCGAGGTGAACAACGAGCACACTAGTTTAAACTGCAAAGTCAAAATGGCTGCACCCATAGCAGTACTGGGTCATTTAGGTGACTATAAACGCGACCAGGAAAGGTTCAAAGTGTATGTGGATCGGCTAGAAATGTAGTTCACTGCAAATAATATAATCGAAGTTCCAGAGAATGCAGATCAGAACTGGGCTGTGTTGGAATGAAAGAGAGCGATTTTTTAAAATCTGAAGCAGATCCGCAATTGTATGAAACGCTGATAAATCTGCTTGTGCCTGACAAGCCAAAGGACACAATGCTTAAAGAGATTTTAACAAAGCTGGAGCAGCACTACAACCCCAAACCATTAGAAATTGTTGAAAGCTATAATTTCGGTATACTAAATCAAAAGACTGATGTAAATATCAGTGAGTACATTGTAGCATTAAAAAAAGCTGTAATTTCGGAAACTGTAATTTTGGAAACTTTCAAAACCAAGCATTGCGGGACCGTTTTGTTTGTGGGGTGAAAAATGATGCGATCAGATGAAAGTTATTGATGACGGATGACTTGACTTTTGAGATTGCTTGTCAGACAGCGAGGTCGATGGGCAGGGCCGAACAATATTCCCGAGAATTTCATAATAATTACAGTCGTCAGTCAACCGAAGTGAATCACCTGCAGATTCAAAGTAAAAAGCAGCGTGGGCCCAAAGTCTCAGAAACTGGAAATTCTAACAGAGCACCAAAGTTGTGCTATAGGTGCCTGGGACAACACATTGCTCAAAGTTGTCCATATGTGAAGGCAGAGTGTTCTGCAGAAAGACTGGGCATCTTGCGAAGGCAGGCCGACTGAAGGATAAACCAACTTTCAAAGCTATGAGTAGAAATCCCCAGAGACTACATAGCACGGAAGAAGAACAACAGGGCATGGAGATGTTAGAGTTACACGTCATCAGGAGCACGAGGTTAACGGAGAGCGATTCGAAAAGTATCAACATCCACATAGATGTTGCGGGATTCAAGATACTAATGGAAATCGACACGGGTGCATCTGTGAGTGTAGTACCAGAATCACTATACCGCAACAAATTGCGTGATTTCCCATTGGAGAAATCCAAGATAGAGCTGCGAGGCTACTTGGGAGAGAACATTCCTGTGGTAGGTGAAATACAAGGATCAATTTCAGAACTTGCCTCTAATAGTAGTGAAAGGAGACAAGCCTTATGAGGAAGAAATTGGTTGAGATCACTGAAGCTGGATTGGGGTGAGATTTTCCGTGTTGAAACGAGGTTTGTATCAACGGATGATGTTATCAAGCAGTATCCGAAGGTGTTCTGTGAAACGGGCAGTCCGATCCAAGGCTTCAAGGCAAGTGTCAGGGTACAGAAGGATGCTAGATCGGTTTACTGCAAGCCACGTTCCGTACCATATGCACTCAAGGAGAAAGTTGAGCAAGAACTCAAAAGACTAGAAACTGAGAACATTATTTCTAAGATGCGTTGACAGTCATTTTCCAACATTCCATTGACTCTGGATCAGTTCCTATGGAGTGGAGGGTAGCCAATGTAACCCCACTTTTTAAAAAAGGAGGGAGAGAGAAAACAGGGAATTATAGACCGGTCAGCCTGACATCGGTAGTGGGTAAAATGATGGAATCAATTATTAAGGATGTCATAGCAGTGCATTTGGAAAGAGGTGACATGATAGGTCCAAGTCAGCATGGATTTGTGAAAGGGAAATCATGCTTGACAAATCTTCTGGAATTTTTTGAGGATGTTTCCAGTAGAGTGGATAAGGGAGAACCAGTTGATGTGGTATATTTGGACTTTCAGAAGGCGTTCGACAAGGTCCCACACAAGAGATTGATGTGCAAAGTTAGAGCACATGGGATTGGGGGTAGTGTACTGACATGGATTGAGAACTGGTTGTCAGACAGGAAGCAAAGAGTAGGAGTAAATGGGTACTTTTCAGAATGGCAGGCAGTGACTAGTGGGGTACCGCAAGGTTCTGTGCTGGGGCCCCAGCTGTTTACACTGTACATTAATGATTTAGATGAGGGGATTAAATGTAGTATCTCCAAATTTGCGGATGACACTAAGTTGGGTGGCAGTGTGAGCTGCGAGGAGGATGCTGTGAGGCTGCAGAGTGACTTGGATAGGTTAGGTGAGTGGGCAAATGCATGGCAGATGAAGTATAATGTGGATAAATGTGAGGTTATCCACTTTGGTGGTAAAGACAGAGAGACAGACTATTATCTGAATGGTGACAGATTAGGAAAAGGGGAGGTGCAAAGAGACCTGGGTGTCATGGTACATCAGTCATTGAAGGTTGGCATGCAGGTGCAGCAGGCGGTTAAGAAAGCAAATGGCATGTTGGCCTTCATAGCAAGGGGATTTGAGTACAGGGGCAGGGAGGTGTTGCTACAGTTGTACAGGGCATTGGTGAGGCCACACCTGGAGTATTGTGTACAGTTTTGGTCTCCTAACCTGAGGAAGGACATTCTTGCTATTGAGGGAGTGCAGCGAAGGTTCACCAGACTGATTCCCGGGATGGCGGGACTGACCTATCAAGAAAGACTGGATCAACTGGGCTTGTATTCACTGGAGTTCAGAAGAATGAGAGGGGACCTCATAGAAACATTTAAAATTCTGACGGGGTTAGACAGGTTAGATGCAGGAAGAATGTTCCCAATGTTGGGGAAGTCCAGAACCAGAGGTCACAGTCTAAGGATAAGGGGTAAGCCATTTAGGACCGAGATGCGGAGGAACTTCTTCACCCAGAGAGTGGTGAACCTGTGGAATTCTCTACCACAGAAAGTTGTTGAGGCCAATTCACTAAATATATTCAAAAAGGAGTTAGATGAGGTCCTTACTACTAGGGGGATCAAGGGGTATGGCGAGAAAGCAGGAATGGGGTACTGAAGTTGAATGTTCAGCCATGAACTCATTGAATGGCGGTGCAGGCTAGAAGGGCCGAATGGCCTACTCCTGCACCTATTTTCTATGTTTCTATGTTTCTATAGATCGATGTAATTGGGCTACACCCATTGTTGTTGTACCTAAGTCCAATGGTAAGCTAAGATTGTGTAGTGTTTATAAAGTAACCATAAACCAGGTTCTAGAGGGTAATGTCCCCAATACATTGCCGAATATAGAAGATTTGTTCACAACACTGACAGGTAGTCATATTTTCTCAAAACTGGATCTTACGAATGCCTACTTATAGCTTGAACTAGATGAGGAGTCCAAGTCATGTTTGACTATAAATACTCATCGAGGCCTATATCAATTTAATAGGCTACTACTTGGAGTGTCTTCTGCCCCTGCCATATTCCAAGGGGTGATGAACCAGACTTTGCAAAGTATTGAAGGGGTAGTTTGTTAATTGGATGACATACTAATTTCAGCACCAAATAGGCAAATTCATAATAACATATTGAATGAAGTCCTCAAATGGCTAGAGAAGCACAGAGTATGAGTGTCTGCTCGTAAGTGTGAGTTATTTAAAAACTCAGTGGAGTACTTAGGGTACAGAGTTGACAAAGATGGTTTACATCCAACCATGGGAAAGCTGGATGCAATTAGAAATGCACCCACCCCCAGGAATGAACTTCGATAATTTTTGGGTGTTTTGAAATATTATGGGAAGTTCCGACCAAATCTGGCTACAGTATTACATCCACTGAATGAACTTTGGAAAAAACAGGTCAATTGGAAGTGGTCAAAAGAATGCGATACAGCATTCAAGGAGTGTAAAAGCAAATTGGTAGAGAGCATCATATTAGTTCACTATGACATATCTAAGGAGATTAAGCTAACATGTGATGCCTCTCCATATGGAGTTGGGGCAGTAATCTCTCGTGTATTAAGTAGTGGGGAGGAGAGACCAATTGCTTTTGCTTCACGCGCTTTCAGTGCCAGTGAGAGTAATTGTGCGCAAATTGAAAGGGAAGCTTTGGCATTAATATTTGGAGTCAAGAAGTTCCACAAATACTTGTATGGTCATAAGTTTACCATCGTTACAGACCATAAGCTCCTGACAGCAATCCTCCATCCAAAGTCCGCAGTTCCAAATTTGCTGCAGCCCGAATGCAGAGATGGGCTTTGATTTTGTCAGCATATACATTTAATATTGAATACAGACGATCAGCTGATCACAGTAATGCTGATGCAATGTCTAGATTGCCTTCCCCATCACAAGTTACACCCAATAGGGAAGAAGTGTTCTATTTTTCATACATTGATGAACTGCTGGTCACAGCTGAAGAGATTGGTAGAGCAACCAAACGTGACCCAGATAACAGGCAAAGATATTCATCCATTCTTCATTCGTAGGAATGAATTATCAGTCAATAAAGATTGGGTGCAAGAGTGATTATACCAAATAAATTCAGGTCCAAATTATTAGGAGACCTCCATGACCAGCACCTGGGAATGTGCTTGCCCAGAGTTTTGCATGCAGTCATTTATGGTGGCCAGGTTTTGATAAAGATATAGAGTTCATTGTGAGTCACTGTACGACATGTTAATTGGTAAGCAAGCAACCACCATCAGTACAATTACAGCCATGAAAATGGCCTCCCCGGGTGTGGAAAAGGCTACATATTGATTTTGTTGAGCTAGAAGGACAAAAATTGTTCATTGATAGCCATTTGAAGTGGGTCAAGGTGTTTCCAATGTGGAAAATAACAACAAGTAAAACATTTGACATTTTAGGAAGATTATTTTCTTCATTTGGCCCCCCAGAAGAAATTGTTTCTGATAATGGACACAATTCCGTTCAGAAGAATTTGCACAGTTCACGAGCAAAAATGGTGTGAAACAAACCAAGTTTCACCGTAACACCCTGCTTCAAATGGTGCAGCAGAGCGCACTGTACAAATTGTAAAACATGCCCTCATCAAACAGATGTTGGATCCAAATCCAAAGAAACGATAGTTGTCATTGGACCACAAATTGGCTAATTTTCTAATTACATGTCGTAATACTCCTCATACAACTACTGGTAGAACTCCAGCAGAGTTGTTTCTCAAACGACAGCCATGAACCAGATTCTCGTTGTTAAAACCAAATTTGACACAGTCCGTAAAAGAGACACAATTAAGATAGTAAGAACATCATGATAGAGGTAGAGTAAAAAAGAGAAGTGTGAAATTAAACCAGAAGGTGAGAGTGAAGAACCATCACCATAAATGGTTAAAGTGGTTACTAGGAAGAGTGGTGAAGATATGTGGTCCTCGCACATATTTGGTCAAGATGTTTGATAATGGACAGGTTAGGTTTGTTCATATTGATCATATTTTGCCTATAGACATGGAAGGAGTTGAAGGTGGGATTGATTCAATTATTTCTGACTCATCAGATAGTTTTGTTACACCAGTAGCATATCCTACATCCAATGTACTGGAAACAAATCCAAGAGAAAATCAGAATGTAAGTTTGAGTCCGAGTCAGGAAAACAAACAGGCTGAAGTTATAGTGAGTGCAAATGAAAATCAAGGAAATCCTGTGGAAGAAAATGTTCCTCAGGATGAGCCTCGAACGAGTTTAGATCCAACACCATATTTGGAAGGTTCTGTTCGAGAGCGAAGGTATCCTCTTAAAAACAGAAAACAAGTGGTTAAGCTAAATTTGTAAATATGGCAAAATAAGTCCATATCCGTTGTTATGTATAAACATGCAAATTATGTATGATGTTTGTTATAATAACTTCTTCACTAAGGAGGGAGAAGTGTAATGTCTGTAAGCTTGTAATGTTGTAGCTCTACTCTGTGGATGTGGAGGTATTGTGTTACTGCAACGAAAGGTTGAATAAATGAGTCAGCTGACCAGAAGCTTCCAGAACTTCTGAGATTCTGTCTGCCATTATAGAAAGCTTTGTGTGCTGTGCTCTGTGAATATATCACAACACTCCCAGTCTCTCTCCATCTCTCTCACAGAAACATAAAAACATAGAAAATATGTGCAGGAGTAGGCCATTCGGCCCTTCGATCCTGCACCGCCATTCAATAAGATCATGGCTGATCATTCACCTCAGTACCCCTTTCCCGTTTTCTCTCCATACCCCTTGATCCCTTTAGCTGTAAGGGCAATGTCTAACTCCCTCTTGAATATATCCAATGAACTGGCATCAACAACTCTCTGCGGCAGGGAATTCCACAGGTTAACAACTCTCTGAGTGATGAAGTTTCTCCTCATCTCAGTCCTAAATGACCTACCCCTTATCCTAAGACTGTGTCCACTGGTTCTGGACTTCCCCAACATCGGGAACATTCTTCCTGCCCCTAACCTGTCCCATCCCGTCAGAATCTTATATGTTTCTATGAGATCCCCTCTCATCCTTCTAAACTCCAGTGTTTAAAGGCCCAGTTGAACCAGTCTCTCCTCATATGTCAGTCCAGTCATCCCTGGAATCAGTCTGGTGAACCTTCGCTGCACTCCCTCAATAGCAAGAACGTCCTTCCTCAGATTAGGAGACCAAAACTGAACACAATATTCCAGGTGGGGCCTCACCAAGGCCCTGTACAACTGCAGTAAGACCTCCCTGCTCCTACACTCAAATCTCCTAGCTATGAAGGCCAACATGCCATTTGCCTTCTTCACCGCCTGCTGTATCTGCATGCCAACTTTCAATGACTGATGAACCATGACACCCAGGTCTCGTTGCACCTCCCCTTTTCCTAATCTGCCACCATTCAGATAATATTCTGCCTTCATGTTTTTGCCACCAAAGTGGATAACCTCACATTTATCCACATTATACTGCATCTGCCATGCATTTGCCCACTCACCTAACCTGTCCAAATCACCCTGCAGCCTCTTAGCATCCTCCTCACAGCTCATACTGCCACCCAGTTTAGTGTCATCTGCAAACTTGGAGATATTACACTCAATATCTGCATCCAAACAATTGATGTATATTGTAAATAGCTGGGGTCCCAGCACTGAGCCCTACGGCACTCCACTAGTCACTGCCTGCCATTCTGAAAAGGACCCGTTTATCCTGACTCTCTGCTTCCTGTCTGCCAACCAATTCTCTATCCATACTAGGAATTGGAACCGGTTCTGGGGGAGGTGGGACCAGTACAAACCGGACGGTCTGCACCTGGGCAGGACCGGAACCAATGTCCTAGGGGGAGTGTTTGCTAGTGCTGTTGGGGAGGAGTTAAACTAATATTGCAGGGGGATGGGAACCAATGCAGGGAGACAGAGGGAAACAAAAAGGAGACAAAAGCAAAAGACAGAAAGGAGATGAGGAAAAGTAGAGGGCAGAGAAACCCAAGGCAAAAAACAAAAAGGGCCACTGTACAGCAAAATTCTAAAAGGACAAAGGGTGTTAAAAAAACAAGCCTGTAGGCTTTGTGTCTTAATGCAAGGAGTATCCGTAATAAGGTGGATGAATTAACTGTGCAAATAGATGTTAACAAATATGATGTGATTGGGATTACGGAGACATGGCTCCAGGATGATCAGGGCTGGGAACTCAACATCCAGGGGTATTCAACATTCAGGAAGGATAGAATAAAAAGAAAAGGAGGTCGGGTAGCATTGCTGGCTAAAGAGGAGATTAATGCAATAGTTAGGAAGGACATTAGCTTGGATGATGTGGAATCTATATGGGTAGAGCTGCAGAACACAAAAGGGCAAAAAACATTAGTGGGAGTTGTGTACAGACCTCCAAAAAGTAGCAGTGATGTTGGGGAGGGCATCAAACAGGAAATTAGGGGTGCATGCAATAAGGGTGCAGCAGTTATAATGGGTGACTTTAATATGCACATAGATTGGGCTAACCAAACTGGAAGCAATACGGTGGAGGAGGATTTCCTGGAGTGCATAAGGGATGGTTTTCTAGACCAATATGTCGAGAAACCAACCAGGGGGGAGGCCATCTTAGACTGGGTGTTGTGTAATGAGAGAGGATTAATTAGCAATCCTGTTGTGCGAGGCCCCTTGGGGAAGAGTGACCATAATATGGTGGAATTCTGCATTAGGATGGAAAATGAAACAGTTAATTCAGAGACCATGGTCCAGAACTTAAAGAAGGGTAACTTTGAAGGTATGAGGCGTGAATTGGCTAGGATAGATTGGCGAATGATACTTAAGGGGTTGACTGTGGATGGGCAATGGCAGATATTTAGAGACCGCATGGATGAACTACAACAATTGTACATTCCTGTCTGGCGTAAAAATAAAAAAGGGAAGGTGGCTCAACCGTGGCTATCAAGGGAAATCAGGGATAGTATTAAAGCCAAGGAAGTGGCATACAAATTGGCCAAAAATAGCAGTGAACCCGGAGACTGGGAGAAATTTAGAACTCAGCAGAGGAGGACAAAGGGTTTGATTAGGGCAGGGAAAATGGAGTACGAGAAGAAGCTTGCAGGGAACATTAAGACGGATTGCAAAAGTTTCTATAGATATGTAAAGAGAAAAAGGTTAGTAAAGACAAATGTAGGTCCCCTGCAGTCAGAATCAGGGGAAGTGATAACGGGGAACAAAGAAATGGCAGACCAATTGAACAAGTACTTTGGTTTGGTATTCACTAAAAAGGACACTAACAACCTTTCGGATATAAGAGAGGTCAGAGGGTCTAGTAAGGAGGAGGAACTGAGGGAAATCCTTATTAGTCAGGAAATTGTGTTGGGGAAATTAATGGGATTGAAGGCCGATAAATCCCCAGGGCCTGATGGACTGCATCCCAGAGTACTTAAGGAGGTGGCCTTGGAAATAGCGGATGCATTGACAGTCATTTTCCAACATTCCATTGACTCTGGATCAGTTCCTATCGAGTGGAGGGTAGCCAATGTAACCCCACTTTTTAAAAAAGGAGGGAGAGAGAAAACAGGGAATTATAGACCGGTCAGTCTGACATCGGTAGTGGGTAAGATGATGGAATCAATTATTAAGGATGTCATAGCAGCACATTTGGAAAGAGGTGACATGATAGGTCCAAGTCAGCATGGATTTGTGAAAGGGAAATCATGCTTGACAAATCTTCTGGAATATTTTGAGGATGTTTCCAGTAGAGTGGACAAGGGAGAACCAGTTGATGTGGTATATTTGGACTTTCAGAAGGCTTTTGACAAGGTCCCACACAAGAGATTAATGTGCAAAGTTAAAGCACATGGGGTTGAGGGTAGTGTGCTGACATGGGTTGAGAACTGGTTGTCAGACAGGAAGCAAAGAGTAGGAGTAAATGGGTACTTTTCAGAATGGCAGGCAGTGACTAGTGGGGTACCGCAAGGTTCTGTGCTGGGGCCCCAGCTGTTTACACTGTACATTAATGATTTAGACGAGGGGATTAAATGTAGTATCTCCAAATTTGCGGATGACACTAAGTTAGGTGGCAGTGTGAGCTGCGAGGAGGATGCTATGAGGCTGCAGAGCGACTTGGATAGGTTAGGTGAGTGGGCAAATGCATGGCAGATGAAGGATAAATGTGAGGTTATCCACTTTGGTGGTAAAAACAGAGAGACAGACTATTATCTGAATGGTGACAGATTCGGAAAAGGGGAGGTGCAACGAGACCTGGGTGTCATGGTACATCAGTCATTGAAGGTTGGCATGCAAGTACAGCAGGCGGTTTAGAAAGCAAATGGCATGTTGGCCTTCATAGCGAGGGGATTTGAGTGCAGGGGCAGGGAGGTGTTGCTACAGTTGTACAGGGCATTGGTGAGGCCACACCTGGAGTTGGTCTCCTAACCTAAGGAAGGACATTCTTGCCATTGAGGGAGTGCAGCGAAGGTTCACCAGACTGATTCCCGGGATGGCGGGACTGACCTATCAAGAAAGACTGGATCAACTGGGCTTGTATTCACTGGAGTTCAGAAGAATGAGAGGGGACCTCATAGAAACGTTTAAAATTCTGATGGGTTTAGACAGGTTAGATGAAGGAAGAATGTTCCCAATGTTGGGGAAGTCCAGAACCAGAGGTCACAGTCTAAGGATAAGGGGTAAGCCATTTAAGACCGAGATGAGGAGGAACGTCTTCACCCAGAGAGTGGTGAACCTGTGGAATTCTCTACCACAGAAAGTTGTTGAGGCCAATTCACTAAATATATTCAAAAAGGAGTTAGATGTAGTCCTTACTACTAAGGGGATCAAGGGGTATGGTGAGAAAGCAGGAATGGGGTACTGAAGTTGCATGTTCAGCCATGAACTCATTGAATGGCGGTGCAGGCTAGAAGGGCTGAATGGCTTACTCCTGCACCTATTTTCTATGTTTCTATGTTTCTATGTTTCTCAGCATGATTTCCCTTTCACAAATCCATGCTGACTTGGACCAATCCTGTCACTGCTTTCCAAAATGCGTTGCTATTTCATCCTTAATAATTGATTCCAACATTTTCCCCACTACTGATGTCAGGCTAACCAGTCTATAATTTCCCATTTTCTCGCTCCCTCCTTTTTTAAGCAACCCTCCAGTCCATACGAACTGATCCAGAGTTTATAGACTGGTAAATGATCACCAATGCATCCACTATTTCTAGGGCCACCTCCTTAAGTACTCTGGGATGCAGACAATCAGACCCTGGGGATTTGTTGGCCTTCAATCCCATCAATTTCCCCAACACAATTTTCCGCCTAATAAGGATATCCTTCAGTTCCTCCTTCTCACTAGACCCTCGGTCCCCTAGTACATCCAGAAGGCCATTTGTGTCTTCCTTCATGAAGACAGAACCAAAGTATTTGTTCAATTGGTCTGCGATTTCTTTGTTCCCCATTATTAATTCACCTGAGTCTGACTGCAAGGGTCCTACGTATGTCTTCACTAATCTGTTTCTCTTCACATATCTATCGAAGCTTTTGCAGTCAGTTTTTATGTTCCTGGCGAGCTTCCCCTCGTACTCTATTTTCCCCCTCCTAATTAAACCCTTTATCCTCCTCTGCTGAATTCTAAATTTCTCCCAGTCCTCAGGTTTGCTGCTTTTTCTGGCCAATTTATATGCCTCTTCCTTGGATCGAACACTATCCTTAATTTCCCTTGTTAGCCACGGTTGAGCCACCTTCCCTGTTTTATTTTTACTCCAGACAGGGATGCACAACTGTTGAAGTTCATCCATGTGATCTACAAATGTTTGCCATTGCCTATCCACCGTCAACCCTTTAAGTATCATTTGCCAGTCTATTCTAGCCAATTCACACCTCATGCCATCGAAGCTAGCTTTCCTTAAGTTTAGGACCCTAGTTTCTGAATTAACTGTGTCACTCTCCATCCTAATAAAGAATTCTACCATATTATGGTCGCTCTTCCCCAAGGGGCCTCGCACAACAAGATTGCTAATTAGTCCCTTCTCATTACACATCACCCAGTCTAGGATGGCCAGCTCTCTAGTTGGTCTCTCGACATATTGGTCAAGAAAACCATCCTTAATACATTCCAGGAAATCCTCCTCCACTGCATTGCTACCAGTTTGGTTAGCTCAATCAATATGTAAATTGAAGTCACCCATGATAACTGCTGTACTTTGATTGCACACATCCCTTATTTCTTGTTTGATGTAGTCCCCAACCTCACTACTACTGTTTGGTGACCTGTATACAACTCCCCAGCGTTTTCTGCCCTTTGGTATGCCGCAGGTCCACGCATATCGATTCCACATCATCCATCCTCAGTCTTTCTCGCTCTATTCCAATTCTCTGTCTCTCTCTCTCCCCCAGTCTCTCTCTCTCTCCCAACCCGTATCTCTCTCTCTCCCCCGCAGTCTCTCTCTCTCTCTCTTTCTCTCTCTCTCTCTCTCTCTCCCTAGTATCTCTCCCTCTACCCCCAGTCTCGCACTCTCCCTCCTCCCAGTCTCAGCCCCCCAGTCCCACTCTCGCTCGCTCTCTCCCCCTCAGTCTCTCTCTCTCTCTCTGTGTCTCCCCCCAGTCTCTCTCACTCTCTCTCTTCCCTCCACCCCCAGAAGTCATGTATTCAACCAGCATTGTAACCCATGTATAAACTGACCTAAGTTGTACACCGTGAGAACACTGACCACTAGGTGGGAGACACTCCTAACCTGGACCTTCAGGTATAAAATGGGAAGCTCCACCCACCTTCATCACTTAAGTGCTAAGGAATAAAGGACAGGTCACAGACTGACCTTCTCTCAAGCATGGGCCTCGTGTGCATTTATACTGTGTAGTAAGGATGTATCAATGGCGACAAGAAACTGGGATTTAAACCACACGAGCATGGCCACTAGCAGAACAGACGAGAGGTACTGTGTTAAGGAATGATTGGGACAGAGATTCAACATTGTTAAAGCAGCACACAGTTCTCCAGGCAGACAAGGGCAGTCAGGCATGCCCCAACATGTAGTCGAACCCAGAGGGGGAGTTCGACAGAGACAATGGCAAGCTGAACAGCGATTCACGCCATTGCAAGGGACAATGCGGCCAGTAATGGGGCCATCAACACCTGTTAATGGTGCACTCAAGGACAATAACAGGGGCAGTCAGGGACGATCGACTGGCAAGGGAGCTTTTGTTTCAAACCGCAACTCATGCTGGAGGCGTGGAGGCATACATTCAGCCGGAGTTTGCAGAGATGAGCAAAATACCTGCAGAAATTGCAGAAATGGACACTGGGGGAAATCGCTGGAAGCTGAAGTTCAGCGAGTTCATGTGGAGCAAGTATACAGTTCATACACCAGGACGCCACCGATAATGAAGAAAGTGCTCCTCAATGGCATCCCAGTATCAATGGAGTTAGACACGGGTGCCAGCCAGTCCCTGATGGGTATCAAACAGTTCGAAAAGTTGTGGGCATCCAAGGCCAGGAGGCCAAAATTATCGCCGATTGACGCACAGCTACGGACTTACACAAAGCAGATCATTCCGGTGCTAGGCAGTGCCACGGTAGTCGTGACCCACAAAGATTCGGAGAACAGGTTGCCACTCCAGATTGTCCCAGGGGACGGTTCCGCACTACTGGGGAGGAGTTGGCTTGCTGTCATGAACTGGAAATGGGGCGATGTCAATGCAATTTCCTCTGTGGAGCGAGTATCATGCTCACAGGTCCTGGACAAATTTGACTCATTATTTCAACCCGGCATTGGCACTTTCATGGGGGCCAAGGTAGTGATTCACATAAACCCGGACGCCAGACCAGTACACCACAAGGCCAGAGCGGTGCCGTACGTGATGCGGGAAAAGATAGAAGGCGAATTGGACCGCCTGTTGAAGGAAGGCATCATCTCGCCAGTCGAATTCAGTGACTGGGCGAGCCCGATTGTGCCGGTGCTCAATGTGGATGGGTCGGTCAGGATATGTGGTGATTACAAGGCCACCATCAATCGGGAGTCACTCCAAGACCAGTACCCGCTACCAAGAGCGGAGGACCTCTTTGCGACGCTATCCGGTGGCAAACTTTTTTCAAAATTGGACCTGACCTCAGCTTACATTACCCAGGAGCTGGCGAGTGAGTCAAAAAAGCTGACCACCATCACGACATACAAGGGGTTGTTTGAGTACAACAGATGTCCATTTGGGATTCGCTCGGCCGCCGCGATCTTCCAACGAAATATGGAAAGCCTCCTCAAGTCGATTCCAGGGACGGTGGTTTTTCAGGACGACATCCTCATTACGGGTTACGATACTGAAGAACACCTCCACAACCTGGAGGAGGTGCTACGCAGACTGGACCGGGTAGGTCTGCGACTGAAAAAGACGAAGTGCGTCTTCCTAGCTCCAGAGGTAGAATTCCTGGGGATGAGGGTAGCAGCAGACGGGATCAGCCCTACTGCATCCAAGACGGAAGCGATCCAGAGAGCACCCAGACCCCGTAATACGACGGAGCTGCGTTCGTTCCTGGGGCTCCTGAACTATTTTGGTAACTTTCTTCCCAAATTGAGCATGCTGCTAGAGCTGCTACACGGGCTCCTACGCAAAGGTCGCGAATGGGTCTGGGGGGACAGCCAGGAAAGGGCTTTTAATAGAGCACGCAATTTGTTATGTTCCAACAATCTGTTAACGCTATATGACCCATGAAAGAAACTTGTGTTAACGTAAGATGCGTCGTCCTATGGTGTCGGGTGTGTGTTGCAGCATGTCAATACCAAGGGTCAGTTACAGCCGGTAACTTATGCCTCCAGGAGTCTGTCCCAGGCAGAAAGGGGCTACGGGATGGTAGAAAAGGAGGCGCTCGCATGTGTATATGCGGTAAAGAAAATGCACCAGTACCTGTTTGGCAGGAAATTTGAGCTGGAGACAGATCACAAACCCTTACGTCCCTTTTGGCCGACAACAAGGCCATAAATGCAAACGCATCGGCCTGCATACAGAGGTGGGCACTCACGTTAGCTGCCTATGACTACACAATTCGGCACAGACCGGGCACCGAAAACTGCGCCGATGCACTCAGCAAGCTCCCACTAGCCACCACTGAGGGGGCTACCGAGCATGGTGCTGAGATGGTCATGTCTGTTGAAGCTTTCGGAAGCGAAGGCTCACCCGTGACAGCCCGTCAGATTAAAGTCTGGACAAATAGAGACCCGCTATTGTCTCTAGTCAAGAAATGTGTCCTGAATGGGGACTGGGCAGCCACGTACAGGGCTGCCCTGAGAAATTTAAACCATTTCACAGGCGCAAGGATGAACTCTCGATTCAGGCCGATTGCCTACTCTGGGGAAACCGCGTAGTCATGCCCCAGATGTTCATCAGAGAACTCTACAATGGGCACCCGGGCATTGTCACGATGAAGGCAATTGCCAGGTCACACGTTTGGTGGCCAGGGATAGACGCAGATCTGGAACTTTGTGTTCGCAGGTGCAACACGTGTGCCCAGCTGGGCCATGCGCCCAGAGAAGCCCCCCTTAGCCCCTGGCCATGGCCCACCAAGCCTTGGTCACGCATCCATGTGGACTACGCAGGTCCTTTCATGGGAAAAATGTTTTTGGTTGTCGTAGACGCCTACTCCAAATGGATCGAGTGTGACATTTTAAATTCAAGCACATCCTCTGCCACGATAGAAAGTCTACGGGCAATGTTCACCGCCCACGGTCTACCAGACATCTTGGTCAGCGACAATGGCCCGTGCTTCACAAGCACTGAATTCCAGGACTTCATGGCAGGCAATGGAATTAACCATGTTAGAACGGCACCATTCAGGCTGGCCTCAAACGGCCAGGCAGAACGAGCAGTGCAGATAATCAAACAGGGGATGCTCAGATTCCAAGGGGGTTCCCTACAGACCTGCTTATCACGCCTCCTGTTGGCCTATAGATCCCGACCACACTCGCTCACAGGGGTTCCACCCGCAGAGCTACTAATGAAAAGGATGCTCAAAACCCGATTATCCCTTATACACCCCACCATGAAAGAAATTGTCGAGAGCAGGCGCCAGCCACAATATCACTACCATGACAGGAATGTGAGGGCGCGATGTATTGATGTAAATGATCCTGTTTTTGTTCTCAACTACGCTGCAGGGTCCAAATGGCTCGCAAGCACTGTGGTTGCCAAAGAGGGAAATAGGATTTGGTAGTTAAACTTACCAATGGACAAATCTGCCGCAAAAAGGAGGTTCAGCAACCCCATAGAAGAAGCAGAGGAAGAACACGATATAGAGTTCACTCCACCACAGATGACCAAACACCGGAACCAAATGGAGGAGAGCCCAGTCACTGTGGGCAGTCCGGACAGGCCTGAGGCACTGCAAACAGCAAACACTCAGGCCAGCACCCAACAACCGGAGCCCCAACTCAGGCGCTCTACAAGGGAGTGTAAACCACCAGAGAGACTCAACCTGTGATCCCAATAAGACTTTGGCGGGGGAGGTGATGTCATGTATTCAACCAGCATTGTAACCCATGTATAAACTGACCTAAGTTGTACACTGTGAGAACACTGACCACTAGGTGGGAGACACTCCTAACCTGGACCTTCAGGTATAAAAGGGGAAGCTCCACCCACCTTCATCACTTGAGTGCTAAGGAATAAAGGACAGGTCACAGACTGACCTTCTCTCAAGCATGGGCTTCGTGTGCATTTATACTGTGTAGTAAGGACGTATCACCCAGTTTCTCTCTCTCTCTTTCTCCCCAGTCTCTCTCTCGCTCTATCCCAATTCTCTGTCTCTCTCTCTCCCCAGTCTCTCTCTCTCCCAACCCATATCTCTCTCTCTCTCTCTCTCCCCCTCCTCCAGTCTCTATCTCTCTCCTCCCAGTCTCTCCACCCCAGTCCCACTCTCTCTCTCTCGCATTCTCCCCCCTAGTCTCTCTCTCTCTCAGTCTCCCCCCAATCTCTCTCACCAGTCTGTCTCTCTCCCCCCCAATCTCTCTGACTCTCCCCAGTCCCTCTCTCTCTCTCCCCCCCAGTCCCTCTCTCCCCAGTTTCTCTCTCTCTCTCTCTCCCGCCCAGTCTCTCTCTGTCTCTCCCCCAAGTCTCTCTCTCTCACTCCCCCCACTCTCACTCTTTCCCGCCCAGTCTCTCTCTCTCGATCTCTCTCCCCCAGTCTCTCTGTCTCTCCCCCAAGTCTCTCTCTGTCGCCCCCCCACTCTCTCTCTCTCTCTCCCCCCAGGCTCTCTTTCTCTCTCCCTCAGTCTCTCTGTGTCTCTCCCCGAGTCTCTCTCTCTCTCCCCCAGTCTCTCTCTCTCTCGCGCCCCCCCCAGTCTCTACTCTCCCCAGTCTCTCTCGCTCTATCCCAATTCTCTGTCACTCTCGCCCCCAGTCTCTCTCTCTCCCAACCTGTATCTCTCTCTCTCTCCCCCCAGTCTTTCTCTCTCTTTCTCTCTTCTCCCAGTCTCAGCCCCCCAGTTCCATTCTCTCTCGCTCTCTCCCCCCAGTCTCTCTCTCTCTCTGTCTCCCCCAGTCTCTCTCACTCTCTCTCTTCCCCCCACCCCCAGTTTCTCTCTCTCTCTCTTTCTCACCAGTCTCTCTCTCGCTCTGTCCCAATTCTCTGACTCTCTCTCTCTCTCTCTCTCTCTCTCTCTCTCTCTCACACCCAAGAGTCTCATTCTTTCCTCCCAGTCTTTACTCCCCAGTCCCTCTCTCTCTCTCTCTCGCTGTCTCTCTCTCTCCCTAGTCTCTCTCTCTCTCTTTCTCTCTCTCTGTCCCCTAGTCTCAGTCTCTCTCTCCCCAGTCTCTCGCTCTCTCCTCCCAGTCTCTCCCCCCCCAGTCCCACTCTCTCTCTCCCCCCCACAGTCTGTCTCTCTCTCTCAGTCTCCCCCAATCTCTCTCTCTCTCCCCCCCAGTCTTTCTCTCTCCCCTCCCCCAGTCTCTCTCGCTCTCTCTCTCTCTCTCTCCCCCAGTCTCTCTCTCTCCCCCAGTTTCTCTCTCTCTCTACACCCCCCCCCAAGTCTCTCCCTCTCTCTCTCCCCCCCCAGTCTCTCTCTCTCTCGTTCTCTCCCCCGGTCTCTCTCTCTCTCTCTCTTGCTCTCTCTCTCTCTCCCCAGTATCTCTCTCTCTCTCTCTCTGCCCCAATCTCGTCCGCCCCAGTATCTCTCTCTCTCTCTCTCCCTCCAGTCTCCCTCTTTCTCTCTCTCTCCTCCCAGTCTCTCTTTCGCTCTCGCTCTCTCTCTCTCTCTCTCCCCGGTCTCTCTCTCTCCTCCAGTCTCTCTCTCTCTCTTCCCCCTGTTATGTATGTAAACTTTACGAGTGTGTAAGACTTGCCACCAGGGTGCGCACCTATAGGAGACCAAAGGGTCACCTGCACACCCCGGGCAAGCAGGTATCAAAGGCAGTCAACCATGCTGCTTCCTCACTCTGGTGTTACATTAAGGAGACCAAGGTCACAACAATTTGAGCTTACAGTATACAGTCCTGTGGAGTTATTCTTAACATAACAATTGGCAACGAGTAACAGATCACGAACTTTCACACGGTTATGGCTGCCATTGGTATTCTTTCGAGATTTATTGAGGGTGATGATTGGGAAGCCTTCATTGAGCGTCTTGACCAGTACTTCTTAGCTAACGAGCTGGATACGGAAGAGACCACGGTCAAGCGCAGGGCGATTCTCCTCACCGTTTGTGGGTCCACGATATATGGCCTCATCTGCTAGCATCGACGAAACCAATGGAGAAGATATATGCAGAGTTGTGCACGATGGTTCGGGAACACCTCAAGCCGAAGGAGAATATCTTAATGGCCAGGTATCGCTTTTACACACACCATTGCTCCGAGGGCCAGGGACTGATAGTCTGCATCCCAGAGTACTTAAGGAAGTGGCCCTAGAAATAGTGGATGCATTGGTGGTCATTTTCCAACAGTCTTTCGACTCTAGATCAGTTCCTATCGACTGGAGGGTAGCTAATGTAACTCCACTTTTTAAAAAAGAAGGGAGAGAGAAAACAGGGAATTATAGACCGGTTAGCCTGACATCAGTAGTTGGGAAAATGTTGGAATTAATTATTAAAGATGAAATAGCAGTGCATTTGGAAAGCAGTAACACGATCGATCCAAGTCAGCATGGATTTATGAAAGGGAAATCATGCTTGACAAATCTTCTAGAATTTTTTGAGGATGTAACTAGTAGAGTGGACAGGGGAGAACCAGTGGATATGGTATATTTGGACTTTCAAAGGGCTTTTGACAAGGTCCCACACAAGGGATTGGTGTGCAAAATTAAAGCACATGGTATTAGGGGTAATGTATTGATGTGGATAGAGAACTAGTTGGCAGACAGGAAGCAGAGAGTCGGGATAAACGGGTCCTTTTCAGAATGGCAGGCAGTGACTAGTGGGATGCCGCAGGGCTCAGTGCTGGGACCCCAGCTATTTACAATATACATCAATGATTTAGATGAAGGAATTGAGTGAATATCTCCAAGTTTGCAGATGACACTAAGCTGGGTGATGGTGTGAGCTGTGAGGAAGATGCTAAGAGGCTGCAGGGTGACTTGGATAGGTTAGGTGAGTGGGCAAGTGCATGGCAAATGCAGTATAATGTGGATAAATGTGAGGTTATCCACTTTGGTGGCAAAAACATGAAGGCAGAATATTATCCGAATGGCAGCAGATTAGGAAACATAGAAACATAGAAAATAGGTGCAGGAGTAGGCCATTCGGCCCTTCTAGCCTGCACCGCCATTCAATGAGTTCATGGCTGAACATGCAACTTCAGTACCCCATTCCTGCTTTCTCACCATACCCCTTGATTCCCCTAGTAGTAAGGACTTCATCTAACTCCTTTTTGAATATATTTAGTGAATTGGCCTCAACAACTTTCTGTGGTAGAGAATTCCACAGGTTCACCACTTTCTGGGTGAAGAAATTCCTCCTCATCTCGGTCCTAAATGGCTTCCCCCTTATCCTTAGACTGTGTCCCCTGGTTCTGGACTTCCCCAACATTGGGAACATTCTTCCTGCATCTAACCTGTCTAACCCCGTCAGAATTTTAAACGTTTCTATGAGGTCGCCTCTCATTCTTCTGAACTCCAGTGAATACAAGCCCAGTTGATCCAGTCTTTCTTGATAGGTCAGTCCCGCCATCCCGGGAATCAGTCTGGTGAACCTTCGCTGCACTCCCTCAATAGCAAGAATGTCCTTCCTCAGGTTAAGAGGCCAAAACTGTACACAATACTCTAGGTGTGGCCTCACCAAGGCCCTTTACAATTGTAGCAACACCTCCCTGCCCTTGTACTCAAATCCCCTCGCTATGAAGGCCAACATGCCATTTGCTTTCTTAACCGCCTGCTGTACCTGCATGCCAACCTTCAATGACTGATGTACCATGACACCCAGGTCTCTTTGCACCTCCCCTTTTCCGAATCTGTCACCATTCAGATAATAGTCTGTCTCTCTGTTTTTACCACCAAAGTGGATAACCTCACATTTATCCACATTATACTTCATCTGCCATGCATTTGCCCACTCACCTAACCTATCCAAGTCGCTCTGCAGCCTCATAGAATCCTCCTTGCAGCTCACACTGCCACCCAACTTAGTGTCATCCGCAAATTTGGAGATACTACATTTAATCCCCTCGTCTAAATCATTAATGTACAGTGTAAACAGCTGGGGCCCCAGCACAGAACCTTGCGGTACCCCACTAGTCACTGCCTGCCATTCTGAAAAGTCCCCATTTACTCCTACTCTTTGCTTCCTGTCTGACAACCAGTTCTCAATCCATGTCAGCACACTACCCCCAATCCCATGTGCTTTAACTTTGCACATTAATCTCTTGTGTGGGACCTTGTCGAAAGCCTTCTGAAAGTCCAAATATACCACATCAACTGGTTCTCCCTTGTCCACTCTACTGGAAACATCCTCAAAAAATTCCAGAAGATTTGTCAAGCATGATTTCCCTTTCACAAATCCATGCTGACTTGGACCTATCATATTACCTCTTTCCAAATGCACTGCGATGACATCCTTAATAATTGATTCCATCATTTTACCCACTACCGATGTCAGGCTGACCGGTCTGTAATTCCCTGTTTTCTCTCTCCCTCCTTTTTTAAAAAGTGGGGTTACATTGGCTACCCTTCACTCCATAGGAACTGATCCAGAGTCAATGGAATGTTGGAAAATGACTGTCAATGCATCCACTATTTCCAAGGCCACCTCCTTAAGTACTCTAGGATGCAGTCCATCAGGCCCTGGGGATTTATCGGTCTTCAATCCCATCAATTTCCCCAACACAATTTCCCGACTAATAAGGATTTCCCTCAGTTCCTCCTCCTTACTAGACCCTCCGACCCCTTTTATATCCGGAAGGTTGATTGTGTCCTCCTCAGTGAATACCGAACCAAAGTACTTGTTCAATTGGTCCGCCATTTCTTTGTTCCCAGTTATGACTTCCCCTGATTCTGACTGCAGGGGACCTACGTTTGTCTTTACTAACCTTTTTCTCTTTACATATCTATAGAAACTTTTGCAATCCGTCTTAATGTTCCCTGCAAGCTTCTTCTCGTACTCCATTTTCCCTGCCCTAATCAAACCCTTTGTCCTCCTCTGCTGAGTTCTAAATTTCTCCCAGTCACCGGGTTCTCTGCTATTTCTGGCCAATTTGTATGCCACTTCCTTGGCTTTAATGCTATCCCTGATTTCCCTTGATAGCCACGGTTGAGCCACCTTCCCTTTTTGATTTTTACGACAGACAGGAATGTACAATTGTTGTAGTTCATCCATGCGGTCTCTAAATGTCTGCCATTGCCCATCCACAGTCAACCCCTTCAGTATCATTCGCCAATCTATCCTAGCCAATTTACGCCTCATACCTTCAAAGTTACCCTTCTTTAAGTTCTGGACCATGGTCTCTGAATTAACTGTTTCATTCTCCATCCTAATGCAGAATTCCACCATATTATGGTCACTCTTCCCCAAGGGGCCTCGCACAACGAGATTGCTAATTAATCCTCTCTCATTACACAACACCCAGTCTAAGATGGCCTCCCCCCTAGTTGGTTCCTCGACATATTGGTCTAAAAAACCATCCCTTATGCACTCCAGGAAATCCTCCTCTACCGTATTGCTTCCAGTTTGGTTAACCCAATCTATGTGCATATTAAAGTCACCCATTATAACTGCTGCACCTTTATTGCACGCACCCCTAATTTCCTGTTTGATGCCCTCCCCAACATCACTACTACTGTTTGGAGGTCTGTACACAACTCCCACTAACGTTTTTTGTCCTTTGGTATTCTGCAGCTCTACCCATATAGATTCCACATCATCCAAGCTAATGTCCTTCCGAATTATTACCTTAATTTGCTCCTTAACCAGCAATGCTACCCCACCTCCTTTTCCTTTTATTCTATCTTTCCTGAATGTTGAATACCCCTGGATGTTGAGTTCCCAGCCCTGATCATCCTGGAGCCACGCCTCCGTAATCCCAATCACATCATATTTGTTAACATCTATTTGCACAGTTAATTCATCCACTTTATTGCGGATACCCCGTGCATTAAGACACAAAGCCTTCAGGCTTGTTCTTTTAACACCCTTTGTCCTTTTAGAATTTTGCTGTACAGTGGCCCTTTTTGTTCTTTGCCTTGGGTTTCTCTGCCCTCCACTTTTCCTCATCTCCTTTCTGTCTTTTGCTTTTGCCTCCTTTTTGTTTCCCTCTGTCTCCCTGCATTGGTTCCCATCCCCCTGCCATATCAGTTTAAATCCTCCCCAAAGGAAAAGGGGAGGTGCAACGAGACCTGGGTGTCATGGTACATCAGTCATTGAAAGTTGGCATGCAGGTACAGCAGGCAGTGAAGAAGACAAATGGCATGTTGGCCTTCATAGCTAGGGGGTTTGAGTATAGGAGCAGAGAAGTCTTAATGCAGTTGTACAGGGCCTTGGTGAGGCCTCACCTGGAATATTGTGTTCAGTTTTGGTCTCCTAATCTGAAGAAGGACGTTCTTGTTATTGAGGGAGTGCAGCGAAGGTTCACTAGACTGATTCCCGGGATTGCGGGACTGACATATGAGGAGAGACTGGATCGACTGGGTCTGTATTCACTGGAGTTTAGAAGAATGAGAGGGGATCTCATAGAAACATAAAATTCTGACGGGACTGGACAGGTTAGAGCAGGAAGAATGTTCCCGATGTTGGGGAAGTCCAGAACCAGGTCACAGTCTAAGGATAAGGGGTAAGCCATTTAGGACCGAGATGAGGAGAAACTTCTTCACTTAGAGAGTTGTTAACCTGTGGAATTCTCTACCGCAGAAAGTTGTTGTGGGCAGTTAGTTCGATATATTCAAGAGAGAGTTAGAGATGGCCCTTACGGCCAAAGGGATCAAGGGGTATGGAGAGAAAGCAGGAAAGGGATACTGAGGTTGAATGATCAGCCATGATCTTATTGAATGGCAGTGCAGGCTTGAAGGGCCGAATGGCCTGCTCCTGCACCTAATTTCTATGTTTCTATGTTTCTATGTTTCTATGTCGCTGACCTGAGACACCTTGCGGGACCGTGCGTATTTGCTGGATTTTTGGGGGGAAATGTTGCGGGACATTTTCGTGCTTGAAATTGGCCATGAGGTCATTCTTCACAAACTGTTTTCTGCCGAACCCCTAGATCTGAGCAAGGCTATCACAATAACCCAAGCTTTCATGTCCTCGAACGATAACACTAAACAGATATCTTTGCCGCATCGAAGCGTACCGGCAAGTATAGTGTATAAAATAATGCCTTCAGCAGGCAGAACTGTACACGGCAGGGCCTACACGCCTGAAGAGGCCAGACCTAGGATGACACAGAGTCCGCTGTGGGGCGTGAATGCAAAAACATTAACACCATGTTGGCGCTGCAGGAGTAATCATAGAGCCCATCAATATCGATTCAAGCACTATTTGTGCAAAGGCTGCGGAGAAACAGGGCACCTCCAGTGAACATGCAAACATGCTGTGACTCACCACATTGCAGAGTCGGCAGAAGATGACCGATCCGGCACAGATCACACTGAACGAGTAAGAGAGGCACGTGTATGGGGTACACACCTTCAGCACCAAAAGCCCTCCGATAATGTTGAAAATCAAATTAAACGGCATTCCAGTTTCCATAGAATTGGTCAATTATGAGCCAGAAGGCTTTTGAGAAACTGTGGGGCAACAAGGCACAAATGCCAAAACTAAGCACGGTTCACACCAAGCTGCGCACTTACACCAAAGAGGTCATACCAGTCATTGGCAGTGCGGCAGTGAAGGTATCGTACGATGGAACTGTGCATGATTTACCACTCTGGATTGTACCAGGTGATGGCCCAACGCTGTTCGGCAGAAGCTGGCTCGGAAAGATCCGATGGAACTGGGACGACATCAAAGCGCTATCTTCGGTGGATGATGCCTCTTGCGCCCAAGTGCTGAACAAATTCCCGTCTTATTTGAGCCAGGCATCGGCAACTTCACAGGCACCAAGGTGTAGATCCATCTCAGCCCTGATGCACGACCCATTCATCACAAGGGCCGAGCGGTTCCATATATGATGCGAGAGAAAGTCGAGATCGAGCTGGACAGACTTCAACGAGAGCAGATCATATTGCCAGTCGAGTTCAACGAGTGGGCCAGTCCAATTGTTCCAGTGTTGAAAAGCGATGGGACGGTCAGAATCTGCGGGGACTATAAGGTAACGATCAACCGAGTCTCATTACAGGACCAGTACCCACTACCCAAAGCGGATGACCTGTTTGCAACACTAGCAGGAGGGAAGTCGTTCATCAAGCTGGATCTAACCTCTGCTTACACGACACAGGAGCTGGCTGAACCTTCGAAAAAATTGACGTGCATCAACACGCACAAAGGACTGTTCATATCCCACAGATGCCCCTTTGGGATTCGCTGGGCGGCGCCATCTTCCAGAGGAACATGGAGAGTCTGATGAAATTGATTCCGCGCACCGTGCTGTTTCAAGACGACATCCTGATCACTGGTCGCAACACCACCGAACACTTGCACAACCTGGAAGAGGTTCTAAAGCGACTGGACAGAGTGGGACTCAGGCTGAAACGCTCCAAGTGTGTTTTCCTGGTGCCAGAGGTCGAATTTTTGGGGAGAAAGATTGCGGCTGACAGCATCAGACCCACGGACTCCAAGATGGAGGCCATCAAGAATGCACCCAGACCACAGAACGTGACGGAGCTGCATTAGTTCCTGGGACTCCTCAACTATTTTGGTAACTTTCTACCGGGGTTGAGCACTTTGCTGGAACCCTTGCATTTATTGCTACGCAAGGGTGACGACTGGGTTTGGGGTAATTTTCAAGAGACAGCCTTTAACAAGGCCAGAAACCTGCTTTGTTCTAACAAGTTACTTGTATTGTATGACCCATATAAACGTTTAGTACTAGCATCTTCGTACTGGGTTGGTTGTGTGTTACAGCAAGCCAATGTGTCAGGCAAACTGCAACCGGTTGCATATGCATCCAGAAATTTATCTATGGCCGAAAGAGCCTACAGTATGGTTGAGAAAGAAGCATTAGCATGCGTATAAGGGGTTAAGAAAATGCACCAATACTTATTTGGACACCAGTTCGAGCTCGAAACTGACCACAAACTGCTCATTTCGCCGTTCTCAGAAAGCAAAGGTATTAACTCCAATGCTTCGTCCCGCATCCAAAGATGGACACTAACGTTATCTGCGTATGACTATGTAATCCGCCACAGACTAGGCACTGAGAATTGTGCTGATGCCCTCAGTCGGCTACCGTTGGAAATGGCACAACCCGCAGACTTGCTTCTGGTTATGGATGCTTTTGAGAGCGAGGGGTCACCCGTCACGGCGCGCCAGATCAGGACCTGGACTAGCCAGGATCCTGTGCTATCACTGGTAAAAAGCTACGTCCTTAATAGGAGCTGGTCGGCGGTTCCCGGGGAAATGCAAGACGAAATTAAGCCGTATTACCGATGCAAGGATGATATGTCCATCCATTTGGATTGTCTCCTATGGGGGAATCACGTAGTTTTGCCAAAAAAATGCAGGGAAACATTTATACGCGACCTACACAGTACCCACCCAGGCATAGTCATGATGAAGGCTATCGCCAGGTTGCATGTTTGGTGGCCCGATATTGACTCAGAATTGGAGTTATGCGTACACCAATGTAACACTTGCTCACAGTTGAGCAATGCACCAAGGGAGGCCCTACTGAGTCTGTGGCCATGGCTCTCCAAACCCTGGTCCAGGGTCCACGTAGATTTTGCTGGCCCCTTTCTAAGAACGATGTTCCTAGTAGCAGTGGATGCTTACTCTAAATGGATTGTGTTGTGTATCTGTAAAGCATGCACTCCCATGTACTTCAGCATCTGCCTCCTCTCTCTGAGGCTCGAAATTGCTTTGATACACCATGGACCGATCTTCCTCTGCCACGTGGTTAGCGGGTTTTGAGAGCTTGCAGCTCATCTGCGAGCTCGTTGGAGGTGCCCCATTGTTCCACAGCTCTAGCAAACATACCCTTTGAAGCGGCATGAATCGGCTGAATGGAAGCCTCCACAACACCAACAAGGTGTGAATTGACTTGCATTCATCGTATGTTGTGGACTGTGAGTCATCTGGGTTACCTGAGGCCTGCTGGCAGTTGCAGACTCATGGGTTCTGCCCTGTACATTTCTGCTCGCAAACACAGTTCCAGTTAATTTATGAACATTGCTAGCATTTGTGTGCTGAGAGATTTGTTTGGTGTTATCACTGGTGGACATAAACGCCTGTGCTATTGCAATGGCCTTACTGAGGGTCGGTGTCTCTACAGTCAAAAGTTTTCATAGGATGGTCTCATGGCCAATGCCCAGTACAAAAAAGTCTCTGAGCATCTGCTCCAGGTAACCATCAAACTCACATTGTCCTGCAAGTCGCCTTAGTTCGGCGACGT
Organism: Pristiophorus japonicus; assembly: GCF_044704955.1. Lineage (NCBI taxonomy): Eukaryota > Metazoa > Chordata > Chondrichthyes > Pristiophoridae > Pristiophorus > Pristiophorus japonicus. The sequence goes on from NC_091990.1 coordinate 120,644,432, forward strand.
AGCTTGCCACTTCCTGACCTTCAGATCGCTGGCACGTGTACAACTGATACCTCGTCACCAACACGCTCTCCCTCGGGTTAAGATGCTCCTAAACCAGTGTACACAGCTCCTCATACGACTTATCTGTGGGTCTTCATGAGGCTGTAGGTCGGTGCCCCGCAGACCGTGAGGAGGACCGCTCTCCTTTTTGCAGCGCTTCCTTCTCCGTCCAGCTCGTTGGCTACAAAGTACTGGTTTAACCGTTCGACATAGACTTCCCAGCCCTCACCCTCCGAGAACTTCTCCAGGATGCCCACAGTTTGCTGCATCTTTGCGTTGGATTTGTGTACTCATCGGCAGTTGTTGTGTTCCTAACACAAATGAGACTGCACACAGGGAGGTTAAAGTATCAGTGACCTCAGTCTTTATTAAGACACTCCAGAGTGAGGAACAGGCCTTAGGGGCCGGCTTATATACAGTGCTTCCAAAGGATGCTAGGATCCCTTGGGACTTCAGGGGATGCGATCCCTTGTGGCGGAACATGGGAGTGCATGCTTTACAGATACACAACAGACTGAATGTATAATAATGTCATCATGTACATCCATTGCCACCATTGAAAGCTTCTGGGCCATGTTCACCACCCATAGTTTTCCTGATGTCCTTGTTAGTGACATGGACCATGTTTCTCCAGCTCGGAATTCAGCAAGTTCATGACCAGCAATAGCATCAAGCATGTAAGGTCTGCCCCGTTTAAATCCGCATCCAATGGTCAAGCAGAACGGGCAGTCCAAACTATCAAGCAAAGCTTAATAATGCGTGACACACGGTTCCCTGCAGACCCGGTTATCTCGGATTCTGCTCAGCTACTGGATGTGACCCCACTCGCTTACTGGTGTTCCCCCTGCAGAATTGTTAATGAAGAGAGCACTCAAAACAAGGCTCTCCTTAGTCCACCCGGATCTCAATGATCATGTAGAAACCTGGCGTCACCAGCATAACATGTACCACGGTCTCTCTCTCTCTCTCTCTCATCCCCCAGTCTCCTCTCTCTCTCTCCCCAGTCTCCCCTCCCCCCACACCCTAGTCTCTCTCTCTCTTTCTCCCCCAGTCTCTCCCTCTCTCTGTGTCTCTCTCTCCCTCCAGTCTCTCTCTTTCTCTCTCCCCCCCCAGTCTCTCTCCCCCCCCCAGTCTTTCTCTCTCTCTCTCTCTCTCTCTCCCCCTAGTCTCTCACTCTCTCTCTATCTTTCCCTAGTCTTTCTCTCTCTCCCCCAGTCTCTCTCTCTCTCTCTCTCCCCCAGTCTCTCTCTCTCTTTCTCTCTCTCTCACCCCAGTCTCCCTCTCCCCCCCAGCCTTTCTCTCTCTCTCTCCCCCTAGTCTCTCACTCTCTCTCTATCTTTCCTTAGTCTCTCTCTCTCACCACAGACTCTCTCTCTCTCTCTCCCAGTCTCTCCCCCTGCCCCCCACGCCCCCCCGTCTCTCTCTTACTCTCTTCCCCCAGTCTCTCTCTCTCACCCTAGGGACTCTCCCTCTCCTCCCAGTCTCTACCCCGCAGTCCCTCTCTCTCTCTCTCTCTCTCTCTCTCTCTCTCTCTCTCGCTCGCTCTCTCTCTCTCCCAGTCTCTCTCTCCCCGGCACTCTCTCTCTCTCTCCCCCAGTCTCAATCTCTCTCTCTCTCCAGTCTCTCTCTCTCTCCCACCGTCTCTCTCCCTCTCTCCCGCAGACTCTCTCTCTCGCTCGCTCTCTCTCTCCCAGTCTCTTATTCCCCCAGTTTCACTCTCTCTCCACTGCCCCTCCCCCTCTCCCCCCACTCTCTCTCTCTCTCTCCGCCTCAGTCACTCTCTCTCTCTCTTTCCCAGTCTGTCTCTCTCTCTCTCTCTCCCCCCCCAGTCTATCTCTCCCCCCAGACTCTCCCCTCCCCCGGGCTCTCTCTCTCTCTCTCTCTCTCTCTCCCCCCAGTCCCCCTCTTTCTCTCTCACCCCCCAGTCTCTTTCTCTCGCTCTCTCTGCCCAGTCTCTCTCTCTTTCCCAGTCTCTCTCTCTCTCTCTCTCTTTCTCTACCCGGTCTCTCTCTCTCCCCAAGTCTCTCTCTCTCTCTCCTCCAGTCTCTCTCTCTCTCCTCAAAGTCTCTCCCTCTCTCTCCCCGTCTCTCTTTCTCTCTCTCTCTCCCACAGTCTCTCTCTCCCCCCTATTTCTCTCTCGTTCCAGCCAACCCCATCTCTCTCTCTCTCTCTCTCTCTCCCAGTCTCTCTCTCTCTCTCTCTATCACCTCACATCCCCCCGTCTCTCTCCCTCTCTCCCTCTCTCCCTCCAGTCCCTCACCCCCCCCCCAGTCTCTCTCTCTCTCTCTCTCTCTCGCTTCAGTCTCCCTCTCTCTCTCTCCCCCAGTCTCTCTCTGCCTCTCCCTCCCCCCCACCCCCGAGTCCTTCTCTCTCCCTCCCCACAGTGTCTTCTCCCAGTCTCTCTCTTTCTCTTCCCCCAAGTCTCTCTCTCTCCCCAGTCTCTCTCTCTCTCTCTCTCTCTCTCTCTCTCCCCAGTCTCTCCCCACCCCCGCTCCAGTCTCTCTTTCTCTCTCTCCCTCCCCTCAGTCGCTCTGTCTCTCTCCCCCCAGTCTCGCTACACCCAAAGTCTCTCTCTTTCTCTCTCCCCCCAGTTTCCCTCTTTCTCTCTCTCCCCCAGTCTCTTTCTCTCCCTCCTGTCTCTCTCTCTCTCTCTCCCAGCCTCTCTCTCTGCCAGTCTCTCTCTTTCCCAGTCTCTCTCTCTCTCTCCCCCAGTTGCTCTCTCTCTCTCTCTCCCCAAGTCTCGCTACACCCCAGTCTCTCTTTCTCTCTCTCCCCCTGTCTCTCTCTCTCTGTCCCAGTCTCTCACTCTCTCCCAGTCTCTCTCTCTCTCTCTCTATCTCACCTAGACTCTCGCTCGCTCCACCCCCGCTCCCCAGTCTCTCTCTCTCTCTCCCCCCCAGTCTCTCTCCCTCTCTTACTCTCAAGTCTCTCTCTCCCCCAGTCTCGCTCTCTCTCTCCCTAAGTCTCTCTCCCTCTCTCTCTCTCTCCCTCTCTCCCCCCTAGTCTCTCTCTCTCTCTCTCCCTGTCTCTCTCTCTCTCTCTCCCTAGTCTCTCTCTCTCTCTCTCTCTCTCCCTCTCTCACCCCACATCCCACCCCGTCTCCCTCTCTCTCTCTCTCCCTCCAGTCTCTCTTCCCCCCAGTCTCTCTCTCTCTCTATCTCTATCTCCATCTCTCTCTCCCACCCCCCAGTCTCTCTCTCTCTCTCCCCTCAGTCTCTCTCTCTCTCTCTCTCTCTCTCCCTTCAGTCTCCCTCTCTCTCTCTCCCCCAGTCTCTCTCTCTGCCTCTCCCTCCTACCCCCACCACCGAGTCCTTCTCTCTCCCTCCCCCCAGTGTCTTCCACCAGTATTTCTCTCTCTCCCCCCCCAGTCTCTCACTCTCTCTCTCTCCCCAGTCTCTCCCCCCCCCCCCGCACCCCAGTCTCTCTCTCTCTCTCTCTCCACAGATTCTCTCTCTCTCCCCTGGTCTCTCTCTCTCTCCCCAGTCTATCCCCACCCCCGCCCCAGTCTCTCTTTCTCTCTCTCTCCCCCCCAGTCTCGCTACACTCCCAGTCTCTCTCTCTCTCTCTCTCTCCCCCCAGTTTCCCTCTTTTTCTCTCTCCCCGGTCTCTTTCTCTCTCCCATGTCTCTCTCTCTCTCTCCCCCAGTCTCTCTCTCTCCCAGTCTCTCTCTTTCCCAGTCTCTCCCTCTCGCTCTCTCTCTCTCTCTCTCTCTGTCTCTCTCTCTGTCTCTCTCTCCCCAGTCTCTCCCCACCCCCGCAGCAGTTTCTCTTTCTCTCTCTCTCTCCCCCAGGCGCTCTCTCTCTCTCTCCTCCAAGTCTCGCTACACCCCCAGTCTCTCTCTCTCTCTCTCTCTCTCTCCCCAGTTTCTCTCTTTCTCTCTCTCCCCCAGTCTCTCTCTCTCTCTGTCCCAGTCTCTCTCTCTGTCCCAGTCTCTCTCTCTCTCCCCCAATCTCTCTCTCTCTTTCCCAGTCACTCTCTCTGTCTCTCTCTCTCTCTCTCTGTCTCTCCCCAGTCTCTCTCTTTCTCCCCCCAGTCTCTCTCTCTCACTCAGTCTCTCTCTCTCTCTCTCTCTATCTCACCCAGACTCTCTCTCGCTTCACCCCCGCCCCCCCAGTCTCTCTCTCTCTCCCCCCAGTCTCCCACTCTCCCTCACTCTCTCTCTCTCTCACTCTCAAGTCTCTCTCTCTCTCCCCAAGTCTCTCTCTCTCCCCTATTTCTCTTTCGCTCCAGCCAACCCCCGTCTCTCTCTCTCTCGCTCTCTCCCCCTAGTCTCTCTCTTTCTCTCTCCCCGTCTCTCTCTCTCTCTCCCCCTAGTCTCTCTCTCTCTCTCTCTCTCCCAGTCTCTGTCTCTCTCTCTCACTTCACATCCCACCCCGTCTTTCTCTCTCTCTCTCCAGTGCCTCTTCCCCCCAGTATCTCTCTCTCTATCTCTATCTCTATCTCTCACTCACCGCCCCACCCAGTCTCTCTCTCTCTCTCTCTCCCCTCAGTCTCTCTCTCTCTCTCTCTCCCCCAGTCACTCTCTGTCTCTCTCTCCCCCACCCCCCCCAGTCCTTCTCTCTCCCTCCCCCCCAGTCTCTGTCCCCAGTCTCTCTCTCTCTCTCTCTCTCCCCCCAGTCGTTCTCTTTCTCTCTTTCCCCCAATCTCTCTCTCTCTCTCTCTCTCTCCACAGTTTCTCTCTCTCTCCCCTGGTCTCTCTCTCTCTCCCGCCACTCTCTCTCTCTCTCCCCAGTCTCTCCCCACCCCTGCCCCAGTCTCTCTTTCTCTCTCTCTCTTTCCCCCAGTCGCTCTCTCTCTCTCTCCCCCCCAGTCTCACTACACCCCCAGTCTCTCCCTCTCTCTCCCACCAGTTTCTCTTTCTCTCTCTCCCCCAGTCACTTTCTCTCTCCCTGTCCCAGTCTCTTTCTCTCTCCCCGTCTCTCTCTCTCTCCACCAGTCTCTCTCTCTTCCAGTCTCTCTCTTTCCCAGTCGCTCTCTCTCCGTCTCTCTCTCTTTCTCTCTCCCCAGTCTCTCCCCACCCCCGCACCAGTCCCTCTTTCTCTCTCTCTCCCCCAGTCACTCACTCTCTCTCTCTCTCCCCCATATTTCACTACACCCCCAGTCTCTCTCTCTCTCTCTCTCCCCCAGTCTCTCTCCCTCTCCCAGTCTCTCTCTATCTCTCTCTCTCTCTCTCTCACCCAGTCTCTCTCTCACTCCACCCCCAGTCCCCCAGTCCCTCTCTGTCTCTCCCCCAGTCTCTCTCTCTCCCCCCAGTCTCTCTCTCTCTCACTCCCAAGTCTCTCTCTCTCTCCCCCAGTTTCTCTCTCTCTAAGTCTCTCTCTCTCTTTCCCTCAGTCTCGCTCTCTCCTATCTATTTCTCTCTCGCCTCAGCCACTCCCGTCTCTCTCTCTCACTCTCCCCCTAGTCTCTCTCTCTCTCCCAGTCTCTGTCTCTCTCTCTTTCTCCCGCCACTCTCTCTCTCTCTCTCCCCAGTCTCTCTCCACCCCTGCCCCAGTCTCTCTTTCTCTCTCTCTCTCTCCCCCCAGTTGCTCACTACCTCTACCTCCGCCCAGTCTCGCTACACCCACACTCTCTCTCTCTCTCTCTCTCCCCCCAGTTTCTCTCTTTCTCTCTCTCCCCCAGTCTCTCTCTCTCTCCGCCAGTCTCTCTCTCTCCCAGTCTCTCTCTCTGTCTGTCTGTCTGTCTGTCTCTCTCTCTCTCTCTCTCTCTCTCTCTCTCTCCCCAGTCTCTCCCCATCCCTGCCCTGTTGTGTATTGCTCTGGTACATTAAATATATGATAAGTACAATGGTACACCACAGAGGGCGCTGTGGTAGGAGACCTGAAAGTACCTGCACGAGGCACTATAAAAGGCTGCTCACCACACCAACGCTCTTCGGCAGAAGCTGGATGGGAAAGGTCCGTGGGAGCTGGGAAGACTTCTTCACTCCTCCACAGACTGCTGCTCCCCAGGTTCCCAAAGAACAGCGCTAACCGAGCTGGAGCTGCAGCCTAAATCCACACACAGGTGACAGCAGCCCAGAACTCCTGACCCCAAGCAATCCTGCAGCCTCAGCCTCCACAGATGAGCAGACCCTGGAAGAGCAAGTTTGTAGGTGCGGGCCGACAGGGCACTGCGGGCGAGAAGCGGGAGGCTCATCGATGGCTGGCAGATCCGGGGGGCCCACGCAGCGGAGCAGTTGGGCGGCGGGAGCGGCCAAGATGGTGGCGGCCACGGCGGCCGCAGGAGAGGCGGCCACGGCGGGAGCGGAGGCTGTTACACTATTTGCAGGTCCAATCAACTCCCTCCAGTATGCTATAGCTCGATCTCTGGCAATAACCATGGCAATAGTTGGTCCAGAACTCATGAATGCTGTTAAACTGAAGAATGATGAAGCCGGATCGGAGAACGATCTCTTTGATTTCCTCCGCGTTGTCGATGGTGTCGGGTTTGATCAGGTCCAGCGTCCTCCCCACGTACACCTCTGCTGCACACTGTGCTTTCTCCATAACTCACTCACCTCCGCTGGAAATACCACACCTTTCCTAAAAACACTGCAAAATTCCCTTTCCCTCCTTCCTTGTTTCTTCTTCTTTCAAGGCCAGCAGAACACCTAAGATGGCGGCGCCCAACGAAAGCCTCGTGGGAGCCACAAGATGGCGTCTTAAAAGGGAAATGCTCCCGGGAGTCTTAAAAGGACCTCACACCACTATGGTCCCCACATAAAGACTTTTGGACTTTTGTTGGGCTCAAGCGAGTCTAAGTGTGCTATGTGAATGTAGAATGATGGATTTATGACAAGAAATAATATTTTAATGCTGGGTGGTCACTGTGTTTAAAATAATGGACATACATTGCGAATTACGACAAGAGTTAATATTTCAATGCTGAATGGTCACTGTGTTTAAATTCAGGGACGTGGATCCGTGATCAACATTACCAATGGGCTAATGCGTTTTTCGATTTAGGGGATTCAAGCAATGGCTTTTTGAACTGGGGGAGGGGGGGCAGTGATGTTGTGTATTGCTCTGGTACATTAAATGTATGATAAGTACAATGGTGCACCACAGAGGGCGTTGTGGTGGGAGACCTGAAAGTACCTGCACGAGGCAGTATAAAAGGCTGCCCACCACACCTATGGAGCACTCTGGAGCTGTTCAATAAAGGACTAAGGTCACAGCAGTTAGATCAACACCAGACCGTGTGGAGTCAGTGATTCATGTGTTACATACACCACATGCCCCAGTCTCTCTTTCTCTCTTTCTCTCCCCCCCCAGTCGCTCTCTCGCTCTCTCTCTCTCCCCCCAGTTTCTCTTTTTCTCTCTCTCCCCAGTCTCTCGCTCTCTCTCTCTGTCCCAGTCTCTCTCTCTCTCTCCCCCAGTCTCTATCTCTCTCTCCCCCCCAAGTCTCTCTCTCTCCCATCTCTCTCTTTCCCAATCTCTCTCTCTCTCTCTGTCTCTCTCTCACTCTCTCTCCCCAGTCCCTCTCTTTCTACCCCCAGTCCCTCTCTCTCAGTCTCTCTCTCTCTCTCTCTCTCACCCAGACTCTCTCTCGCTCCACCCTCCCACCCCAGTCTCTCTCTCTCTCACTCTCTCTCTCTATCTCTCTCCCCCAGTCTCTCTCCCTCTCTCTTTCCCCTCAGTCTCTCTCTCCCCCAGTCTCTCTCTCTCTCTCTCTCCCCCCAGTCTCTCCCCCCCCCCCAGTTTCTCTCTCTCTCTCTCCCCAGACTCTCTCTTTCTCACCCCAGTCTCCCCCGCCCACCAGTCTTTCTCTCTCTCGATCTCTCTTGCTCCCCAGTTTCTCTCTCTCTCCCCCAGTCTCTGTCTCTCTCTTTCTCTCTCTCCCCCTAGTCTCTCTCTCTCTCTCTCTCCCAGTCTCTCTCTCTCGGTCTCTCTCTCTCTCTCTCTCCCCCCCAGTCTCTCTCTCTCTCTCTCCCCCAATCTCTCTATCTATCTCCCCCCAGATTCTCTCTCACTCCCCCCCTCCCCCAGTCTCTGTCTCTCCCCACAACCGTCACTCTGTCTCTCTCTCTCTCACTCACCCCAGGGTCTCTCTCTCTCTCTCTCCTCCCAGTCTCTACCCTGCAGTCCCTCTCTCTCTCTCTTTCCCACAGTCTCTCTCACTCTCTCTCTCCCCCAGTCTCTCTCTCTCTCTCTCTCTCTCTCCCCCGAGTCTCTTTCTCTCTCTCTCCCTCCAGTTGCTCTTGCCCCCAGTCTCTCTCTCCCCAGTCTTTCTCTTTCTCCCCCCTGCCCCACCAGTCTCTCTCTCTCTCTCTCCCCAGTCTTTCTCTTTCTCCCCCCTCACCAGTCTCTCTCTCTCTCTCTCTCTCTCCCCACCCCCCCAGTATTTCTCTTTCTCTCTCTCCCCCAGTCTCTCTCTCTCTCTATCTCTCTTGCTCCCCTCTCTCTCTCTCTCTCTCTCTCTCTCTCTCTCTCCTGGTCTCTGTCTCTCTCTCTCCCCCCAGTTGCTCTCTCTCTCCCCCCAGTATTCTCCCTCTCCCCCAGTCTCTCTCTCTCTCTTTCCCCAAGTCTCTCTCTCTCTCTCTCTCTCGCTCTCTCTCTCTCCCCCAGTCTCTCGCCCCCTATTTCTCTCTCACTCCAGCCACCCATCCATCTCTCTCTCTCCCTCTCTCTCTCCCCCCAGTCTCTCTCTCTCTCTCCCCCAGTCTCTCTCTCTCTCTCTCTCTCTCCTTCCCACCGTCCTTCTCTCTCCCTCCCCCTAGTCTCTTCCCTTTGGTCTTTCTCTCTCTCTCCCCAGTCTCTCCCCCCGCCCCAGTTTCCCTCTCTCTATCTCCCCAGCCTTTCTCTTTCTCGCTACACTCCCAGTCTCTCTCCCCCCCCCAGTCTCTCTCTCTCTCCCCCCCCCCCAGTCTCTCTCTCTCTCTCTCTCTCTACCCCCAGTCTCTCCCTCTCCCCCAGTCTCTCTCTCTTCTCCCCTGGTCTCTGTCTCTCTCTCTCCCCCCAGTCTCTCTCTCTGCCCCCAGTCTCTCCCTCTCCCTCAGTCCCTCTCTCTCTCTCTCCCCAAGTCTCTCTCTCTCTCTGTCGCTCTTTCTCTCTCCCCCAGTCTCTCTCTCATCCCCTATTTCTCTCTCGCTCCAGCCACCCACCCATCTCTCTCTCTCTCTCTCTCCCTCTCTCTCTCTCACCCAGTCTCTCTCTCTCAACCCTTACCCCTCCTCCAGTATCTCTCTCTCTCCCCCAGTCTCTCTCTCTCTCTCCCCCAGTCTCTCTCTGTCTCTCTCTCTCCTTCCCACCGTCCTTCTCTCTCCCTCCCCCTAGTCTCTTCCCTTTAGTCTCTCTCTCTCTCTCTCTCCCCAGTCTCTCCCCTGCCCCAGTCTCTCTCCCCCCAGTCTTTCTCTTTCTCGCTACACCCCCAGTCTCTCTCTCCCCCAGTTTCTCTCCCTCTCTCTCTCCCCTCAGTCACTCTCTCCCCCAGTCTCTCTCTCTCTCTCTTCCCCAAGTTTCTCTCTCTCTCTCTCTCTCTCTCTCTCTCTCCCAGTCTCTCCCTTTCCCAGTCTCTCTCTCTCCCCAGTCTCATTCTCTCTCTCTCCCCCAATCTCTCTCTCTCTCTCCCCCCCAGTCTCTCTCTCTCTCCCCCAGTCTCTCTCTCTCTCCCCAGTTTCTCTTTCTCCCCAGTCTCTCTCTCTTTCCCCACACCTCCTCTCCCCCACCACTCTCTCTCTCCATTTCTCTCTCTGCCCCGTTCACTCCCTCTCTCTCTCGCTCCTCCTAGTCCTTCTCTCTCCCTCCCCCCAGTCTCTCAACCCCCTCTGTTTCTCTCTCTCTCCCAGTCTCTCTCTCTCGGTCTCTCTCTCTCTCTCTCTCTCCCCCCAGTCTCTCTCTCTCTCTCTCTCCCCCAATCTCTCTATCTATCTCCCCCCAGATTCTCTCTCACTCCCCCCCTCCCCCAGTCTCTGTCTCTCCCCACAACCGTCACTCTGTCTCTCTCTCTCTCACTCACCCCAGGGTCTCTCTCTCTCTCTCTCCTCCCAGTCTCTACCCTGCAGTCCCTCTCTCTCTCTCTCTCTCTCTCTTTCCCACAGTCTCTCTCACTCTCTCTCTCCCCCAGTCTCTCTCTCTCTCTCTCTCTCTCTCTCTCCCCCGAGTCTCTTTCTCTCTCTCTCCCTCCAGTTGCTCTTGCCCCCAGTCTCTCTCTCCCCAGTCTTTCTCTTTCTCCCCCCTGCCCCACCAGTCTCTCTCTCTCTCTCTCCCCAGTCTTTCTCTTTCTCCCCCCCACCAGTCTCTCTCTCTCTCTCTCTCTCTCCCCACCCCCCCAGTATTTCTCTTTCTCTCTCTCCCCCAGTCTCTCTCTCTCTCTATCTCTCTTGCTCCCCTCTCTCTCTCTCTCTCTCTCTCTCTCTCTCTCCTGGTCTCTGTCTCTCTCTCTCCCCCCAGTTGCTCTCTCTCTCCCCCCAGTATTCTCCCTCTCCCCCAGTCTCTCTCTCTCTCTTTCCCCAAGTCTCTCTCTCTCTCTCTCTCTCGCTCTCTCTCTCTCCCCCAGTCTCTCGCCCCCTATTTCTCTCTCACTCCAGCCACCCACCCATCTCTCTCTCTTCCTCTCTCTCTCCCCCCAGTCTCTCTCTCTCCCCCAGTCTCTCTCTCTCTCTCTCTCTCTCCTTCCCACCGTCCTTCTCTCTCCCTCCCCCTAGTCTCTTCCCTTTGGTCTTTCTCTCTCTCTCCCCAGTCTCTCCCCCCGCCCCAGTTTCCCTCTCTCTATCTCCCCAGCCTTTCTCTTTCTCGCTACACTCCCAGTCTCTCTCTCTCTCCCCCAGTTTCTCTCTTTCTCTCTCTCCCCAATATCTCTCGCTCTCTGTCCCAGTCTATCTCTCTCCCCCAGTATCTCTCTCTCTCCCCCAGTCTCTCTCTCTCTCTCCCCCAGTCTCTCTCTGTCTCTCTCTCTCCTTCCCACCGTCCTTCTCTCTCCCTCCCCCTAGTCTCTTCCCTTTAGTCTTTCTCTCTCTCTCCCCAGTCTCTCCCCCCGCCCCAGTTTCTCTCTCTCTCTCTCCCCAGCCTTTCTCTTTCTCGCTACACTCCCAGTCTCTCTCTCTCTCCCCCAGTTTCTCTCTTTCTCTCTCTCCCCAGTATCTCTCTCTCGCTCTCTGTCCCAGTCTATCTCTCTCCCCCAGTATCTCTCTCTCTCCCCCAGTCTCTCTCTCTCTCTCTCTCCCAGTCTCTCTCTTTCACAGTCTCTCTCTCTATCTCTCTCTCTCTCACCCAGACTCTCTCTTGCTCAACCCCCGCCCCCCAGTCTCTCTCTCTCTCTCTTTATCTCTCTCTTTCTCTCTCCACACAGTCTCTCTCCCTCTCTCTCTCCCCTCAGTCACTCTCTCCCCCAGTCTCTCTCTCTCTCTCTTTATCTCTCTCTCTCTGTCCCCCCAGTTTCTCTCTCTCCCCCGGTCTCTCTCTCTCTCTCTCCCCAGTCTCTCTCTCTCCCCCAATCTCTCACTGCCTCTCTCTCCCCAGACCCTTTCTCTCTCCCCAGTCTCTCTTTCCCTACCCCCAGTCTCTCTCTCTCTGTCTCTCCCCAGTCTCTCTCCCCCCCATTCTCTCTCTCTCCCCCCAGTCTCTCTTTCTCTCTCCCCAGTCTCTCTCTCTCTCCCTCTCTCCCCCAGTCTCTCTCCCTCTCTCTCCCCACATCTCTCTCTCTCTCCCCCCCAGTCTCTCTCTCTCGCTCTCTCTCTCTCCCCCAGTCTCTCTCTCTCTCTCTCTCTCTCTCTCCCCCCAGTCTTTCTCTCTCTTTCTCTCTCTCTTTCTCTTCCCAGTCTCATTCTCTCTCTCTCTCCTCCCAGTCTCTCTCTCTCTCCCCCCAGTCTCTCGCTCTCTCCCAGTCTCTCTCTCTCTCTCCCCAGTCTCTCTCTCTCCCCCAATCTCTCACTGCCTCTCTCTCCCCAGACCCTCTCTCTCTCCCCAGTCTCTCTCTCTCTGTCTCTCCCCAGTCTCTCTCTCTCTCCCCCCCATTCTCTCTCTCTCTCCCCCCCCCAGTCTCTCTCTCTCTCCCCCC